>NC_133400.1:28539333-28840666 GCF_047511655.1 Castor canadensis
CAGCCAGGAGATACCATCCTCTGCTGCCCCCTGGTGTGGCAACATTAGGTCCAAGAAAAGGCTTCTCTCAGCTGGGCATGATGGGGCACACTCGTAATCCCAGCACTTGGGAGGCAGCAGCAGGACGATTGTGAGTTCAAGCCCAACCTGAGCTACATAGTGAGACTGTCTCAAAAAAAAGAAAGAAGGAAGGAAGTTAGGAAGAAGGAAAGAAAGAAAGAGAGAAAGAAAAGAAAGCAAGCTTTTCCTAAGTGGTCTTTTCTTGCTTACTTGTCTTTGTCATGGGCGCAGTGGACTGAGCATGTAACACAGAGAGGAGCTGGTGGCAGTGGCAGCAGAGTGGCAGGAAGGCCATGGTGGTCGTACTGGCAGCAGCAATAGCAGCAGGAAGGTGGCTGAAAAGTTCCAGAGAGCGACCAGGCAAAGAAGGCAAGAAACAAAGGCAGCTTTGATGCTGAACAGCAGAAGGCTGTGAGGAGCTGAAGGTGAGCTCTCCTGGTCTTGTTCTCCAGGCTACATCCCAAGGTTGACCACTGCTGCCCCCAGCTGCTGCTAAGAGCTGAGGGTAACACTACCTGCTGAGTGCCCAGCTATGGGTGACCAAGGCCCAGGGTCCAGGGCAATAAACCTCTAAGCAGAGCACCTTGAGCTGCAAGTCTCTGGTGACTCGCTTAGTGCCACCAGCCTCCAGCGTTCATGGCTGTAGCTGTAGCTGAGTCTGTCGTTCAGCTCACAGAGCATTGGCACTCAGGATCCAGGTCTGCCAATGTAGTAGAGCTTCTCATGCCTTCTCGTGATTTCCATGGAGTAGAGCTGGAGGACCCAGACAGCTGCTTGGTGGCAGTGGGGTGGAGCTGGGTGGGGAGTGGTCTTGGCAGTAGGAGGGGGGTGAAGGAGTGGACAGGCCAGAACAGAAAGGGAGGGGCAGGAGAGGTCAACCCGCCTACCTGGCTTCTTGATTCATAATAGATGTTGCAGAGTCCCCACGGAGAGGGTCTCCTGGGTGTCTGGGCACTGTCCTCTGCTCTGCACTTTGCAGGCTGTTTCCATAGTACAGGCCCTAAGGACAGAGGAGATCACCCCACTCTTCAAAACCCTAAAAGAAACCATGGCGTGAAGAGGACATTGGACCCACGAAGGACCCTCACCTTCATGTGAGATCAAGTTCTTAACCTCCCTGATATCACTTCCTGCCCTACCTGGAACAGGAGATGCCATTCTGCCTCCTCTCACTTGCAGCCTGGGGTGTCACACTGTGGCTCGAAAATCCTGCCAACTGATCTTGGCCACGGAAATGAAATAATCATAACTGTAGGTGCCCCTCTCCCCCGTATAAACTCCACAAAAGGTTACGATCTGCATTCTTTTTTCTTATTGCATTGCACAGTATTTTTTAAACAATAGATTAAACATTCTTGTTAAAGGGAAAACAGCCCCATCCATCCCTGCATTACAAAGTGTGGCACCCATTCCTTTCCAGTGCAGTGTTAGAGACCTGGCCTAGGGAAGCAGGTGGCTAAAAAGTACATGGAAGCTGGGTGCCAGTGGTGGCTCACACTGTAATCCTAGCTACTTGGGAGGCCGAGATTGGGAGGATCACAGTTTGTAGCCAGCCCAGTTCAAGAGATTCCATCTCCAAAGTAACCAGAGCAAAATGAATTGGAGGCATGGCTCAAATGGTAGAGTGCCTGTTTTGCAAAGGCAAAATCCTGAGTTCAAACCCCAGTCTCACCAAAAAAAAATCAATAAATTCAAAATGTACATGGAAGAAAGAAAGAGAGCTGGGCGGCGTGGCTCAAGTGCTGAAGCACCTGCCTAGCAAGTGCAAAGCCCTGAGTTTGAATCCCAGTACTGCCAAAAGAAAATAAAGGAGAAGCCAAAGATCAATACGGGCTCTCTGTTCATTCTGTGGAATGTGAGGAATGCAACTAGAAAGTTCCAGAACTTTAGAGAAGTCCATATAAATAGGGTGCACTCGAACACGGCTGACGTGAGCACTGTATTTAGAAATAAGAAAGAAGAGGTCTTGTTCAAGAGTCTTGGGGTACTCCTGATATTTTTTAAACCACTGCTGTTGAATCCTAACAGGAGTGAGACAAGTGCATGGGGGTAGATACGACCTTGCTGTGGATTCAAGCTTGTGTCCTACCCTGAGGCCCATGGCGCCGGCCCCCAGTGTGATGGCACCTAGCGATGGGGCCTTTGGGAAGGTCAAGAGGGGCGAGCGCCCTTTTAAAGAAGAGACGGGGTTGGGGCGGGGCGGGGCGGGGGGGGGGGCTCGCTCTCTCTCCGCTGCAGAGGGAACTGAGCCCTCGCCAGCCCCCGTATGTGCTGGTCCCCTGATCTGGGCCCCCGTATGTGCTGGTCCCCTGATCTGGGCCCCCGTATGTGCTGGTCCCCTGATCTGGGGCTTCCTAGCTCCAGAACGCTAAGCAGTATGTCTGTCATTGAAGCCACCCGGACGATGGTAGTCTGCCGCAGCGATCCAAAATGACTACGACAAACCTGCCTGTGACCAAGAAGAGGGAAAAAATCTCAAAGTTAGTGTGGAAAGAGAAGGCAATGCCACTTAAGTTACCATAGAACACTTCTGAGAACTCAGTAAAATTATTTTAACGGCCGGACGCCAATGGCTCGCAGCTGATCCCACCTACTCAGGAGGCAGAGAGCAAGAGGATCGCAATTCAAAGCTACCCTGGACAAATAGTCCTCGAGATCCTAGCTCAAAAAGTCCTTCACAAAAATGGCTGGTGGAGTGGCTCAAGGTGTAGGCCCTGAGCTCAAACCCAGTACAGTACAGCCAAAAAAAAAAAAAAAAGAAAAAAAAATTGTCATTGGGAGAAAGAAAAAGAAGACTGGCCCATATTCCATCATGAACCATTTTAAGTTACAAATGGTAAAGGAAAAAACTAGGGGCTGTGGGTGTAGCTTGGTGGCAGTGTTTGTTTAGCATGGATGAGGGCCTGGATTCATTTCCCAGCAACACACACACACACACACACACACACACACACACACACACACACACCTCTGAAGGCAATTATACAATTATATTAAAAGGCTCTTTATTGGGAAGAGCAGGAAGGCAATATTAGGAAGGCTTCCAAACATAATAAAGTGTATTATAAATGATCATAATTAAAACTTTTTTAGGCATGGTGGTTCATGCCTGTAATCCCAGCACTTGGGAGGCTGAGGCAAGAGGACCTCCAGTTAGAGGCCAGCCTGGGCTGCACAGCAAGACCCTGTCTCAAAAGAGCAAAACAAGAGAAAAAAAGCAAAAAACAAAACTGACTGAATGTGCAGCTCAGGTGGTAGAGTGCCTGCCCAGCAAGCATGGGGCCCTGAGTTCAAACCTCAGCACCACAAAGAGAATAATTAATAGTAATAATAGGGTACTTGGATCCTTTAAGGTACTTGGATTAAAAGTAGAAAAACTTGACCAAAGGAATAGAGTCCAAAGGCACTTCACATTCCCTATGTATCAATGGTATTGAGAGAAAAATGGAAACAGTTATTACTTAAAGGTTTCTGGTAACATGAGTGTTCCAATTTAAAGAATTATGTTTGTTTATTTATTTGTTATTTACTTATTTATTTAGGCATTACTGGGGTCTGAACCCTGGGCCTTGCACTTGGTAGGCAAGTGCTTTTTTACTTGAGCCAAACTCCCTGTCCTTTTTTGCTGTATTTTTTTTTTTAGATAGGATCTGGCTGGTCTTGGACTTTGGTTCTCCTACTTCTGCCTCCCTGGTAGCTGGGATTATAGCCATGAACCACCACACCCAGCCTTAAAGAATTATTTTCAATTAAGTCAAATTAAATTTTTTTGGGTTGAAATTAAAAACACAACCACATAGTGTTTTGCACCCACATTGGATGGCTATAATGAGAAAAAATGGACAAGTTTTGATGAGGATTTGGAGAAACTGGAACCAGTCACTTTAAGAACTGGCTTGGTGGTTCCTTGAAATGTTAAACCTAAAACAATTCCACCCCTAGGTCTATGCCCAAGAGATATGACAATATCACCCCCTGAAAACCTGTTCACGAATGCTCAGGCCAGTAATATCCATCATAGCAAAAAGTGACATCAAGCTGGGCGCCGGTGGCTCACACCTGTAATCCCAGCTACTCAGGAGGCAGAAATCAGGAGGATCACGATTCAAAGTCAGCTTGGGCAAATAGTTTGTAAGACTCTATCTCAAAAATTTCCATCACAGAAAAGGGCTGGTGGAGTGGACCAAGCAGTAAGAGCGCCTGCCTCGTAAATGTGACGTCCTGAGTTCAAACTTGAGTGTGGCAAAACCAAAACAAAACAAAATAAACAAACCTGAAATCAAATCAAATATCCAACAACTCATGGATAGATAAACAAAACAGGTGTGTCTATAAATGAGATGTTATTCAAAGATAAAAAGAACAAAGTTTATCTGTCATGAAAAGACAGACATTAAAGATCACATGTTTATGATTCTATTTCTGTGAAATGTCCAGAAAAGGCAACTTCACAGAGACAGGAAGTAGACTGGTGGTTGCCTGTGCCTGGGGTAGGGTTTGAAATGACTCTAAACGGCCCGGATGAACACGTCCTAGAACTGGATTCTGGTGGTGGCTGCAGAGCTCAGGAAATTTACTACAAATCATTGAATCGTGCACTTGAAATGGGTGGATTTTACAATATAAAAGCTATGCCTCAATAAAGTGCTAAAAACAATGCAGTATAAGTTAACAAGTTCTAATAAAATGTTATCATCCACTAAAACTTTTCTGTGTAGAAAAAAATGGTGAGGAACAAAATGAAATCAACAAACGTGGAAAGGTGTTCGTGCCACATCCTGTCTCAATATGACAACAGGCTGATTTTCCTGATTATAGAACAATGACTGTAGCAAATTAGTCAACAAGTAAGACCAACAACTTCATGGAACAGATGACAAAGGCATGGGAACAGGTGCAAATGTATTTTACATTTATGTTTAAAATTGCTCCAAGTAAAAGATGTCTAAATTGCCATTACTTATAAATTAACAATCTTCCCGCAGTCATACAGACAAAGACCCAAAGGGTTCACGATACTCCTGATGGTGAAATGGCTGAGAAACTAGCTTGTCTCTCTACTGCTGGTGGAGTGAGTACTGGGGTTCAGATCCTAGGGAAGGTGCACCCGCAGCCTGGTGGCCCCGTTTGTATCTCCTCAGCCTTCACCTGCCCACACCTGGCTCACCTAACCAGTGGCACATGCACCTCCTCAGCCAGTGGCTGACAGAGCTGGTGTGCAACCAGTGGCCCCACTCTCTCAGGTAAGCTCAGGTAAGTGCAGTGCTTCTGCACTGACTTCCTCAGCAGGATGAAGGTCCAGGTGCCTGCAGTGTGACCTTGCTTGACAACGTGCCTTTCTGGGGGGTCACAGGGAAAGGACAGGCCTTTATCAACCTGTGCTTTTTAGCCCACTTTATACCATAGATTTTTTATTATTTATTTGTTTATTCATTCATTCATTTTTGCAATACTGGGATATGAATTCTGGGACTCACGCTTGCTGGGTAGGTGCTCTGCCACTTGAACCGAACCACCAGCCCCCCTTTCTTTCTTTTTGGCTTGAGTTATTTTTCATATAGGGCTCACATTTTTGCCTGGACCTGGTCTGGACTGTGATCCTCCACACTTGGCTTATTGGTTGGTATAAGGTTTTCCTAACTTTTTCAAATTGTGATCCTCCCAATCTCTGTCTCCTGATTAGCTGTGATTATTGGCATGCGTCACCATATCTGGCCTTATTCAAACTTTTGATATGCACATTTTAAGAAAAAAAGCATACATGTTGACATTAATAACAAAAATAGAAATTTCCTCAATGTGTAAGGAAGACAAATACATGATGATAAAAATGATTGGCAGTGGCTTACAAAAATGGAAGTCCCCTAAACAATGTGAAATACTAAAACAGAGATAGGAAGACAGTAAAGAGGATAAATATTTGCAGTAAGTATGACTTATTTGAAAATTAAAAAGTAATTCAAACCTATTGAGGAAATATTTCATCCTACTTGCTAGTTTAACTTTGTGTGTGTGTGTTATGACATCACTAGTAAAGTGGGGGGGCAAAGTTGAACGATGTTATAAATAACTGCCTAATGCCCAGCAAACACCTTTCAGCGTTATTTTATTTATTGTTTGGTGGCGGTACTGGGGTTTGAACTCAGGACCTTGTCCTTGCTAGACAGGCACTCTACCTACCACTTGAGCCCTGTCCCCAGCTTTTTGATGCCTCTATGGGCTTCACATTTCCAAAACTGAGCTGTGTCTCTCTTCCCAGATTCTTTCCCCCACTTCCCCCTGCCTCAGTGATGGGCAGCAGCCTGCTTCCTGCAGCTCAGGTCAAAGTCAGCTTCACTTTCCAAGGGCACCGCAGAAATTTCTTCCTCCACACCTAGCCAGCGTCTAGGCTTGGTCATTCTTGGACTCCTGCGCCGGCCTCCTCCCTGGTCTCCCTTCTGCCTGCCCCCAACATTCTTCACCAGAGGAAAAGCCAAAGTCCTTCTCAACACATGATGAAAAGTTTTGTTTTGTTTCGTTTTGTTTGAGACAGGGTTTAACTGTGTCGCTGTGGCCAACCTCAGACTCCTGAGCTCAAGTGACCCTCCTGCCTCCGCCTCCAGAGCAGCCTAAGTTACCAGTTCACTTTCCAAGCTGAACTTGAGAACTTTACACTTTTCCTCATTGTGTTGGCTGTTTTCCAGTTTTGTTTTGTTTTTTCATTTTTAATATTTTGGTTTTCTTTTTTTTTTTGAGTGGGTCTTGCTGTGTAGCCTGGGTGAGCCTGTAACTCTGAACCCTCCTGTGCTTCCCCAGTGCAGGGATCACAGGTCCTGGTCACCACTCCCAGCTCTTATAATTCTAAATCTCCTCACGTCTTCCCATTTCATGTAGTTCATTTTGTCTTTTCTCCTCGTTATATTTGACAGCAGTTAGTATCGCTCTCTCTTTTTCTCTCTCTCTCTCTCTCTTTTTCAATACTGGGGTTTGAACTCAGGGCCTACACCTTAAGCTACTCTGTCAGCCCTTTTGTGATGGGTTTTTTCAAGATAGGGTCTTGCAAACTATTTGCTGGGGCTGGCTTCGAACTGTGATACTCCTATCTCTGCCTCCTGAGTAGCTAGGATTTACAGGTTTGAGCTACTGGCACCAAGCCAGTATCTTTCATGTTAAGGAAAACAAACTTTAAGAAAACATATTTAAAATTTTTTATTTGCATATACTAATTGTACAAAATGAGTTTTATTATGACATTTTCATGTATGTATGTGATTTACTTTCATCATGTATTACCCTGGGTCTCTTTCCTCTTTCCACATAGTCCCCCTTCTGCTTTCATGTCCTTTTTTGTCTAATCAAGAGCAGGGTTCTGATGTAGGTGTTCACGTCTGCACACAATGGTCCATACGCCCGTGCACCATGTGCTCACCGTCAGGGCAGAGGCATTTCTGTTTCTTTACACTTTGTTCCCACTGACTCATTCTGCCAGAATTTCCCTCTGTTAGTTTTGTAACTTTGCCTTTATTTCTTTCTCCTTATTTACCGAAGTTGTTCAAGCTTTAGTACTTGGGCCATTTCTAGTTTTTTTCCTTTTAAAAAATAATAAAAGAAAAACACTTTTGGCCAGTTTCCATAAATTCATATCAACTATTTATATTACTAAATAGATCCTAATTATAATTTGGAACTGAGTCATGTAATAGAGGGTTGTTGTTAAGCCTTTTTATTTTACTGTACTGTACAAAAGAATAAATCCTACACAATTTCTGCTTCAGAAAATAGGTTCCAGATTTTTTTTTTTGCTTGGCATATCATATATTTTTAATTCCATGAATATCTGAAAAGTGTAGTTTGTGAATAAAGATAGATTTCTCACATATTATACTAAAATAAAGTCTACAGGAGACCAAGATTTAAAAATTAGAAATTTAAATTATGACAGCGCTTCAGAGAGGTTAGATTTAATTTATCATGAAGTGGTGCAATTATATTTTTATATGTGTTATTTTCACAACAAAAAAGTAAAAAATTTTAGGTATTAGAACAAAACATAGGCAAAAGTACTTTTTAAAAAAATAGTTTCTGGGCTGAAGGTGTAGCTCAGTGGTAGAGCACCTTAATGTGTGAGGCCCTGGTTTTCATTCCCAGCATTGTAATCAATCAGTCAGTCAGTCAATAAAATAAAAATAATTTCAGAATAGGGAGGACCTTGCTAAGCATGACACAAAACTAAGAAACTGTAATGGAAAAACTGGATGAAATCAACCAGATATAAAAAGTTTTGTGTTGCTCCAAAATACAACAAATAAAGTCAAAAGACAAATGACAAACTGGAAAAATATCATTTAGCTCTATCACAAAGACATAAATGTTTTTAATATATTGAGTTACTACAAATAAATAATAAAGAGATCAACCACCTGAGAGAAAAGAGGGCAAAAACCATAAAGTTTACAAAAAAGAAGGCCAATGACTCTTAAATATATGAAAATATGTTCAACCTCATAAACTATAAAACAAATATATTAAACAAAAAAGATTTGCCATTTTCTAGCTCATAGATTTGCAAGGACATTGCATAGTTGGTGGGTTGTGAATTAATTGGCACATTGATGTATTACTAGCAGGAGTATAAACCAAAATCTGTCTCCTACAATTGTCACCCAATGATTCCACACCCAGCACTTCAGCTACAGATATATTCAGAATGTGCAAAATAATATACACCTAGAGATATTCAATGTGGCTTTGATTCCTCTGAGGGAAGACTAGGCAGCCATTAAAAAGAAAGAGGCAGAACTATATGGAATGATAGGGAACAGTGTCCAAGATATATTAAGTTAAATTTTAAAAAGATCAAGGGACAAAACAGGGTACATAATATCCTGCTTTTGTGTAAAGAGGGAACAAATGTACAGGTTTACAAATACATGAATATTTTCAGAAGAAAATTATAGTAGAAATTGTCCCAAGGAAGGGAACCTTCAGAACATTATACCACACACATGTTATCTAATCAAATTTGATTTTGAAACATTGACTATATCTGTTACCTTGACTGTGCTGGTTGCAATGAAAAGATATGTCCATATTTACTTGATTTGAGGTTATGCATCAAAGAATGAGACAGTCCCACACCCCGCGTGCTTCCATGGATGTCACCCACCACGGCCAGCTGTTGTTTAATTTGCGTAAGAGTTTTGAGTTTCACGTTATCCAAACACATAAAGTTTTATTAAGGTTCTAAAGAAAACAGGACAGCAGGGCTGCTACAAAGGGAACAAAGACTCCAAGTCTTCAACTTGCTTTTTAGTACAGGGACCTCTGGCTAAAGTGTTACCTACTCCCAAACATATCCCAGAGATGACAGACAACAGGCTCCGAGGAAGGCAAAGGAAGCCAGAGTCACACAGTCAGCTGGAGCATTCAGGCATGTGGATTTGAATCCAGTGTTTTTGCTGCTCCTGGTCCAGACAACGAGAAGGAAAGAGGCACTGGGGGGGCTCTGGTCTGAGGGGTCTTCAAGGGAGGCTCACCCTACCCCGTCTTCAACTGTCTTACAGACAACCCCTCCCCACTGATTTGCTCCTCGGGGATCTTTCCTACTGCCTTGGAAATGCTGGGATGGAGATGTTACAGAAGGGAGTGGAGAAATAAAATCCAGACCTTTGACCTTGCTGTTTCCTCTGCCTGGAGAGCCTTCCCACCTCTAGTGCGCCCACCCAACATGCGCGTGCGCATGCTCCTCTGGTTGGAGATGTCTCTCAAACCCTGCTCTGGTCTGCCTCCTTTCTGCCTCAAGCTTCTAGAAGCTTCCTACAACATCCAAGATGGTACTGTGAACTCCACAAAGCTGATACCCATCGGGGGTTCAGGAAAAGTTCTTGGCCTTCATCACTGGTCCCTTGCGCCCTCTCCTGCACCTGCTAGCCTGCTGGAGATGCTACTGACCCCACCCCCGCCATTCTTTCACAGTCCCCGACTTGCACACTGCTTCCTCTGCCTCACCCTCCCTGCCCCTGACTTTCCCCATCTTGCAAACTTCTTGTAACACCAGCTCACCCCTCCCTGCCTCCTCAGGAAAGTCTCCCGTGGCCTCCCCAGTCAAGTTCTGAGTTCTGACCTCTCACTGGCTTCCTTCCTTGGCCCTCTCCCCCTCTCTTTCCTTTCTCCACAGTTGTGGAGAAATAATAGACGCCCCAGGCGTCTATCAGTTACCGACTGTGTGACTGCTGGTCACTCAGCCTCTCCATACCTCAATCTCCTCATTTGTAGAATGGGATGTTCTAGGCCGGGCTCCTAGAAGCAGAACCTAAAATGGGGGTTCTTAGAGAACTTCTAGATTGACAGGTCTGGAAAACAGGGTGAGGAGACAGGCATCACCACCCAGGTACCTCTGGGTGAATTAAGGCCACAAACACAGAGTGATCCTTTGGAGGTGGATGACTCCACAACGGGTGAGGGCCATGGTGTCTGTTATGGCGTCACAGTAGCAGCTCCATGGCCAGGTGGCCATGAGATGAGGCAGGTGAAATCGTGGACATGGCACCTGGTGTGGCCTGTAGGCCACTATCCTCATTTCCTCTGCTCTGTAGCCCAGGGCTGGGTCCAGGAAGGAAGGGGAGCATAAGAGAGGATGAGTGTGAGGTCACTCTGGCTGGCTTTTCCTTCCTGGCCCAAGCTTAGATTTGGGCTCATAGGCGTGTGATAGGGAAGAACAGAGCCTCCGTGTCCTCATCTGGGTGTGCGGTTTCCACTGGCCTCCTCTGTTGCGCATGTTTCAGTGGGGTAACAGTGATGTGTGTGTAGGGGGGAGGGTTGTTTCCTTTTAAACTACCTTCTCAAGTCAGATGTGGTGATATATGCCTGTAATCCCAGCAGTTGGGAGACTGAGGCAGGGCAATCATGAATGCATGGCCAGCCTGGGCTACATATGCCTCACTGTCTCAAAAAAAACAAAACCAACTAACCAAACAAAAAACCATTATCTCTATTGTTGCCAGAATGGCAAGGCCCTGTAAAACATAAACAGTGCTTTATAAACTGGAAACCAAAGCTCCTACAAGGAAAGGGACCTGAGCAGGTCACAAGCTGGAGAGCTGCAGGTGCCTGCGACCTGCAGGTGCCTGCGACCTGGGTGGGTATGCTGCATGAACCTGACTAAGAGCGATGGGAAATGAGAAATAAGACACACACAGACATACAGACATACAACAGAAAAGCTGGGGACGGGAGGACTGCAGTTCCTGATGGGAAACGTGAGCACCTACCAGAGCCAGAGTGTTTATTTTATAGGTCAGTACAAGGAAAAGACTCAGGTAAAAATCAAGCTTTAACAATTCTTGATGCAAGGTGAAAGGAATGAGGTTTGGTGGGCTAATTTTCCTAAGGCTAATTAAACTTAATTACAGCACATCAGATCTGGAATCATCAAGGCACGTAGGACACCTTATCTAAGGTAGTGACTAATCTCGCATCAGGGAGTCTTCTAACAGTTCTGGTACTTTATCTAGTTTTGCATCAGGGGGCTGGTATGTGGACACAGCAGGTTGTGGTCTTCAAGGAGATGTGAGAACAAAGGTCAAGACACCAGGTACTGGGAAAAATATGGTAGGAGAGGCTGTACAAACTCATACCATGGAGAGGCTGTGCAAACTCCGTTTTTCCCCAGCCCAGGGTTCATGCCTTGTCTCCAACATGCAGGCTTAACAAACGTTTTCATGTCCATCTCCCAATCCTGTGGGCATAGAAAGGGGGACATACAGACACAGCCTCTGGAGTCTAGGCTTCAGGGCTGGATTCTTGTTCCAAATCTAAACAAGGCCTCTCTTATCATTGGAATCCTAGTAATATGGATCCCAACCTGCATCCTGCTACCTCCCTCCTTGCTGTCACTTTCCTACTGAAGGTTCAGATCTCTTCCTCCCCACAAGGCCTCTGGGATTTCCCTGTGTGCCCTCCTCTAGTGCCCTATTGCTGGTCCTATCCTATACTGGCTGGCATACCAGGTGTGCAAGGTGACCTTGCTTCTTCTTAGCCCTGGTCTCTTAGGCCCAGCACCCACAGGAAGTAGACAGTGGCTGGCAAAGCCTTAAAGGCAAGGTTCCTGCCCCACACATTCCGGTCTTCAGAAGCTTCTCCCTGGATCATCCAGAGCAAAGGTTTCCAAATTTGTAGGCACATTCAAATTACCTTGGGGTGAGGGGGCAGCTGGGATTCTACCAGGCCACACTGCAGACCAGTTACAGCACAATCTCTGGGGTAGAGCACAGGCAAAGGCTCTTTTGGAGGGTCCCCAGGTAACTGATGTGCTGACAAGACTGAGAAATCCCGTGCCAGGCTGCTTGTGGCACCAGTTCTGCACTCCTACCCTGAATCTGGTATCCTGTTTCTCCAGCACACCAGGGTTTGGTGATTCCTGCCCTCCCAGCAGCTCCCCAAAGCCCTAGGGACCCAAAGGCCATAGGGGAAACCATGCCTAGATGGAGACCCCAAGGGTGTCTCTAAGGGAGGCACTGACTTCAGCCTGTCCTTGGCACCTCAGGCTTTAGCTGGGAGGTTCTGCCAGCTCCTGTCCTGCAGGCTGGACTCAGCGTGCCACACAAAAGTGAAAACAAAACCCAGGGTTAGAAATCCCCTCCCCCCCGCCCAGCTCCCGAAGTGGGGCCAACCCTGCTAGCCTGGTTTGGAAGGTGAGGCAGGGGACAAAGAAAGCCAGATGTGAAAGAAAGACATCTAGGATGCCGAGGTCCCTGGCCTGGAAGTTGGCTTGCTCACTTTGTAGGGCACACTTGGGTGACTGAGAAGTCACCAACACTGTCCATTCTTTGACCCCATGACTAAACTTCTCTCCCAGAAGCCACATGGGAGAGCCACAGGGCTGGAACACATGGTGCTATGAACTGAATGTGTAAGTCACCCTCAAATTCTTAGGTTGAAATCTTAGTCCTTCATGTGATGATTTTTGGGGGATCTATGGGAGGTGATTAGTCACGAGGGGGAGCTCTAGTGACTGGGGATGCCCTTATCAAAGACCCCAGAGCACGCTCTAGCCCTCTTTGGTCATGTGAAGATGCATTGAGGTGTCAACAATCTGCACCCTGGAAGAGAGCCTCACCAGAATTCCACCCTGTTGGTACTCCGACTCCAGACTTCAGCCTCCTGGGCAGTGAGAAACATGTTGCTATGGTACTTTGTCACACCAGCCTGAATGGGCCGAGGAAATTCCTGCAGCCACATTTGAATAATGCAGATGTCCATTATAAGGTCGGCAGAGCCATGCTAGGGACTGTGGGCACAGTGGGGACACTGTAGGACCACTGAGATGCAGCCCAGATAAACGAGACACACTGCCTAATGAGCTCCACACTAGGACAGTGGTCTGTGGCAGTCTATGCCAGCCAGCTCCTGGTTCAATCCCCAGCACCACAGAATAGAATAGAATAGAATAGAATAGAATAGAAAATAAAGCCTAGGCTGAATCCTAACTGAAAATGATGCTGCCTTCAGTAAATGGTAGTTTTGAAAACGAAATGATCATTTCTGCATATCTCTATTATTTTTCTGCTTACAGATGCAGCCTCACTCATTTGGAAAATTCCAAGCATTGCAGAGAGACACAGCAAGAAGTTTCCCCACACTCTCCCTTTAGGGATCCTGTACAATTTCCTTGGCTTTTTACCGTTTGAGGACTACATATATATATAAAAACAACTAGAACATCGCTTAAGTTTTTTCCTAGAAACCATGTCACTTTCAACTTTATTTATTTATTTATTTAGCACTACTGGGGTTTGAACTCAGGGCCTCACATTTGCTACTTAGGCAGGTGCTCTACTACTTGAATCACTTTGCCAGTCCTTTTTTCTTTTTCTTTGTTTTGCAGTACTGGAGCTTGAACTCAAGCCTACAGCTGGAGTCACTCTACCAGCCCCGCCCCCCCCTTTTTTTTTTGTGATGGGCTTTCTCAAGATGGGGTCTCACGAATTTATTTGTCCAGGCTGGCTTCAAACCTCGATTCTCCTGGTCTCTGCTTCCTGAGAAGCTAGGATTATAGTGTTAACCACCAGTGCCCAGCTTAACTTTATATTATCATTCACCATGAACTGAAGGGAACCCCTAAAAGAAGCTCTTGGAAAACAAGATTGTGCTATGAAACTGTACTGAGCGATGCTGCCGCTGCGGCTCTGACCTGAGGTCTGGCCTCCCTCATGGGGAGAGAATTATAGACACCCCACACTGTTCAGTACTTTCTTCCTGACTAATGAGGAAGGACATCTGAGAAGTGAAAAGGGAACAGCTTTCCCATTTACGATTCGATTTCACCAATGCAGGTCCTTATCCGGGGACTCACTGACCCGTCCATTTCAGTGACAGGCTCCTGAAGGACACAGATGTACCAGGCACCTCAAGAACTCAAGGACATCAAAAAGCTGGCTACTTCTGTCTTCACACAAGACACCCTGACAGATCTGAATGCCTCAGAGAACCCGAGCTCTCCATGGCTCTGCCTCCATTCCCTCCACTTGGCCCTGAGGGAAGAAGGGACCTGCCAGGGCTGATGGGGTTTGCTCACGGTACAGACTCCTTCCCTCCACTCAGGCTCCATGGGGCAGGTACCTTTCCCACCCCAGGTCAATGCCTCCAGCAGGGCTTGGCATGTTGTTGGTATTCAGGTGCTGAATGGATCCATGACTACAGGGTGGGGCCACAGCCAGCGTCGAGGCTGTTGGGACCCACCTCACCTGAAGCAGGCTGAGAATGCCCTTCCCTCGTCCTGCCTCCAAGAAGTGTCTGGGGCTCCCTTCCTTGTGAGGCCTAACCTCCTTCTCCCTCTTCCTCCTCCTCCTCCTTTCTCTTCTCTCTCCTCCCTTTCTTCTGGGAACAAATGTAACACCCCCGCCTCCACCCCACGCACACAACCCATGCAACATCCTCCCTCATGTTCTGGTCATTGTTGATCACCTTGCACACAGTTCCCTTCCACCCCAAATCCTATCAAGGTATTTCCTTCCCAATACTTCCTGCCCTAAGAGGAATTCTAGTAGCCAGGTGCCAGTGACTCATGCCTGTAATCGTAGATACTCAGGAGGCAGAGATCAGGAGGAGCACGTTCAAGGTGTAGGCCCTGATTTTAAACCACAGTACCACAAAAAAAAAGAGGAATTCTAGTAAAAACTATCAGAAGAATTAAAATGTCACACCTTATTTGTTTTTTCACATAAAATGGGGAAATACTCCACATTCCATAGGAGAGACTTAATGTAATTGTCTGACAATGGGGGGAATACAGCTCAGCTATTCTGACAACCATGCCACCATTTAAAATGACAAAATAGATATTATAGGGTAAAAGCTAATTTCCTTAATATATAAAGGGCTTTTACTGTTCAGAAAGAAAAAGATCAACAACCCAAAAGAAAAGTGGGATATGAACAGAAAAGGATATGAACAGACAGTTTATGGAAAAGGACTCACAGGTGCCCCTTAACCATGTAAAAAATATCCAACCTCATTCATTCTGAGAGACACGAAAAATCCACTTATTCGTCTTCAAGAATTGCAAATGTGAAAAAGATGATAACGTGTATGCTGACAGGATGTGGGTTGTAAGCACCTTCACACATAGCGGTGGTAGTGAAAATCAGTACAACACTTAAGGACAGTGATCTGTCACATTCATCCTTGACCTTGCAAATCTGCTCCTAGTTTCTCTCTTTCCTTCTTTCCTTCCTTTCTTTCTTTTCTTCCTTCTTTCCTTCCCTTTCTTTCTTCCTTCCTTCTTTCCCTCCCTTTCTTTCTTCCTTCCCTTTCTTCCCTTTCTTCCTTCCTTCCTTCCCTTTCTCTTTCTCTCTTTCTTTCTTTCTTCCCCTTCCTTCCTTCCCTCCTCCTTCCTTCCTTCCTTCTTTTTCTCTCTTCCCTTCCTTCTCCACTTCTCTCTCTCTTTCTATCTTTCTTTCTTGGTGGTACTGGAGTTTGAACTCAAGGCCTTGCACTTGCTAGGCAGGTACTCTACCACTTGAGCCACTCTCCCAGTCTTTTTCTCCTCTTTTTTTTTTTTTTTTTTTTTTTTGAGATAGGGCCTCACTATGTCATCCAGGCTGGCCTCAGCCTCTGGAGTGCTGGGATCACAGGTATGTGCTATCATGCCCAGCTCCTGGATATTTTTCTTAAAGATTTATCCCACATGTGAAGAATGATATCTGACCAAGGATGTTCATTACAGTACTATCTGAAATAGCAAAAGACAGGAAGTAATCTAAGTGCCCAAGAACAGTTAAGTCAATGACAAAGCAGTCATATGACAAAATAATTGTTGAAAAGAAAGATGGGCTTGGGATGCAGTGAGAAAGGGGGATATATGTGTATGTGTGCAAGCATATGTAAGTGGATATGTGTGTGTATATGAGGATGTACATGTACATGTATATGCCATGTTTGTAAAGGTCCTCTTAGACTCTCTTTGGAAGAAGACACAAGGACCTGATGACACCAACTGCCTTCAGGGAGGGAATTGTGAGGCTGGAGACAAGGGGAGGAAGGAGACTTGCTTTTCGTCATAGATCTTTTTGTGTGTCTTTCATTTTTGCTTATCCATTCAACAACTGATGAATGGATAAAGAAAATATGGCGTATTTACACCTTGGAATATTATTCAGCCATAAAGAAAAATGAAATTAGATCCTTTGCAGCGAAATAGATGGGAATGGAGATTATCGTGTTGAGTGATATAAGTCAAGCTCAAAAGATCAAATATTGTATGTTCTCGCTCATTTGTGAAACCTGGTCCTAAAACGATTGATGATGATGATGATGATAATGGGACAATTTTTGGGAGGATGAGTGGGAAGAAGTAGGGGGAAAGGAAAGGATACAGAGTGGTGAAGAGGGTGAAAGCACACTGCAGATATACGTATAAAGACTGCATAATGAAACTCACCAAATGCTGTTTGAAGGGGGGGGAGAAGGAGAGGGACAATGGGAATATAATGGGCGGGTGAATTTGTTCAAGGTACACTGTACCCATGTACGGAATGAGCACAATGAACCTCCCTTGTATTGCTAATGTATGATAAATCAAAAGTTAAAAAAATTTTCCACATTAAAAAAATATGAATATACACAAGCAGAAAAAAACTGGAGGCACATCTCACCGGAAGTGGAAGGCCTTTGAGATAACCGCAGTGTTTCCTGGCACACTTGACATTCTCCTTTGTTAGACATCAGTGGCATGCCAGCCAAAGGGCTACTAAAGCCTTCTGGAGAAGAATCCCATGTCTGGGAATGTCTGGAGGACTTCTGAGTAACTCCCAGGATGGAGCCAAAGCCCATCACATACGGGCTTGAAGCAGGTAGGAAGAATGAGTGAACTCATGTCTCCCAGTCTCCCACCTCCCTACCCCAGGAAACAGCTGCTTTTGTGCCCTGGTCAGTCAGGGTAAGAGGATGACAACATAGCAGAAAAAGAGGTGGGGTCAGAGGTGGCCAGCAGAGCTCAGTTCCCTCACCTCCACCCTGAGAGAGCCCTCAGGGCTTCCCTAAAGAGCAGGATCAGATCACATCAACTCTACCAGCTCTCAAGGACACAGGAAACCCCAGACCACATGTGGTAAACCCGGTCATGCCTATTTTAGGGGGGACAAGTGGCACATGAAGCCAGTGCTGCCATGCTTCCCCACTTCTGTCTGGTTTTAGGTACAGTCAAAGGCTCCCCTCTCTCTAGACATCCTGCACCAACAGCCAGGATGATCGGGTTTTCTGTTTTTCCTTCAAATTTCTGTTTTTCCTTCTGGCTTTCCCTCCTACAGACTCAATTTCAGTTAAGTAGGTGTTAGGCCACTAACCAGCACTCCAAAAAATAGATCCAACAAAGAAAGCAGTTTATGTCTTGACAACATCTACAAAAGTTTTGTCTGGCTTTGTTTAGCTTTTTTAGTACTGCAGGTGGAATGCAGAGGCTCATCTTTACTAGAAATGCTACATCACTGAGTGTACCCCAGCCCCCAAAGTTTTGACAGAGTACACACTTGCATTAATTTGCTCAGTCCCTACTCCAGTCCTATGCTGGGATGGTGTATTAAATGTGACAACAAATGCCACAAAGCAGGTGCACTGACACAATAGGAATTTGTCATCTGGAGTGCTGGAAGCTGGAAGTTTGAAATCTAGATGTGGGCAGGGCCAGGTCCCTCAGAGGCACTAGAGAAGGCTCCTTCTTGGTCTCTTCCAACTTGCAGTGGTTGCCAGCAGTTCTCGGTGTTTTAGGACTCATGCTGCATCATTCCAACCTTTATCTCCTGAATGTGGCTGCCTTCCTTCTTCTGTGTCTGTCTTGACATGCTCATCGCCTCCCTTACCAGGCAGTAGTTATGCCAGTATGAGCCACCCTTCTCCAGTATAAACTCATCTTAACTGGCTGTACCTGCAACCACCTTACTGCCAAATAAGGTCATATTTGGAGGTACTGGGGGTCAGGACTTCAACATATCTTTTTTAGGGGACACAATGCACCCTCTCACAGATGGAAGAAGATGGCTGGCAAATTGTGCTGGACTCTCCTGGGCTGGGAAGAGGGTATCTGTGTGGGGCTATAGGAAGACTGATCAGGCCCGCTGCCATCTGGACAGCTCTGTATCCAGTACAGAGGTGCAGCAAAGCATGCTGCTAAATTCCTTAACCCTTCTACTGTCTATCCCCATCAAGGACCCAAGGCTGCTCTCTCTCTCTTGGGGAGGTGGGGGATACTTTAAAGGTCACCAAGCACTAAGGCTGCCTCATTTTGGTCAATCCATGAAACAGACTTTGAAAGTTCTATTATGCCCATTTTACAGATGAGAAGCCAAGGTTGCAAGAAATGAGATGGTTCTTTCGTGGACACCCAGCAAACACAAGGTGCAGAAATCCCCTGTCTG
The DNA here is from genome assembly GCF_047511655.1 of Castor canadensis. Classification (NCBI taxonomy): domain Eukaryota; kingdom Metazoa; phylum Chordata; class Mammalia; order Rodentia; family Castoridae; genus Castor; species Castor canadensis. The sequence goes on from NC_133400.1 coordinate 28,558,284, forward strand.
TCCCCCTCTCACAACAGGTGCCAGCCAGCCTGTTGCTAGCTCTGGAGATATGGCAGGTGGCAGTCCATACATACTTCAAAATCATCCGCAGTCCCTCCACATCTGTTGTCTGGTGGGAGAGCAGACTACTGCCTTATTATTCCTTTTTTTTTTTTTTTGCAGTGCTGGGGACTGAATGCAGGGCCGCACACGTGCTAGGCAAGCGCTCCACCACTGATTTATACCCCAGATGAAGCCTAGTGATTTTCCAGGTTTATTTCTCCCTTGAAGAGAAGGAAGGTGACTGGAGAGGTGCAGCTCCAGGTACTGGCTGGGGTCCACCCAACCTTCTGCCGCCCCCGCAGAACCCTCAAACTTTTAAGAACCCAACTTAGAAGATATATGCAAACAGTGCTGAACTTGGGGCCTCTCCCAAACCTCCCTAAATGGCTCGCCCAGCAAACTCCAGGTTCTAGGTTTCTGAGTGAGAAAAGTAGCTGAAAACCACACTGAAATGTAAAATGCAAGCAACACAAAGAACCCATGTGTTTCCGTAATCCTCAGGACTTATAATATTCACTAGATACAGTGGACATACGACATTAGAAATTGTTAAGACACTTAGGGTATGCTAAGGGACTGTGGACATGTTTTTAGAAAGACTTATTATCTTAGTACATTCTGAAATATTTCCTTCAAAATGCTATGATAAAGCCATTTGTTTCAAAATGAGGGGTGCTAGAGATGAAACCGGCAGTCTCAGGTTGGTGACTGTGGAGGAGACAAGAAGTTACTTCCTATCATAACCAGCAAGTTACTTCAGTTCAACCTGATTCTATCTGCTCTATTATTGTATATGTTTGGAATTTTCCGTAGTAAAGATGGGTTTCAGGCCAAAAAGTCCGAACAGTGTGACTTCTGTAATTCTACATAAAACAATGAAAAGTTGAAAAGAGAAAAAAAAAGCAACAGAGGGTGGCCCTACCAGGCGACAGTGTAGCGTTGGGAATGGGGATCATGGTCGCATACGGCGTCCCACAAATTCAGGCGACCCTCTGACTTGCCACCTTATGTAATTCACAGTTCATTCCCTAAATTACAGGGTAGCGGGGCACACACTGCGGGGCGGCCGGCGCCCCAACCTGTCCATTTGTTCATCCATAAAGCCATACGTGGAGCATCCACCTCGCGGTCCGTACCCTCCCGTGGCAGGGCCTCGGCACCCCCTCCTCCCCGGTCCGCGCGGAATTCGAACCCAGCCGCGCCCAGCCTGGTTGTTCAGCCCGCACTCACCAGCTGCGCTCCCGCTCCTCCGCGCTCTGCACGAAACTGAAAGTAGACCGCGCCGGGAGGTTTGGGCTGGTGCAAGGAACCCGCCGCGGCTGCCGAGAAATCACGTGGGTTAGAAGCACCAGCCCGGACGCGGGCGTGGACCTGGCACACCCACCCCCCGCAGCGCCCGCGCCCTGCCAGAGCCCCTCGCCTGCCTGAGCTCAGCGACCCGACCAGCGACGCGATTCCGGGGGATGCTGGGGTGCTTACCACTGCGGATGGAACTGAGGCAGAGGGATGAAAATCTGCTCCAGCTGAGTCCTCTCTCCAAGGATCCTTGGACAGGAGACAGGCGAGAAGGAAGGAGCTGCTAGTAGGACTGGGGGACTTAGGTCGCAGGGGGTCGCGAGTGCTCCAGCAGGTAAGGAAGGAAGAGTGACATTGGCCTTGATAACTGAGCCCTAGCCTGCTGAACCGGATAAGCACTATCTACAGATTGGCTCTTCTAATCCTCAAAGTAACCCTAAAATACAGAGGCCAGCGCTACCTTATTCTACAGATGAGCAGATTAGGCTCAGAGAGGACAGAGAGGAAGGACCTTGCCCAAGTCACAGAGGGATGAAAGGCTGGGGGCACAGGGTGCAAGAGTTGAGTGGGGAGAGACAAAAAGAAGGCCAGCAGGATCAGGGACTGTCCTGAAATGCCACTGGTTCAACTACCCTGTACATTTTTCCTTGTTCTTGTCCTGGGACAGGCCTGCAGAGGATATCTTCGTATTAGGGATGGCTCTGCCTGCTAGGAAGGCTATGGTATCATCCCCCGACCTCCATGAGTGGGGGGTGGGAGGGCACTGCAGGGTAGGTGGGACACCAGACATCCCATGTTCAAGTCCTCTCTAACTACAATGGCTAATCTTGTTCACTTCATTGGGTGCCCAGGAGATAGTAAAGCACACCTCTGGGGGGTCTGTGTAGGAGAGGATTAAAGCAGGAGGGCTCTGACCTCATCAATGGATTAATCCCTTGGTGGATTCCTAACACATTAGCATTATTGGAAGGTGGTGGAAAGTAGGAGATGGGGCCTTTGGCAGAAGTGGGGAGCATCCTTGGGGCTATCACTTGCCCTGGCCCTGTCCTGTGTTCCCCATTTCTCTGCTTCCTGTTTGCCTTGAGGTGTTGAACAAGATGCTCCACCACACGCTCCAGCTGCCATGATGCTGTCCCCAAATGCATGGGGCCAAGTGACCATGGACTGAACCCTCTGAAACCATGGGCCGAAATACTAATTCCTCCCTTAAAGTTGTTATTATCAGGTACCTGGTCACAGTGATGCAAAAGAAACTAGCACAGTGATTGTCTCTGAGCCTCAGTCGTAATATGGGGATGATGGTAATAATACCTCCCCATAGACTGGAGAGGATTTGATGACCTAAACTTGGGACTGATGCATCTGGGCCTGAAGTCCATCAGCCACCCTTATATTTTTGTCTCCTTCTTCAGGTCCCACATCCCTGTAACACTCAAACCTCCTCCTTCCCAGGACCAACCCAGATATCTGAAAACTGCATGACAGTTAGGAGTGGGAAGAAACCCATTTTGTAGTCGATTGTTTGTATCTGACTCCCAGCTCCTCCGTTTCTAGCTGTGTAACCTCTGGAAAATGCTTTGATCTCCTCCCGGCCTCAGTTTTCTCATCTGTCAGATGGTGGATTCCCAGCCTCCCCAGGCCACTTTGGGATGTGGTGTGGGATGGATGGCTGTTGACTCTATGCATGCATGCATGTTTGGGGATTATGCTCCAATATCAGGGCTGAGCTCATGTGCAAAGGCTCCATCCTGCTCCCAGTGCAGGCAAAGTGGGTAGATGGACATATGGACAAACAGCCACAATCCAGAGAGACAAATGTCAACCATTTTTAGATGTATTTAATCCTGAACAGTGCCATGAGGAGAGCAGGACAGAGATTATTATCCCATTAGGCAGATGAAATGAGGTCCAGATAGGTCAAGTGAACTCCTGGATATCACACAGCAGTCAGGATCAGAGTCTTGAACCCAGTGCTCTTTCCACTGTGGCAGTACCAGGCCTACCAAGAAGAGTTCTGTAGAGCAACATCCCCAAATTCTCCCTCTGTCAAACTGGCCTTAGCCAGAGAGTCCTCCATTAGCACACCCATTCCTTTGGCCTAAGGTATGCATGTTCCTCTGATGTAAAATACCTGGCCATCTGCCTGAAAGAATGAACTCAAGGTGCTATGAGACCAAAGAAAGAGGCAGATAGATCCAGATTTGCACAAAATGCAGTTTGCAGGGGACTTATGGACAAAAAGCATTCCTTAAGTGACAGCAAGAGAGGTGGATCCCTGTACCTCAAGGAAGAAGTTTATATGTCAAGCTAGACAACAGTGGACTGCTGCCAACTGAACTGTACTAAGCCCTTCTCAAAAACTCTAACATGTTTTGGGCTGGAGGTGTGGCTCAAGTGGTAGAGCAGCTGGTTAGCAAAGGCACGGTCCTGAGTTCAAACACCATTACCACCACCAAACAAAAAAAGCCCTAAACAAAAAACTAACATGGCATCAGTGGCCAACACAAGATGCCCAATTGCCTGTCTTAATGACTTTGTTTGTCTTATAGGGCTTGGGATGCATGCCAGGATCATGTAGGGGGCAAAATGGTCCCCATACCTCCCATTTGCCTGAGGCCTGGTCCCAAGCCTCTGGGGCCCATGTCGCTCACTCCCAGTAACCCAGGGGACAGGATATGCTTCCACAGGGCCCCCAACTTTAGGGAGCCTTTGTTTGCTCCTTGGAGGAAGCAGCCAGTATAACCTCCTCCTGGGAACAGATTCTAACCAATCAGGCCAATGCCCCAGGTAGGCCATGAGGACTTGTGGTCTTTTGGGATTAGCCTAGGACAGTTTCTGGACTGGGGTGGAGGGAGCAGGACTTGGGAGAGGGACTAATCGGTTGATCCCAGTCTCTGCCATCTAGGACAACACAGCTCCTTCTGCTACACACACTCCTGGGATGGTGTGGTGACAGGTAAGTACTCTCCTAGCTCAGACCTGGGGACACATTCTTCTAGAATGGTGAAGGAAGCTAGGGGGCATCCCATCCCGGGCCAGCTTGTGCTAGAAACCTAACTGAGGTGATGGGAGATGCTGGAAAAGACAACAGACAGACGACAAAACATGCACAAAGCTGGGGCCAGGTAGGCTGGGTGCTCTGATGGAGACACACCAGCAACCTCCACCTCCGTGAGTTTATTATACACAGTAGCAACACGAGGTGGAGAGGCGATTTGGGCAAGGGGTGGGGGGGCGTGACATTGTAATCCCTGGGAACAGGAGAAACCTGTGACAGCTTCTGAATGTAAACATCTTAGGAAAAACAGCTGTACTGCATCTTGCCCACTTCTGCAGCTGAGGCTGTGCCAAATCAAGCATGCAATTTATTGGGCCTAACTATGCTTGCTCCCTTCTGCAGTTTGGAGCTGTGCCAAACTCAAACACACAGCTTATTTTATATACCTGTTGGCTCCCCACATGTTCCCCACCTTTTTAAAAAAATTTCTTAAATGTTTGCGATGAAGCCTGTCTCCTTAATCCAAGGAGTTGTCTTTGCACCATGCAGCATTAGACTAAAAAAAAAAGAAAACAGGTGAACAGTATCAGAAAGAGTGCTTTAGCAACTTAAATGGATTGAAACCTTTGAGTTCATCCAGGACAGTTTTTGCAGTAGTAGCTGGAGAAACAACAGTGTCATAAGCCTTTTGGTGGCCAATATTTGTTGTCTTAACTGCCATAAGTCCACAGTATCGCTTGCTTCATTCTCATGCACCCATAAGATAGCTTTACCTGTAAAGCGATAGTCACTGTATTGAGGCACCAGATGTCCTGAGGAATGACCTCCCGTGTGCACCATGTCATTGGTAAAGATACACAGGGTGGCTCTACCAAGTGATAGGATGCACCCCTGGCAGGTTGGGCATGAAAGTCCAGTATGCATCGCCTTGGACAACACCCACCTGTCTTGTAATTATGACCAATGCCACCAGCAGTGTGGCTGTGGGACTCCCAGCCATCCCCAGGCTACCGGTTACCAGGTCACCATCGTTATCATGTCCATTATTTTCTTAATTTGACCCCAGGTGAATGGCTCACTGTCCTGCGTCTGTCTCACCAGCGGCTGTTTCCAGTCTCAGCCTCCTCAACTTTTGGGACCAGGAGGTCCATGAGGCTTGACAAACCATGAGTAGTGTCCACACTGGGTGTTCTGCATCTTCAGGAAAAACACAAACATGCCCTCGACTCCACATAGCCAAATAATGAGTAATGACATGCTTGGTGGCCTCCTCAGCGTGTGCGGAGGCACAGGTATAAATTGCCTGCACAAGGCTGAAGCATTTTTGATGCTACACAGCATGACTTAGTAGGGCAGCTTCTACAGGTGCTGCAGTTTGCGTGGGCCAGCCCAAAGCAAGTTCAGAGACTAGGTTATCTGTCCAGGCGTTACTGTAATGTAAGCACAAATGGCGGGTTAGCACCAGCAATTGCCAGAGTGCTCCTGCAGCAGTGGCAGTGCAGAAATGGAGCCAAGCCAGGGCTGAGCTCTTTTAGGATGTGGATCTGACACCTCAATCCCTCTGGGTGTGTGTGTGGGGGGCCTGTTCCCAGCGGTGGCACTGCATGCACTCCACAAATCCCGTTCCTCCCTGCTCCCCGACACCACTCCAGGAGTCAAATCCTGGGCCCATTGGCACCAGTCAGTGGTCTGGTCATGAAATCCCTGTTGCATGCTGGGGTCCTTAGGGGCCAGTCTCTCAAGCACAGGGTAAAATTTAAAGCCAGCTGTATCCTCTCCTGGCCTAGGAGCTGCCTGCAAGGCAGCCTGCAGGGGACTCTTAGCAAGATTGGGAAATTACTTGGCCTGTGGAGGGATCTGGTTCCCAGTGCTTGCTGTGCCAGAGTGTCCTCCTGACCCTCCTCATTTGACACTGAATGAGAAGCTCTTGACTGAACTTTACTTTTAAGGTGGGGCTCAGAGCTTCCCCAGCCCAGGGCATCTTGTTACTGCCTCTCACTCTCCTGTAGGACTGCTTTAAGAGGTGAGCCCCACATCCCGGCGCTACCGAGGAGGAAAATCTACTTACTTCTACAGCTCTACCCTAAGTCTCTACCGTATTCTAGTGTATAATTTGTGCCTTATAATTTTTCTATCGTATACTACTGTATAATTCTAATAATTCTTCTACCGTATGCTTAATATTCTATTGTATAATTTCTACCTTACATTTTCTACCATACTCTGTTGTATAATTTCTACCTTATAATGCTAATTTCTACCTTATAATTTTTTAACATAGCTTTTTAAATCCTACAGTTCTCAGTCCTTAGGCTCATCCTGTCCCATGTTTTTATATCTGGCTGTATTCAAATCACTCTCCCCCCACACCTTACTTGTTTCTTATTATCTCTTACATGCACGCTTCTTGGCGAGTATCTCCTCATCTCAGGCTCCAAATTCCCCCCTAGTTAGCTACCTGTCCAGGCGTCACCTCGTTTTCAGGTCCTTGTTCAGGGTGCCACCTCTCTCGTGTCACCTTGCTCTCAGGTCCCTGTTCAGGTGCCAGCTCTCACATCCCGCGTGAGCTTGTCCTAGAAACCTAACTGAGGGTGATGGGAGATGCTGGAAAAGACAACAGAAGACCAAACCTGCATAAAGCTGGGGCCAGGTAGACTGGGTGCTCTGACCCAGCCCCCTCCATCTCCAGTGAGTTTATTATACACTGTAGCAACATAAGGTGGAGAGGTGATTCTTGGGGGCATGACATTGTAATCCTTGGGAACAGAAGAAACCTGTGACAGCGTCTCTCTGAAAGTAAACATTAAAGGAAAAAACAGCTGTACTGCATCTTACCCACTTCTGCAGCTGAGGTTGTACCAATTCAAGTGTGCAATTTATTGGGCATAACTATGCTTGCTCCCTTCTGCAGTTTGGGGCTGTGCCAAACTCAAATGCAGCTTATTCAATCACCTGTCAGCTCCCCACACTGTTCCAGAGCAGGGAAGAGTCCCAGGGTCTCCTGTGGTCCCAGTAAGCTAGGGTTTACGAAGGTAACACTGTAAATGACTTCTCTGTGTGTCCCTAGTGATGGCCAAAGTTTCTGTTCAAAGGAGGAGCTATCTGGGGGGGCCAAGTTCTCCAGCTGCTATTCTCCTGGCATTAATGGAGGCTCTTGTGTCTTCCCCAGGCCCCTCAAGGGAGCACATTCCAACCAGTGTGGCTTCTAACTGGTGTCACCGTCCTGGTCTTCCAAGGTCTGGAATTCCCACATTGGACATAGGGGCTAGTGAGCTCTTCCTTCCAGGGCCCTTTAAGAGTTCCCCCTCATCCCCTTGCTTGGCTTTGTGAGTGAGACCTTGCTCTGGGCTCCAAAGGAGGAAAAGAAAGAGGCCTAAGAGAGCCCCTGAGAGGGGTAGGGTTTAGAGGGAACACTGTTGGAAGGAGGGTGCCCTCCCCTCAAGCCTTCTTGTACCTGAAGGGTCATCCAACTGCTGAGTGCCCCATCCATTCTTGGCTCCTGACTGTTAAAACAATGGCCAGGCCACTTTGCCACCCTCTTGATGTGGTTCCTGCCTGCTGGTCTGGACTCATCTCTCAGTCTCTCCTCTCTGCTCTCTGGGCTACATTGGCCTCCTAGACCTTTTTTGAATCTGTCACCATTCCCTTTACCCCCAGGGACTTTTGCATGTGTCTTAGTCCATTTCCTGTTGCTGTAACTGAATACCTGAGGCTGGGTGATTTATAAAGGAAAGTTTGTTTGACCCACAGTTCTGGAGGCCGGGAAGTCCAAGTGCATGGCACCAGAAAAGGCCTCATGCTCCTTCAACTCATGGTGGGAATCAGAAGGGTACGTGGCAGTGTGGAAAAGGGGAAAAGACAAGAAGCAACCTTTATTTATAACAGCCTGTTCTGGGAGTAACTAATCCAGTCCTGAGACTTCGGGAACCACTCACTGCAATGAGAATTAACTGAATCCCTGGAAAAAGCATTAATCTCTCTTAATGATCTAACTGCCTTTTTAGAGGCTCCACTTCTCAACACTGCCACACAATGGCAATTAAACTTCAGTATGATTTCAGGGGGACAAGCCATTGCGTAAGAGGTACTTTAAACTGCTTTTGCTGAAAGCTACTGACTCCTTACTTGGTACATGAATTAACTAAAAACAGGAGAAGCCTGGTATCCCTCCCTTCGTTTTTGTATCTGTCTTTGCTCTAAGCCTTTCTCTTTGCAGTCACTTTGTGATCAACTTGGATTCCAGAAAGGACAGAGCTGATAGCATCTTTATGACAAGGGACTGAAACGTCCCATAAGGAACAGTGGAGACTTGTAGGATAGACCACCCCTCCAAATGAGGACAATTACCTGTAATGATAAGGCTGCACAGTGGAGCAGGAGCAGTCATCTCATGGGAACCAGATCGCTCCTTTCAAGTGGTAAAAACATCTTCCCTGGAACCCCTCTCAGAACCCTCAGACTGCGATAATGGTCAACCAGAACACACCCGTGACTGGGACTGTTTATGCATACCTTTGTCCCCTGCCTCCAGTTCTTTTGTCTACTTAAACCTATAACTCATAGCTGTACCCTGAAGATGGCTACTTTGCCTCTTCCCACTGTGTGTCCCAAACTGTGTAATAAATCTGCTTTCTCTGCCTTCACCATGGCCCTTTATTTGGCATTTAGGGGCAAGTGGCTGGCATATGGAATCTCAGAAGTCTGGGCCTTGGGTCCAAAACTTCAGTTTCAATAGTACTGTGCTTTCCCCCCATCCCACTTGGCCAATGTGTCAAGAGGGATTTTCTTCACAGGCTTGGAGAGAATCTCCTGAGACCTAGATGGGAGGAAGGAACTTTCTGTGTCGTAGCCTGGGAGTAGGAAGGGGAAGACAGGCAGGAGGGGGAGGTGGACTGGAAATATGCTTATATGACCTTTCTCTTTTGTATTCAAGTCTGATTGATTTGCTTTTTTAGACACTCCATCCTCTAAGAAACCAGACCTCTGTAACCCCCTCTTCATCCCCATCCTCCTTAGGACACCCCCATTACTTCCTGTCCAGCACTGGAACATCATGGGACAGGGAATGAGTCAAATCTTTGCTTTGGGCTTAGGCTGGAAGCTGGTCAGAAGAGAACAAAGGACCTTTGATGGTGGGTGGGCAAAGGGCTGAAGCACCCAGGTGCTGTTAGGAGGGAGAGCGGGATCTGGGAATTCTCTCTGTTGACCAAGGGGGTGCCCACATGATGTGCTATGGCTTCTGAGGATTCTGGTGAAAATTCAGGGACAGCAAAAACTCTTGGGATGTTGGTGGACAAGTGAAATGCATTAGTGTGTGGGTCAGCAGGGAATGACCTGACCTGCTGGCCCAGCACCCTATCTCATGGGTCCACTTGGCAAATTCCTGCTCAGCCTTTCAGATGCAGCTAAATATCCCCTCCTTCACCAGCCACTGGAAGATGTGTGTGCCCACCCATTGTGGACTTCCCCATGTCGAAACCTGGTGTCCATCAGGGTGCTCTGAGCCAGGATCTTAGCACTTCCCCCAGGCTCAGCCTATCAAGACTTCGGATCCTGAGGACAGTGGAAACCAGCTGGGATGCAGCATACCCTCTGTGGCACCTAATGACAGCTCTGGGGAGTCCCTGCTGCCTGAGGCTCCAAGTGTCCCAGAATCCAAGTGTGGCAGCTGCTCAAGGCTCCCATGCACGTTTCCTTCCTCACTTTGCACCAGGGCTGGATTTAGCTGTTTGCTCCTGAGGACCCTGATGGATGTGTCGTCTGTGTCTTGGCCACCTGGTGTCACTCAGAGCCTTAGGCCTGCTGGGTAAAGGGCCTTGAGTGGTACATATGCACAATATGAACTAAGAATGGAGTCACTCCAGGGCATGTGGTGATTGACAGAGTGCCTGAGAGGCTGGCCTTGATCTAGCCCTGGAGGGGCGCTAGAGGGCTTTACGGAGGGCCACCTGTCAGGGTGGTCGAGACTGTCCAACCAAGAGGCAGCACTAGTGTGGCAGGGACAGAAGACTGTAGTTGAGGGGGTTACAGATGAACTTGGAAGGTATGCAATGACTCCATGGGGAGAACCTCAAATGCCAAGGTGAGAAGCCAGGATTTCTTCTCCAGGCACTGGAGCGCTTAGAAGGTTCACAGCAGCTGCTGTGAAAGGGCTGAGTGGATGGGTGGATAGCTAGGGCTTGACTTGCCAGATATATCTAGCACAGGGGTGGGACTAGTGAGATACCCTTTCTCTCTCTTTCCCCTTCAAGCCCCCATCTACAGAAGAAATGCCCTCCCAGATCCCAGACATAGCATTTTAATGCCAGTGGCAGTTTAGGACAGGGAAACTTGGGAGCCAGCCTCCACCTCCACATCTCCACCCTGAACCCCACCACGATGGAGACGCCAGGGTTCGACTGTAAGCCTGCTTTGCTCTTTCTGGTTCCAGCTCCATCAACCTCTTTGGAGCCTCCTAGCTCAAGTTCTGGAGGAAGTCCACTAGCAGGTGCTCTGGGAAGCCAAAGTCCATCTGTAGCAGCAGGAAGCCCTAGATGGAGAAGCAGGAGCAAGGTGGTAGGGCAGATTCTGGAGGATCCCAGGCCACCAGTCACCCCAAGACAGCTGTCTGGGGCTCTCTGCCCAGAATAGGGCCAGTGGGGACTTTGTACTCACATCCTGAGTGATGATCTCAGGGTTGATAATGTTGAAAAGGTTCAGGCCTTTGCTGTTTATAAGGGCTGTAAATCCCACCTCGAATCCTGGGGCAGAAGGAGGGAACCCTGGTCAGTCCTCTTCAGGGAGCAGGGCCAGCCCCAGGCTGTGGCACCCTGGGCAATGGGAGACATTGGGGCCCCTTTGGACCAAAATTCTGTGAGTCCCTATTAGCCACATGGCCTACAGTTGGCTGAATCCACCCTACTCAGAAGGATGCTTAGAGACCAGCTGTCAGTCCCCAGACACACCTGGCAGTCACTCCTCACCCCATGGAACTGCTCAGCATGGTCTTTGCAACCACTCAAGGAGACCTCCCTAGAAACCCACTTGATCCACCCCTGTAGCTTTGGATCCATGGTACAGATCGTGAAAACTGAGGGCGAGAGAGATCAAGACACTGAGTGAGAGTGAATCCAGTCTCTCTTGTTCCCTCTCTGCCAAAGCCATGAGGACAAGCAGATTTTTAAAAGGCCCAGCCAGCTCGGTGCACCCTGTGGGGAAGGAGCAAAAAGCCTTAGCAGAGCATTGTCCAAATGCTCCATACCTTACTCCATTATGGCCTCAGAGATTCCACTGTTAGTGTTGCTGTATATCCTACAACATCAGGGTCCACAGGGGATCTGGGGACCAGCAAACCCTAGCTTCTCATTTTATAGAAATGAAGCTCAGGCTGGGCTACAACCAGGTCTCAGCCTCCCAGCCATCAGGGCTCTTCCTGTCACATCTGGTTGCCATTAGGAGACCTATGTCCAAATGTGGGTTGCGCTGCCCAGTAGGGAGGCAGAGATAACATTCTGCAGGTAAACCAGGATCAGGGGTCAGGGCATCTGCAAGTCACTGTCATGATTGCTACCAGCAGGGAAAGGGGCCCTAAGGGAAAGGACCCAGGACTCCTAAGTGTCAACGGCTGAAGAACCACAGGCACTTGGGGCTTTGCACTGAGGGCGAATGGGGACAAGGTGAAGTCACAGCCCTGCCCCGACCTCTCCTCCAGTCCACACTTACGAGACATGACCTCAGGGATGCCTACTGCAGTGATCATTGACCGTAGAAAACTCTGCACAGATTCGGAGCTGCCCTGCCAACCAGAGGCCCATGGTGAGTGCCCTGGGAGCACAGAAGTGACCCACAGGGCAGACAGCCATGCAGCCTGGATGAGCAGTCATCCATATGCCCATGAAGACATACACAGCCCTCTCCTGTTTCCACCATAGCCTCTTCTGAGCAATCCCTCCTAGATCCTGGGGAGAGCTAGGGTGGTCATCCCATTCCACAGAGGGGAAACCGAAGTCCAGGGAGAGGTCACTTGGCTGATACTCTCCTGTCCCTGAAATTCATACCACCCTGATCCCATTTCTGTGGCTCTCCCAAGAGACACAGAACAGAGGTTTGTAAGAGACATACAGGGACCATCTGGTCTAATTTCTTTTGGTCATGCTGCCTGATTTCCCTTAGGGCCTACTGCCTTCTTTCTTTAAGGCATGAGATCCTACCAGATTTATTTCTCCTAAGATCCCCTACCTCCGCCATGCTGGAAGCAGCCTTTGGTTTAATCCTGAAATCAAAAAAGAGTTGAGAATCAGTCTTCTGTTGTGCTCCTTCCTGTAACAGCCCCCAGGAAAGAAAGTCTAGGAATCTTTCTTGGTGCTTCATGTCTGATATTTAAGGCCTCCGCAGAGAGCCCTTTGGAACCCTCTCTTGACGTTGGATTCTAGCCACCCAGTCATTCCCCTAAAATTCCCCTCCTCCTTCAGGTCCTCCCTCCATTCCTATGGGGTTTCTTCCTCCTAATTTAGACTCTATGGGGTGCTTCGATCACCCCCCCTTCCCCTAGCAGTCAGTCCTAAGTCCCAGAAGGAGGGAGCTGATTTTCCCCACCAGGACCCCACCCTGTGCTTGACCCCAGAGGATCAAGAGAGGTCTCTGCAACACATACTGGAGATCCACGAGGCTTAAGAAGAGTTTTTTCTTAGAATAGGAGGCCTGGATGGTAGTGATGATATCCTGGGGAGAGAAGACAGATTCTGTGAGCTGGGTCTCCCAGAAGCAGAGAGCAGCCCTCATTGTCTAGGGCTCTCCATCCACCACAATGTATGATCCATGGGGTGGGGAGAACAGTGGGTCCTGAGGAAACTTGGGATTGGGCTGAGCTACTGGTCTCCTGAAAACTGAAGGGAGGCTGGGGCTCAGTGATGGAGCACTTGTCTAGCAGCGAGGCCCTGGGTTCAATCCCCAACACTACAAAAAGGAAAAAATCCTTAGAAAAGCAAAAGTGAAGGAAGTTCCCCAATACTTACAGCTTTGGTCTTAGGGCCTGAGAAGTCATGTGGGCACTTCCTTTCCTGGCCCTGACCTGCTTGCATTCCCAATTGCTTCTTCCTGGTGGGTCAGAAACTACAGGGGACCAGGACCTTCCTGTGTCACTCATGTCATCCACCTCTAAGATGAAGCCATCAGTCTGCTGCTCCAAGTGTGGGTCCTTGACCAGACCAGGAGGAGGGACGTGTTGGAAACGCAGATTCTTGGGCCCTGCCCCAGACCTCTAAATCGGAGTCTGGGATGGACGTGGGAGTCTATGCTTTGTCAGGGTCCCTGGGTGATGGTCACACATGCCAAAGTGTGATACCCACAATGCCAATTAGCTTTCAAGTTACCTCTTGATGTTGAGTGTAAATTATATAAGCACCTTCCTTGACCACACATTTTTATTTCCCAGAATCAGGCAAAATTAGAGGTTATAAAGTCTTTTGCCTGGCTCTCTAGTATTGTCTATCTCTGTCCTTTAGCTCCACGAGGTTAGGCACCACATGGTCTGGCCCAGAGTAAGAACTTACCAGGTGTTGCAGAAAGTACATGAACAAGTGAATGTGTTGGGGGTTCAGAAGCTATTGGCTCCAGGATGGCAGTGGTGTGTGACCTAACAAATGTCCTGTTGGTTCAGGACTTCCAGAGCTCCCTTTGTTTAGTGAAGGGGTGAGCCTGGCTGATCCTCAAGGGACACCACCACCAGGGCTCAGTTTAACATCTCCCCAGTCCCACCAACCTAAGCCAACCATGCCATCTCTTCTCAACCCAGCTCCACAGCTGTCTGTGGCTTCTACTTCCTCCTCTGGCCTTTCAGTTTCACAACATGGTCTCAACCTACTTTATGCTTGACCACAAGTCCCTGCCCCAACCATACTGGGACTCCCCTCCCCAACTCTGTTCATGTTTTCCCTCAGGTGGGTCACCTGCCTGTGGCTCTCTCCCTGTCGCTGGGATTTGGCGAAAGCTGCCTTTTGAATTCTCTCCCTCAGCTCTCCTGGGTGACACAGGTTCCTGCAGACCTCTGACTTACAGTGCCAGGTTCATGAGCAAGACAGGGATGTCCAGGAGCAGGGAACAAGAAAGGTACTGGGAAAGTCAGGGAGGGAGTAAAGCAGGACATCTAGGAAGCAGGGAGTTTGACAGGCATTTGCTATAGTCTATAACCCATTCTTTGCTTAACCAAACTTTAGTCAAGTTCCAGAACCTTCTAGAACCATTGTATACTTCCCATAAAATCCAGAAGCAAGAACCCCCTACTGTCCAAATCTGATCACTCTTAGACCTGATCAGGTCTCCCATCCTCCACCACCCCAGGTGATGTCTGATGACCCCACTCATCTTCAGCAAGAGTTATGGGTGGGTTTAGACACAGTTGCTCCAGATCCCCTGTCCCTTACCCTTGGCAGCCAATGACTGCCACCCTACTCCTTGGCTCCCATTCCCACTTGCCCACATTGTATTTGGAGTTAAGCCCAACCCCCCTCCCTTCCACCTGCCTACCACAAGACCCTGCTGCAGGCGTCCCTGTCCTTACCGCCTTGGCCTGAGTGAAGCCTGCTTTACCAAACTTTGACAAGTGTCACTGGATAATTTTTTTTTATTTAACAAGTACTCTGGACTTTTCAGAGTACTTGTCCATCCATGGGCTGGGTGCCCTGCCCAGCCTCCCCCTGAGTACACCTCACCTCTTCAAAAGTATGAGCCACAGAATCTTGACCGTCCGGGTGTGGGGAGAAAAATTTCACCACCATGGAGGAACTGACCACAAGGCCTCTGTTCTTACAGGAGATCGTGGGCCTCTTCAGGCAGTGCACAGTAACTTGGGTCGGGCTGTCATGGGAGCTGCTGAAAAGCTGTGGGAGGCAGGGCCATGCCCAGAACAGGGCCCATCAGAAGGTTGCAGCCACTGCCCCCAAGATAGGAGGGCTAGAACTGAGTAAGGGTCCCAGCGGAGAAAAGAGGAAGCAGCCCTGGTTGGTGGCCCAGCCAAAGGCTAGGCTCTAAGGCCCTGAGCCTGCAGCTGTGCTGGGTCACGAATCTGCCAGTGAAATTGCCCGCTTTTGCCCCCAGTTTTCTGGTCTGTGTACTCGCGAAGCAATTCCTTCCCTGCCTACTTCTGAGGCTTTTGTTTAGCCTTCTGAGCTTCACCTTCTACATCTGTAAAGTGGGAGGGTGATACATATCCACATAGGACTGTTGCAAGGATTAAAGAAAATAATCCATGTAGAGTGGAGAGCAGGCCCTCGTGCATGGTTCTGTCACAGTTCAGGGGGTTCCCACTAGGCTTCTGCCCTGAGCCAGGAGGTAGAATACTGCTGAAAGCCAAACAGACATGGTTTCTACCTGTGGAGCTCCACACTTATCAGACAGTCCCAGAACTAACGGAGGTGTGTTTTCAAGGAGCAGTAAATCCAGTTGTGGTACAAGATCCCTGGAGAGGGGATCTGACCTAGTCAGTGAGGTACAGATGGGGAAGAATGAGATGGGAAGGGAGGGACTCCTTCCGGGTGGAGGGAACAGCATGTTCAAATGCCCTGTGGAGGAAGCAAGGTAAATACAGGGACAGGCAGATGGCAGGGGCTGGGAGTGCAGCTGGGTGGGCAGAGCAGCAGGATTTACAGCCTGTGGGACTGGGTTTGGGAGGTCTCTCAACAAACCACTGAATCAGTGGGTGTGTTGCAACTGAATGTTGCAAGTGTAAACAGCACAGCCCAGAGGAACAGGAGTGGATGTGGCCCTTAAACCACACTGTCATGGGCTTTGAAGCCCTCAAAGACAAAGTGGTGAGATGCAGAGATAAAAATAAGACATTTCCCTTCTTAGAAAAGGAGACTGAAAACTTCCCTCCTTCAAAGAAGCCACGGGAATATTGGAGTGGAGATGGAGGGAATAAGTTAAAAATCCAGGACTGAAGTACCCGCCAGCGTGGTGCAGAGATTAATAATATAAAAACACCTCCAAGCCGGGCACCTGTGGCTCACGCCTTTAATCCTAGCTACTCAGGAGGCAGAGATCAGGAGGATCATGGTTCCCAGCCAGCCTGGGCAAATATTTCGCAAGACCCTATCTCAGAAAAACAGTTCACAACAAAAGGGTGGAGTGTCTCAAGGTGTAGGCCTGAGTTCAAATCCACTAGTGCAAAAACAAACAAACAAACAGAAAACACCTCCAGACTAGTGAATGATGGGGACTTTTGTGTCTCTGGTAGAAATATATGCAGAACTGTCCTCTTAGAAAGTTTAGTAATCCAGGGAGCAGAGTCTGTCCACAGGAAAACCAGTTCTACTAAAGATGAGCTTACAAGTAGACAGAAATGACAAACCACAGGAGGAAACCAACTACCATGAGAGCCAGCTGGCAAACATAAGAAATAATAGAACAACCTGGAAGAAACTATAAGTTTTTTTTTTTTTTTTTTTTTTTTTTAAGGATTACAGAATTAGAGCTGTAATAAGATGACAGTCCTGTGGAGGTAGGAAGAAGAGTTGAGTTTCAAAATGAACTAAATAAAATTTCTATAAATAAAAATTATTGATATTAAGGTGAAAACCCAGTGGATGAGTAAATGGATGAGGCATTGTTATTTTTAAAAACTTGTGAGCCAGGTGTGGTGGTGAATACCTGTATTCCCAGCACTTGGAAGGCTGAGGCAAGAGGATTGCAAGTCTGAGGCGAGCACAGGCTTATACAGTGAGATCACATCTCAAAAAAAAGAATTAATGAATTACAAGAAATGTTTGCAGAAACTGCCCATAACTTACCATAATGAGGTGAAAAATATGATAGAGTAAATTAACAGACTTAGAAGATGGATTGAGAAGGTCCAACATATGTCTAAGTTATACAGGTAAGAACAGAGAAGTAGAGGAGAGTTTCCAGAGCTGGTGGAAGACATCAGCCCTTCAGCTAAACAATTATGATGGGTCAAAAACAACTAAATTCATAAGTGCACAGGACCTTGGAGGGTGTGCTAGAGAATTTGGCCTATATCCTAATACTCTTATTCTTTATCCTTAATGAGTTTAAGCTGGTAGGTGAGTGATCAGTTTTGCTTCTTGAAAAGATTGTCCTGGCTTTTGTGGGGAACAGATTGTAGGGGTTGTCAGGATGCAGGGAAACCCGCTAGAAGACTGCTTCTGATAGTGGTGGCTGAACCTGGAGTGGAGATGAAGACACAGAGAAATGGACAGACTCTAGAGAAGAGTGAGGACATAAGATGGACAGGACTGGGTCAGGGGGATGAGGGAGAAGAGCAGGTCAAGTGCATGCCTATGGTCCTCAGCTGCACACCTCAGAGTGCAGGTCTGGGAAGGCTGGGAAGGGTAGGTAGCAAGTTCAGAAGGGAAGAGGGACCATCCCTGCCAGACTAGGAGAAGACCACAGGGAGGAACAGGTATGGGTGGGTGGGAAGAACCAGGGGATGTTCGGTGGGGGGCACTGCCAGCTCTTGGGGAAGTAGACTAGTAGTAATTGCTGGGTTTGTGGAGGGGAATGTGGAGGTGGCAGGAAGACAGTAAGGGCAGCTGGAGATTTGAGGATGGCACTGAAGGATGGAAGAAATTGCAGTGGGTGTGTGAGGTTGACCAGAAGGCTGAGAGACGTTTACCCATAAAGGGTGAGGGTAGTCCACTCAAGGTTAGGTTCTTAGTGAAATCTTGCAGTGAGGCCTGCAATTATGGACATCACTGCCACTGGGCAGAGGAGGCAGAAGCTGTGACCTGCAAGGATCCCAAGGCTGGTTTAGGAATTAGTACTCAGCAGTCACATTCTATGGCTGGGCCCTCAACCTGGGATTGATCCTAGGATTCCAACCAATTCCTCGCCCACAAAGGATTGGGTAATGAAGTAGGGATGGGGAGCATAGTCTATTCAAACCCAGCTCTACCATTTGCTGTCTCCCTACATTCAGATGGGAATCAGAACAGTGCCTGGCTCTCTGGGGTGAGGTGAGTGCTGAATGAACTGATTTGCAAAAAACCTTAGCTTGGTGCTGGACACTTAGGAGCTTGGGGTGGTTGTTATAGTTGTCTCCACTGCTGTGATTGGCTGAGGGGAGGGAGGCGGTTTCCTGAAGCAAGCAAGAGCAGGATTGGAGCACATGAGGTAAACCCCAAGCAGCAGGCAGTTACCTCAGCAAAGATTTCCTGGTTGGTGTTGAAGCTGTGGGTCTCCAGAATCCCCTAAAAAAAGACAGAGAAAGGGCTGGTGTGGA
This sequence comes from Castor canadensis, assembly GCF_047511655.1. NCBI lineage: Eukaryota > Metazoa > Chordata > Mammalia > Rodentia > Castoridae > Castor > Castor canadensis. The sequence goes on from NC_133400.1 coordinate 28,576,835, forward strand.
TGAGGAGGTGGATCCTCAGGCACTGAAAGGAAAGGGGTGCAGGGTTAAGGACCAGACCTTCCCTTCAACCCATCTTCCAACTCATCTTCCAACCCATCAGAAATGCTCTGGATAGGGTACAGTGCAGGGAACCCTGTCCTGGCTGGAGGCTTGGCTTCTGCTCCCTGCTTTGCCACATCCAGGCTGGGTGACCTTAGCGGGGAGTCTTTTCCCCTCTAGTGTCCTCAATTTCTCCACTAATTCATTGGCAGGTGTGGACTAGGAACCATTTAAACATTCCCGGGATTGCATAAACTAAAGAGTGCAACTTGGAACCACTTCTTCCAAGCTGTGTGGTCTTGGGCAATTTACCTACTTTCTCTGAGCTTTGCTGTATTTTAGTTTTAGCTGTTTAGCAAGATGGAGGGCCAACAGCATTTGCCCACAGGGTAAGCGCAACAAAAATAAATTTAGCACAGATATTAATAGCATCTCTCATTTATTGCACGATTACTGTGTGCCACGCTATATCTATATCTACCTATCTATGAATCTGTTGATGAACTGATCATCTATCTTGTTCTCCAACACATGCTGGACTTCAAGATTATGGATGCAGTGCAAATGACCCATGGCTCCTTTGCTTGCTACCTAGTTTCCTGCATGCTCCCCACATGCACACAGGTATCATGTGAACACATGGTATTCTAGCAGCCCCACCCCACTTCTTACCTTGAACTCTGGCCCTGTTAGACTGAGCACGAGGCGGTCATCCTGGAAGGCAATCTTGGCCAAGGAATCGAGGACTTGCTCAGAGAACCAGAAGTAGAGCATGTGGGAATCCCCCAGCAGGGTGGGCGAGAAGGTGGGGAGAAGGAAGTCCTCAGAGACATTCTTGTAGATGAAATAACCCTGGAGGAAGCCGGGATGATGGCTGTCCTTCCGTATGTGTCCCCTGCTGGGCTTAGAGCCAGACTCAGGGACCAAGAGGGGCCTTGTAAATCATCCAGCCCAGAGGACAGACCAGGAAACTAAGGAAGAGCTGCACTCAGTTTCAACACAGCTAGGCCTTCACTTAGCATGGTATCAGGTGAACCAGACAGATGTGATCACAACCTCACAGGCTAACAGTCCACCAAAGTCATAGCAGCTGGTGACAGTGGGTCTCCACACTCCCACCTGCCCGGCTGATGGCAGCCTGCAGAGGGCTCAGTCACAAGTACTGAGGCTCTCCCTCCTCATCACATCACAAAGGCTCTGTAGAGGAGTGCTGGGGACGCCTGGCTTCCATGCGGTTGAAGCTAGGGCATGGTGGCCAGGGTGCAGGTAGGGACCTATGGGGAGCACCCAGGGAGGTGAGCCCCGCTCCCTCCCGCCAGGCCTACCTTATGATGGGACTCCAGGTAGGTGGCTGTGATGACAGGCGATCTTGTCAGCGAAATGTCCACCCCGATGTCGCCGTCAGAGAGGATGTTGGCTGTGGGGAGGGAAAAGTCAAGCTGGAGCCCTAGGATGAGGGAGCCGCCCTGGTTCATTGTTCCCTGCACCTCTGCACACAGGTGCCCCAGCCTGTGTTCCAGTCTGCAAGTGGGTCCTGGAGCGAACGAGGTGCCCTGTTTCACTGTCTCCTCGACATTTGTCTGTCTGGGTGACTGCACCCTGCAGGAGACCCTCTGAAGACGGAACCCCAGCTCTGCCCCTACTGCGGGGTGGCAAAGGCCGCGAGTGACCTTCCCTCCCTGGTGTCGGCGCCTAATCTCCAATGACAGCGTCTACCTCGGGCGGGACTGTGTGTACTGGGATCACTGTAAAAGCGCGTGATCGAACGCCCAACAGCGAGCAATTCCAACGATCTTCCGAATCTTCCCCCAAGGACAGAGACCGGTCTGTCCTGAGGTCCATAGTCCAGGACAGGGTCCCCAGGCACCCTCCGCTCTCTGCCACACGGTTCTGCAGCAGCAGTGGGCGCGCGCGGGAGTGGGCGTGGCTGTGTTCCAATAAAACTTTATTGACGAAGTTTTACACCACGTGCAAGCCCTGGTGCAGACCCAGCCTGAGGACCGAGTGCGGCGAGCGGGTGGAGTCTCGCTCCGCCCCCAGATTCTTGTGCTGATTGGCCCGTCCGGCGAGGATGCCCCGCCCCTCCGGGTAGCCCCGCCCATAATCTTAGGGGCTCTTGTCCCAGGTTTCCACTGGGGGGAGTGGAGGGAAGGCGGTGGCTACAGCAAGCTGGTTCCCTCCTGCGCGACTCCGCGGCGGTCCCGGCATGCCACCACGGACCTGTTGCTGCCTGGGGTTTCCCCTGACACCCCCAGTGGCCCAGGGGCTCTGCTGCCTTCAGGTTTCACTGTTCTCACTGCCCCTATTCCCTGAGCACCTACCAGGCACCAGGGAACCAAAGGCCAGCCATGCACCTGCGCTCAGCCTGGCACGTGTCGGGGCCGTATGGTACAGGTGCAGAGGCTTGGGAATCATTACAGGGCTGGAGTTCAAATCCTCCTCCACTTCCTAACTTGGTGATGGTGGTGGGAGCTTTCAGCTCCATAAATGTGTTTCCTTATCAGTAAAATGGGGCTGGTGGATTATCTGCAGGATTTCAGAGTTTTATAAGTCAAGTGTAGTAGGTAAGGTCTCTATTAGTGCTGACAGGACAGCCCTTTCCCGTTCTCACAGCACCTTCTCTGTCTTCAGTTCCTCCCCATTGTATAGATGACAACATTGAGTCTGAGTCCTTTCTTCTATACTACATAGTCTTATGCGAGCTTCGCAGCAACCCAAAGCCTGATGGGAAGGGAGGGAAGAGACTCCTGGAAGGGCAAGCGAGTTCTTCTTTCTCATCTTCCATTCATATAGTGTGTGTGTGTGGAGGGGAGGCTTAGTGCAGAGTGTGAGGATGCTGATAATTTTAGTCATGATATTGAGGCCTTCCCATGGTCCTGATAGTGTCTTACCCTTCTTACATACCTTCTTTTCACTCCATTCTCACAGGGCAGGTGCTATTATCAGCCCCATTTTGCTGATGAGGAAACTGAGGTTCAAAGAGGTTAAGTGATTTGCCTTAGTTCACACAGCTTACGAAGCTTCAGCTCCAAGGGGAAGCAACTTGCCATAGCCTGATCCCAACTAATCACGAAGTTTCAGAGCAAATAGGGGCCTAGAGACCCAGACAGGGAGAGTGACTGTCCCACCATCGCTCAGTAGCTTTCTGCTCCCATTGCTGCCTTCTGAGGCATGCAGGCAGAACTCACCTGCCTTTTCCTGCACAAAGTCGGCCATGATGTTGGAGATGATGTTGATCTCTTTGCAAATCTGGAGTGGTCAGGACAGGTGGCTCACCAGACAGGCAGGGAGGCCAGAGGAGAGGCGGGCGGCACCTCCCTCCAGCTGGGTGGGGGTGATTGCATTGGGAAGGGTCACCGGAAAGGTAGGCAGGGCGCTTTCTCAGGGAAGGGCCAGGAGGGGAGGGGGCCGGCCCTGGATGTGACTCTGGACCACAGGTGGTTCAGCCAGCCTCACTCACCTGCGTCTTCAGGACCAACTTCAGGGAGAAGGAGATGATGTTTGTGAAGAGCCTTTTGATCCACCCCGGCCTGAGGGAAGCAAGCAGTAGAGTGAGCCTCCAACCAGTCTTGTACATCCACGAAGAGCCTACTGGGTACTGGGCACCATTTTGGCTCTGCTAGCCTCAGAATATTCCTGGAACTCAAGAGGTAGGAATTGGCCCCATTTCACAGCCGAGATCACTGAGCCTCAGAGAACCTCAGGCCTAAGCACTAAGCACATTGCTGCATCAGTCTTCCTTCATGCCATGCCCACCCCTGCTGTGCATACACACATGCCTAGACTCCAGATTCACACTTGTCCATCTGTTGCAGGGGCAGAGAGAAGCCGTCTCCAAGTCCCCAGCCCCCACATCCCTCATTGCAAGTGCGCCTTTGGTTTGTGACTGGGGCTTCTCTGAGCCTCAGGATCCTCCTCTGTTCAGTGAGGTTGTTTGCAGACAAGGGATGGCTGAGACAAAGAACCTTGGCCTGGGGTGAGAGAATGTGGTGTCAGTTTCTGCTTCCCCAACAGTGATGGCTGTGACTCTAGCAAGTTACTTAGCATGGCTAGACTTGGTATGGTACCTGGAATGTAAGACCCACTGAAGAGATTTGATGTTTTCTTTTCGTTTCTGACCACTCTGTGCCTCAGTTTACCCATACATAAATGACGATCATAACAAAATCTACCTCTTACTATTGGGCTGTGTGTGGATAAAGTCAATCAATTAATGCAAACGACTTAGAAAAGTGCTTGGCTCATTGCATGTTCTCACTGAGTTATTTTTTCACAGCTTTTGAGGGTGTATTGATGGGGAGGGGCTGGAAATGACCCCCCTAGCCCCACAGGCTCTGATTCCCCAGGTTTGGCTGCCCACAGGCATGCTGTGAGTGGAAGTGACCCTGGGGTCCTGAGTACACTCACAGGATAGGGCACAAGGAGCAATGGGGCCACAGAGGCAGTGACTTACTCATTCTCCCCTTGGAGACGCAACAGCAGCTTATGAAAAGACAGGTAACAGTCAGGGGCATTGGTCCGCACTCTGCCAGCGTCACAGTCTACAAAGAACCCAACACCACCTCAGGGTGGGCCACCAGGCTGTACCAAGAGTGGGGTCGGCTCTGGACTCTGCCCTGCACCTGCCCTCCGGGCTGGGAGGAGGCCTCAATCCCTCTGTCTACACAGCCTTCCCTCTTCTGTGGCCCAGCCCTGGAGCCCAGCCTCCCTGCCTCCCACAGTGAGCTGCACACGTACTCAGCTGTGTGTTGATATAGAGGTCAATGGCAGAGTCGATCTCAAAGTCGACAGACTGATCAACGCTCAACCTGCAAAGAACCGAGGGCCCAGGACACTTATTCTGCCCAGCAGCCCAGAAAGGCCAGTGGGTAAACCCCCAGGGGCTGGGAATGCTTACCCCCAGCCGCTTGTATAGCCATAGTTCAGGGTTCCCTTAAAGATCCCAGATGCGTTCCGAATGGAGACATCAACAGACTTGGCTTCCACCAACGCAACCTGGCTGCTGGTGATGGACACGTGGCCGATCTGGAGGCTTTGAGAACAAATGAAAGTACGGAGGACATCGTGGGGCCAGGGAGAGGCGAGGGGGTGCTCTGCTCCTCTCCACGTGCTCAACAGGCACTGCCCAGAGCCGCTTCTGCCCTCCTGGAGCTGAGTCCATTTGGGAGTCACTGCAGTCACCCAGGGAGCCCCAAGGAGTGAGCCTCTAGCTTTATGCAGGTGGCCAGTGAGGGTGTGGCAAACAGGCACATCCCAGTCCACAGAACCTGTGAATGTGTGGCTGATATGACAAAGGCTGTAGTTATGGTAGAGCCCTGGAGGCAGGTCACCCGGAAGGATGGGAGGTAACCACAAGCAGGTGGGACAGTGGAGGGGGAGGCAAGAGAAGACAGATGTGGCGTAACTGGGGAGGAAGGTCAGAGATGTAACCCTTGCAGATGGAAGGCCCACAAGACAAGGTTTGTGGGTGACTTTTAGAAGCTGCAAAAGGCAAGGAACCAACTCTTCTCATGGGCTTCCAGAAGGAGCGCAGCCCTGCTGATACCTGGACTTTCGTCCAGTGGGACCCATGTCAGATTTTAAACTGTAAGATAATAAACATGTCACTTGAAGCCACAAAACTTGGGATTTGTTATGGTGGCAAATAGGTATTGAATACAGAGGGTTTCCTGGAGGAGGTGACACTGGGTTGGGAGGGAGGCTATTCTCACAGCAGACCTGAGAAGGCCCTGAACGTAGAGACAGGAGCCAGGTCTGGGGTCCTATGGTGGGTCTGAGGAGGACCTGTGCCACAGAGGCAGAGGTGGCCTTCGTGAGGCCCCTCTGAGGGCAAGGAACAGAAGCAGAGACCAGAGGCAGTGAGGCCAGAGGGACACTTTCAGACCTTATGTCCTCGACCTCACCCAGCTTGCCACAGTTGGGAATGGAGCGTGTTCTGAGGGGCGGGCAACCCTCAGGGTCTGTGTGTGTTTCCTGGTTCATCCTCACTGCCACCCCATGATGGGTTTAGCACTGTTGTACCCACTGAGCAGAGGTGCAAGAGGCTCAGAGAGTTTATTCGGCTTCAAAAGGTGTCTGTAGAGCTGGGATGTGACCCTGGGTCTGACCCACCCCAAATCCTATATTATAAGCCATGGTGACACATGGATCAGTAATGAAAATTGAGGTGTGTCTGGTTTCCCTATTCCATTTCATCATATTCCATTCTATTTTCTATTCTATTCTATTCTACTCTGTTCTGTTCTGCTCCATTCCATTCCATTCCATTCCATTCTCTTCCTTTCAGAGAGAATAGTATAAAGAATTCTCATTGTGCCCATTATTCAGCTTCAATTAATATCAGTCATGTCCTACTAGGAGTTACTTCTGACTCACCACCCCCCATGTTTGGGCTAATAATTGTTATATGTAGATAAAGCCTACTCTAGAGCAGGCTAGTCTTATGAGTTACTAATGGACTTATTAAGGATATAGCTTTTAACAACTCCTGAGGCCCTTTTGCTATCTCTGACATCTTGTGACATAGATTCAGGATGGCATTATCCTTATTTTACTGACAATCAAGGTCACAGCAAGAGTCCTAGGGCACCTCCATGCCACCCCCGCCCCAGCTTCTTAGCAAATGCAAAGCTGTCTTTCAGCATTGCCAGCGCCATCTAGTGGCTCTAAAACACATAGTCTCCAGTCTAGGAAAGGCTGGTCCACCTATTTATGGAGTCTGTTTTAAGACAAGGATAAGGTCCTTAGGGCCTCACACACACACTCAAAGATAGGGACCCAGGCTCCAGGGCAACCCAAGGTGCCCTGGAAGTGGCGTCAAGCTCAGATCTCCCTGCCTCGCTCCCTACTGCCTGCCTCTTGGTGAGACCTCCAAGTTGCTTGACCTCCCTGCCTCCTGTTTCCCTATTTGTTAAACAGAATCATTATGGGTGTATGGCAAAGATAAAATAAGGATGCTTTGTAAAGGCGTCTGGCCCATAGCCTGCCCTGAGAGGTTACCATCACCCAATAAAGTCAGGAGACCCATCTAGCCAAGAGATCCCTGCCTCCCCTCACCCCAAGTGAAGCCCCATCTTCCTGGCATGGCAAGAAGGGCCCTTCAAGGCCTGGCTCTTTCAGAGATGTCGGAGAGGCCAATGTACTCCAAGATCTGTCTCCCCAGGGTCCTGCAAGTGGGTGGCAAAGCATGGCAGGGCTGGGGATGCAGGTATGCCAGATGGGAGACCCGAGTTCTCTCTGGGGACTTCCTCTGGGCTGGGGGAAGTCCCAAGCTCCTCCCCTGCCCCCAGGCCAGTCTGTCCTCACCCCAGGCACTCACTTGTGCAGACCATACTTCACTTGGCCGAGGAGCATCATGGCCTTCTCACCCCTGATGTCTGGGTAGCGGGCTCTCTGGAAAGCTGTCTGGATCACCTTGGCCGTCTCCTGGTTCACTGGGAGGGAGCATGTGACTGAGGGGCTGCAGGCCAGGCTGAGTCCCAGCCTGACCTTGGCCATGGCTCAGCCTCTCTGGAATGAGGCCTCCCAGCAGGTGTCAGACCTGAGGGATCATGCTGAGCTTTGTGTGTCAGTTGGGTGACCATTCTCAGGGCACACAGAGCCCTGCTACACCCCATCTAGAGATAACTTCTCACACTCCAGCCTCTGGATCCTGACACACTGGAACTCCATGAATCTAGTCAAAACCCCACAGCCGCTCCCAAACCATGCTATGCTCCCCACCCACTCCCAATAGAACCCAGTCTATAATACTGGGTCTCACACTCTGGACATTCTGTTAGAGATCATATAATTTTGCTTCCCTTTACTCTTAATGTATTGAACACGAGGCTGAAGCCCAGAGAGGGCAGTGTAGCCGGCCAAGGTCACACAGCAATTGGTGACAGAATCTTCCTAGCTGGGTCTTATGCTGATGCCTGAGTTTGATCATAGAATGACCTCAACACCAAGTACACACTAACATAACCTTTGCCCCCTAACCTGACCCCTCAACTATACTCCTCTGAATCCTAGATTGACTCAGGCAAAGACAAACCACTGAGCCTGGCTGCTTGCAGCCCATCAATGGCCTTCTCATCAAAGAACTTGATCTTGAAGGTGAAGTCAGGACAGAGAGCGGAAAGCCCTGCTCTGCCCGTGACTCCTCTCTGGCCTGGGGTGTGGCATGCACCAGGGCTGGCTTCTGACCCCGGCATGTTTCCCTGGCTGGGGTGACAGAAGCCTGGACAGAAGGTGGGTGCTGTACTTACACACTAGGAGGGCAGACTTGCTGATGCGGCACACGATGCCCGCCTCGTATGACGTGCTTCTGGAGCAGGCGTGGGCACTGCCCAGCAGGGTCAAGGTCAGGAGAGCAGCAGCAAGCATGGTTCCTGGGCAGCAGCAGGCAAGTGGCCCTGGCTGGGCAGCCTGAGCTCCTATATCTGCATCGGCCCAGCCCCCACGGACATGAGCCACATCCGGGCAGCGGGGTCTCTCTGGCTCCAGGGATTCGCCTCCTTCCTGCCCAGCCCTCCTGGCCCTCTCTTGGGCTGAGAGATGCACATGGGACCAGGGTGCCCCACCCTCTGCCCATCTCCCTCAACCACCCACACCCTGTTTGCCATCCTGCATGTTATAATATTATCTGGATTATCTTTAATATGTTGCCTTGAATTCATTCTTTTTTGTTTTTTTTACTTAAATAAGTGTGTCCAAGAGGGAAATTTTATCTCTCATTTGCCATAAATAGAACGAGGCCAAAATACAATGGCCATAAAATAAAGACACTCAGTTCTTGGCAGATACTCTTGTTGACAATGACCTAAGTTGGAGGCCTGCAGTCACATGCCAGTTAAAACTGAGATGGGACTGAGCTCTGTGAGCAGTAGAGACCTCTCTTTTGCTGAAAGACTGGAAGGTTCCAGTGCCTCACGTGGCTTTCCATGCATCACCACCATGTGACACCATTTTGCATCTCTCCTCCTGACCCCTTCAGCCACATACCCCATTCCACTCACTGGGATATTCTGGTTTAGAGGTTGTTGCATTTAGCCCCCTATCTCCTTATGGTCTTGAAGAAGAGGCTGAGGCCCAGAGAGGTTATGAGATCTGGCCCCAGTGACAGAGTCTCTCCATTCTCTTTTTACCTTCAAGCAGGGATGCTCAGTTCCTGTGACACTGAACTGTGCTCCCCCAGATCTTTCTCTCTCCTTGAGGGAGGGAGTTCTGAGTCCCCCCATCACCAGAGTGGATATCCTGAGGGGCTCTCCTAGAGCACACCCCCAGACTTCGTGCTGCTTGCTTTTGCAGCTGCCTGAAATCAGAATTTTCTGAATGTCTGTATCCCCAGAGCCACATGGGACCCCACATCCTTGGCTTCCAGAAGAGAGACAAGGAAGGGGAGTGAGTGAGGCAGCACAACACACCCAGTCTCACACTGCACCCTGATCATACCAGCAGAGGAGTCTGGGGAGGGCTCAGGAGTCCTGTGGACATGTGAACACATAGTGGGGATGATGCTTCAAATTCTCCCTGAGAGACAAGATCCCAAAAATATCTTTTTGAGGTTGCTGAGGGACTGGCGTTTGCTTTTCTTCTGAATCTGCTTGGAGCTGACAAGAGGCAGCAGACCCTACTTACAAGGGGAAATTTTCTCTCCTGCTTCTTTCCTTTGGGGCTCATTTGGACACAAGGTGTCTGAATTATTATCCAGTACAATTAAGATTCCACATGAGATCTGGGTTGCTCATAGAGATCTCGCTCATCTGTAGAGATTGATAGCCCCGTTGCCTCATGATTTGGCTTTTATCCTGGGAGAGATAAATCTGGTTTAGGACGCATGGCCCGAACATGAACAATGATAGGAGCATCAGAAGGGACCCTGCCAGGTGCAGCAGGAAGGATAAAGAATTTAACTTTTCATTTTGAAAAGTGACAGAGTCTTATTGTTACTTTGCCTATAGTAGTTTATACCTATAGCTATTTTAACCCTCAGATGGCCCCCTGTTTGGACTGTCATTGTAGTGGGCAGTTAAGGACTGATTGTTTGTGGTAGTATCTATATTAGGGGTTAGGTGTAAGGGGGGCAGGTGCCAGTCCAATTAGAGGATAAGCATCAATGAGAGTCAGTTTTATACAGAAAAAAGACTCACAGTGTCCCTAAACAGAAGTAGATACCATTGAAAGTTACATTGCCTTTGCTTAAACAGAAGGCCTTGACCAAAGACATGAGTCTGCCTTTTTCCAGAAGCCTAGAAGGCTTAAATGTCAGAGAACTTCCTTCTAGAAGTTGGGGTATGCCGACCACTCGGGGGTCGTGTCCTCTTAAACTGTTTTTTCTGAACAGTCATTTCTGAAGATTCTGCCAATTTGGCAGTTTTGTCCCCAAGAGCCAGGAATAACTTCTCTCAGCTTTTTCCAGAAAGTCAGATTTGTTCCACAGAGGAGTGGGAATAACACAGCAAACAGATCAGAAGTCAGTGCCAATGCAACATTTCTGGCCAAATTAAGCAAGAAAGAGATTTATTTAAAAATGGCTTTTAGGCTGGGCTTTATTAAATGTAATTGTCTGTCCCATAGGGGATGTACCAATACCTTTAAATTGCTATAAGTGTCAGCAAACAACAGTTACAAGGTTTTTACAAGGACAATACTAAATGATCCCAATAGTGAAGAATATTTGTTCTGGTTGACAGATAAGCACTTGTCAGAATCACATTACATGGGCTTGTCTATAACAGTCCCAGTAGGATTAGAACTGTAATGACTAAACTTAAAGTAACTGTGGTTAACAATTTAGCAATTAACATAATAGTATAGTGTTACTAAACCCCTCATTACAATTTGGAACATATGTACAAACTTGTAAAAGGAGTTAAGACACCAGCTTGATAACAGTGCCTTTTAAATAACTATTTTATTTTATTTTTTTTAAAGAAAAAAAGATAGCAAACCCAAATTATATGCAGGAAAAAATTCCATTCACTTGATGTATCTGAATAGAAATTGTCTGCCCCCGTATCTGTCCGTTACAATTTCACTTAATTTGTCTTGGTCATCAAAAGGCAGCTTTTAGTCTAGGGAATTATGGTGACAATTAGAGCAGTATTTCAGCCCAATTTGTGTATCAGCCTCCCATAACAACTATTTTAGAAGACTTATATACTCGAACAACACAAAGATAAGGACCCAGTAGAAGCATCACAGTTTAAACCTTGAATGTTGGTTAGGTAAAGTAACAAGTTAGTGGATGTCAATACTGTTGATAACAGTAATGATTAGGGGAAGGTAGTGTCAGTATTCTCAAATAGTCCCTGTTTTAATGCTCAATTGCATATCGTATATATAAAACAATGTTTATCTAGGCCATGTCAGATAAACCAATGTTTATCCAGATCAAAGTACTCCCAGTATTTAAGGATACAGTCAAGTAAATATGCTGGCTTCCCCTATGCTGGCTGGTGAAAAGAGAGAGTGGGAAAGGGAAGGAGGAAATTGTCCTTTGTGAGAGAGCAAGATCTTTCCAAGATTCTCACGGTGTCCCTCTTATGTCATGGAAGTCTCAGTTGCAGGTCCTTTTGACTTGGCTTGCCATAAAGGCCCTCAGCAGACATCTCTGTAAACAAGTGGAGGGGTACCCTGACTTCCTGCTGTTCTCCAAAGGGCCAGTCTCTTAGACCCTGCGTGAGGGTTCCTAAATGGGATGCTGATCTTGAATGCCAACCCAACTATTAAAACATCAGGACTGTTATACACTGGGCAAAGAGGCTGATACCAAAAGCAACATGTAAAATGAAAGAACAACATAAAGGAATACAATCCATTGAGTGTTAAAAAGTAGCATCTTAATATGAACTTTTGTAACCAGTACAGAATTAACTACAAAATCCAGGTCGTACCAAGGTAGGCTTGGCTGATACAAACCCATGGTCAGTTTTCCCTAAGACCTGTTCCTTTGCTTGCTGAAGTGGGATGTGGCAGAAAGCTCAGGATTTGGACTGTGAAGGAAGAGCCAGCAACATGTGTGCACACCTGACTGTGGGGTTGTAGTCAGCTTGTAAGCTGAGAAGAATGGGGGAACATGTACATTTTTCTAAAAAAATAATAATAAACCAACAAGATTAATGTCCAAAATGATTAGATACAGAAGGGAGTAAGCATAAAGTTAGGAAACCCAATGACAAGAGTCATGGCTTCAATATTGATAAGCAATCACATCCTAAACTGCTGACGTTAACTAACGGAATGGCTTGGGACACAGCAGGGTTGCTGTTGACCTGGATGCAGCCCATGAAGCCCAAAAACAACAGGCTCAGTCACTGAGAGTTAATGACACACATAATTTAGTGTTCTAGGATTGATTACCTTTTAGTAGACCCCAATACAACCTTAAGGTTTTATCATCCCATCTGGAGGGTGAACTTTTGTTTGGTTTTGGTAAAATTTTGTATCAGCCTATAACACCAAAAGTCCCTGACAGTTATTTTCATATAACAGAAACCCATTTTTAAATATACATTGGTACCCTCAGAAAACTCTCTAGGCAAACCCAATCACGCATATATAAACTAATAAGCTTTAAGGCTTTAATTTGTATCTTGAAACAACCTTTGTTTTTATTTTTTTTTAATGGGACTGGGGCTTGAACTCAGGGACTACACCTTGAGCCACTCCACCAGCCCTTTTTTGTGGTGGGTTTTTTTTTTTTAATATGGTCTTGTGAACTATTTGCTCAGATTAGCTTCAAACCGAAATCCTCCTGATCTCTGCCTCCTGAGTAGCTAGGATTACAGGTGTGAGCCACCAGTGCCCAGAAAAATAATCTTTGTAAAAACCTGGATTTAGATAACACTGTTTTTAGTAAAAACAATTAGCAATCTTACACCTTAAAAGACTTAGGAAGAAAAATTAAATTATACTATCTTTTTTTATAATAGAAATCTACGAGAACATATAGGTTAATAAAACTAATTATAAAACTGTTAAATGTAAATTACACTCATGAGAGAATGAAACAGATTGAGATTATTGTCCATAAATTTTCTTTTGTCCTAAGGCAGAGGGTAGTTAGGCCTGGTTGGGGTTAGAACTTTAGATAACTCTTGAGACATTTTTATACATTAACTTTATAAAAGTAGCTTAAGAATCATCCTAAAGACATCTGTACACATACACAGATGTTTTGACCTAGGCATGCTAAAAAATGTCAGTTATAAGCGTGCATGTATGAGCTTAAAAAAGTAAAAATATGGTGGGCACAATTAGTAGGAGACAAAGACATACACAGAAAACACACAGGACAATACACAAAACAACCACATTAACTCAGAGTGCACTCTTAAACAAATCATTTCTGGGTCATTATCTATAGTACATTAGTCAGCTAGATTCCTAAGTAGTTTATAACGGATCTTTAACACAAACACCCTATCCTTTGTCCAATCTTTAACAAATTAATGTATTAAAATTATATTAATTTAGAGAATTTTAACCACAAGTTAGGTACAATTTTTCTAGAGGATGGCAAGATGGCTTTGTCCATGAGTTTCTATTCCTTAGGGAGTGACAAGATGTGCTGGTCATGTGGTGCCTCCTTCATGGTGGCAGCATTCCTTGTGACCACATGGTCTCTCCAAAGCATTTCTCAAATGGAACACAAAGACAGTACCTGCAACATACAGGCTCAAAATGGCAATCTGTTATAAGAATAAAAGACACCTCCTCCTGAGAGACAGATGTTATTACCCATATAAATTCCTGATAAAAAGACCAAATAATTGAAGCAAACTTAAGTGAGATTTGAACTCATGGTCTCACACTTGCTAGGCAGGCGTTCTACCACTTGAGCAATTCTGCAAGTTCTTGTTAGCCTCCCTAAAGAAGGGAGACTTAGAAACCATCTTTAGAATCTGGCAAATAATCCCGTTAATCCCATCAGTGAAGGGCACGAGCAGCTCACAGGTGGACCTGAGCCATGTGTCTCCTGGGACAGGGGAATGTGACCTCAGGTGAGCATTTCCACAACCCCTGCAGGCCATGGGGACAGGGACAAGGAGATTGTGGGGACATGGTGGGCAAGAGAGCAGTAGAGTGGGAACAATGGCATGGACACAAGGCAGCTGCAGGAAAAAGGTTTCCGGCCTAAGGCCCAGGGCCTTTAGCTTCCCCGAGTGCTCCTGGTGCTCCTAGTGGAGCAGCAGCCGCAGAGCAGGGCCATGTGGGTGGTAGGTCTTGGGGGCTTTGTTGACCAGCTAGGCTATGCACATGGCTCCTGACAGCAGAGGCAGGGCTCCTGGGCTGCACTGAGAGGTGGGCCAGAGACTTCGTGCAGGCTCTGCTGTTGCTGTTAGACCTGCTGGCTGCCTGGGCTGGCGGCCCTGGCTTGAGCACTGGTGCCAAGAGACAGGCTGGAGACCTGGAGTGCATGCACACACACTGCATGCATGACGCAGGATGGGGGAGGAAGGGGGAAAGGAGGAAAGAAGAAGGGAAAAGGGCATCTGGGTTTTATGTGGTCCATCCCCTGGGTCATAGGATGAGACACCTGCACCTCTGATAGGTGGACATTGCAGCCTCAGAAGGAGTCCCACGTGTGGCATGGATAACACTGGGTCCAGTGACTTGGCACCTCCCAGCTGCTTTTCCTGAGGGCAGAGCTCAGCCCATTCCCTTGGCTATGGTTCAGAGAACCAGAGGGAAGAGAAGAAAAGAGAGTCTGGGGGCTGACCATTTCTCCTGGCTGGTTTTGCCACATGTTGGTGGCAAGATGGAGTGGTGTGACCAGAAGACTTCCAAATTCTTTGTGTCCTGCAAGGAAGAATCCATGGTAGGACATGTGGGTTTAAAGGGAATTTATTAAAAGTTAGGGAAGGGAAATACAAAAGAGAGCATGGTGGGGTCCAGGTGGAATCTGCAGGCAGAGAGAGCTGCTGCTCTTCTCTGGGTACTTTTAAAACCTATGCTAACCTATGGGAAGGGAAGAACCAGGTGATTCCCATCCTATAATCAATGAGTGGGGAGGGGCATGGGTGGTTCCCAGCCAGGTGAGGGCGGTCCCTGAGCCAGGGCATGGTCAATCTGAGATGTAGTATTTTTCTGTGGGTCCCAAACTTTCCCTAATTTTAGCCTGCGTCAGCTTAACTCAGCATCACACATACTAGAATAGTAACGGTGACTATAGGGGTGGCTCTCAGACTGAGCTCAAAGTCTTCACAGCCTTCTTTCTTCCCTGTCCCACTGGACTTCCATCCCAGTCACCTCTCTCATTCTGCATTCTCAGCCACACTTGGATGAGCTCTTGTTCTACTGAGGATTTACCTGTCAATCTCATTATTTAAAATATATAGCAGGTACCTGTATAGGGGGGAAGATGTAGAAAAAAAGAAATTGAATCTCTTGTTAGTCCTTCCATTCCAAAGCAATCTTACTTTTTCTGCTTGGCATAGTGGTACACATCTGTAATCCCAGCACTCGGGAGGCTGAGGCAGGAGGATCAAGAGTTTGAGGCCTGCCTGTGCTATGCATTGAGAACATGTCTCATAAAACAAAATGTAGTATATACATGCAGCAGAATATTAGTCACCCTTTAAAAGAAAGGATATTCTTTTTTGAGTCAAGTTTCCACTGTCTAGCAATGGAATCAAAGGTTTGCCATCCCTAAAAACAAGATTGTTTTTGTATGTTTGTTTGTTTGGGACAGGGTTTCACTATGTGAAATAAAGGGAGAGGATCTTATAAAGAGTCCCATAGAAGCTGGGGCACAGTGGCTCAAGCCTGTAATCCCAGTTACTCAGGAGGCGGAGATCAGGAGGATAGAGGCTAGCCTTGGCAAAACGCTCACAAAACCCCATCTCAACCAACAAAAGCTGGACATGTGGTACTCCTGTGATCCCAGCTATGTGGAGAGCATAGGTATTTGAAAAATACCTAACGTGAAGAGGACTGGGGCATGTCTTAGTGGGAGAACACCTGCTGAGCAAACTCAAGGCCCTGAGTTCAACTCCAGTACTTACCAAAAAAACAAAAGAGTCCTGTAGAGACCCACTTCATCTGCATACAATGCCTGTGGTCACAAGATGAGCTGTGGCTGGCTCTGGGAGGAACTGACCTCTGAGTGAAGGAGTCACAGGGCTCCTGTGACTTCTCAATTTTAAGTCCTGTAAATGTGGTGGGTTCCAAAAAAGACAGCATTCAGTATTGTCCCCACAACTGGGGCCAAGAACCTCCTTATGGTGAGTGGGACCAGTGTGGAAGAGGGAGCCAGGCTGCAGGGATATGGGTATGGTTCATACCCCAAGGAAGGGGCCAAGGAAATGGTAGGTAGGAGCAGCTCACTCAGCCCTGATTCTGGGATCACCCCAACCCTGAGATCACCTCCAGTCCCATGTTTGCTCCCAGTCAGGCCCAGAGCAACCCAGAAGTATGTAGGGCAGGGTAGAACTGTCCCCTTTCCCAAGGCTCAAAGAGGTTAGCCTACTTCCCTCAGGCACCCAGCCCTTGGGGCTCACACTCACAGTCACGAGAAGATGAGACAGTGGTACTGAAGGATGGACTGCAGGAGGTCCCAAAAGGTGATAAGTGGTCAAGGAGACACCTCTCCTTCTCAGGAAACTTCTGTCTGCACCTGAGCAACATCTCTGCCCTCAGGCAATGCAAAAAAGGCTATAAAACCCAAACCCCAACCTGACCCACAGGACCACCGGTTTCTGGGTCCCCCTGCATTCCCCATATGCAGTCTTTTCTTCTGTTCTTACAAATAAAATCTTTCTGACCTCTGTTACTGGAGTCTGCCAGACTCCATTCTCAGAGCGGGCTCAAGAACCCTGAGCACCTGAAATTCCTGTGCATGACATCCATGCATCATATTTGGCGATGCATGAAGGGGCACATCTTCACCTGAGGTCAGTATAGGTTGTGCCAGACTGGGAAAGGCTGCCTAGGAATGTGATCATGACCATCTGGCACTCCAATGGAGTCTGTTCTCCAGGAGAGCCCCACCACCATGGTCTAGTTATGGTGGACCTCTCAGGCCAACCTCTCTCTCTCTCTCTTTCTCTCTCATTAAGGAGGGTTTCTCCCTTGGGAACTTGAGGAAAAGCTCTGAGCCCATTACAGCTGTAAGGCAGGCAATCTGAGAGAACTCAGATGCCTGCTGGGGGCTTATAGCAGACTGCCAATGCTACAGTGGGCGGAGCCAGACTTCAGTGCACCAAGGCTTTTTTTCCTCTCCTTAAACTCTCACTCTCTCTCTCTTTCAAGATGTGACCCACTTAGGAGGAGGTCTGAAAACAGCCAGTAGAAAGGAAAGTTTCTCTTCAAGCTATAAAAGGTGTTCTGGCCAGGGCACTTCCTGGTGTCACCCAAAGGCTAGAGATGCAACTTCCCGACCCATCCTGGGGCTGCAAAGGTGGCTAAGACTCAGACCCCTCCAGCCATGTCTGCAGCAAACAGACAATCAGATCCCCCTTTGCTCTAAACAGCAGTGAGCTTCTTTTTTCAGGGAGTTTGGGAAAAATCCCTGCAGGCACCAGAAAGTGCTAGTCTCTAATTTAGGCTTAACTGTCATTGTCAAGCATGAGGTCAACTGGTTAAACAGGTTCCTCAGCCATTCTTAGAGAAAGAAAAAAAAAAAATTAAAAGGCAGAGACCTCAGGGTCTTCTCCATTTTTGCTGTTTTTGCCCCTTACCACAGCAAAAGCCTTCAGACACTCTGTCTTTTCATAAAAAGCACATATGCCTCACAGGATGTATAGGGGACAAAAGTCTACTTCATCAGGAATCCCCATCCATGCCTCTTCAGGAGTCCTGCCTCTGGCCAAGCAAGCCCTC
Source organism: Castor canadensis (assembly GCF_047511655.1). Taxonomy (NCBI): domain Eukaryota; kingdom Metazoa; phylum Chordata; class Mammalia; order Rodentia; family Castoridae; genus Castor; species Castor canadensis. The sequence continues at coordinate 28,594,682 of NC_133400.1, forward strand.
TTGGTTACCAGCCTTCAGCTGCTAGAGGAGAACCAGGTACCTGGGTCACAGGGCAAAAAGGGAAGTCAAAATAGATAAGAGATTGGTCAAAGGCCATTTCTGTGGTGTGGCTGCACTGAAATGCCTAAAAACCCTCCATGGCCTCAGCCACAGGTGGCGGTGGCAGGAGCAAGGGAGAGAGGCACACCCTCTCCCACTAGATCTTCTCCTCATGTGGGGACGCCTAGATAAAAGGAGAAACATCTGTTAAGGTGACCAGTTTTCCCTTGTTTCCCTTTTTAGATGGGGAATCAAGCCTCAAGGATCCAGGAAGGATCCCCCCTTGCCTGCTTATTAAACATTGGAAAGATCTCGATCCAGAAAGTCTTCAGCAAAATCAACTCAAGTTTTACTGCACCCACACTTGGCTGCAGTATCCTCTGGGAGATGAGGAAAGATGGCCAGAAGGAGGGATCATTAATTATAATACCATTCTTCAATTAGATATGTTCTGTAAAAAGGAGGGAAAATGGACCAAAGTTCCATATGTTCAATTGTTCTTTTTCCTAAAAGACCACCCAGAATGGCTAAACAAATGCAGGCTAGATACCCAGACCATGGTAACCTTTTGCAAAAAAACCCCAAACTCCCTTGAACCAAAGAACCCATCTGATGCTCCATCAGCTCCCCTTCTCCCCTCTTACCCAGCTACCTCACACACCAGTCATTGTCTCACAGGACTCTATCCCCTCCAGTTAATTCCTGGAGGGGACAGGACTCACATTCCTTTTAGAGTGAGTGAACTTGAGGAAATAAAAAGGATTTAGGCAATTACACAGAAAACCCAGATCAGTACATCCAGGCATTCAGAGAAGTCAGTCAAAACTTTGAACTGATCTGGAAAGATGTAATGCTATTGCTATCTCAGACCCTCACTTCTCTGGAGAAACAGCGGGTTCTAGATCAGGCAGTCACAGCTGGAGACAATTATCACTTAGATAAAAGCGGCCCTACAGCCCTGTCTTAGACTGGGCCCTCACAGGAGGAGGAAGGGGAGGGAGAAGAAAGACAAAGACACTGGATACCTAAAAGGGAACCCCAATTCCAATTCCAACAGGAGCTCAGGCAGTACCTAGGTATGACCCTAAGTGGGACCCTGAAAATGACAAGGATGAATGGAGTCGTAACCATTTCATCCCTGCATTCTTGAGGGTCTAAGGAGAGCCAAGGTAGAACCTCTTAATTACTCCCAAGTCACAGCTGTACAGCAAGGACCCTTAGAAACTCCAGTAGCTTTCCTACAGAGACTTAAGAATGCTTTACAAAAGCATACCAACATTATACCAGAGTCACAGGAAAAGGAAATTTTCCTAAAAGATAAATTTCTAACACAGTCAGCACCAGATATCCGTAAAAAGCTTCAGAAATTGGTGACTGAAGGGAGCAGAGATCTGGACCAATTGGTTCGTGTAGCTACATCTGTATACTATAACAGGGACTTAGAAAAAGAAAGGAAGGACCTGGAAAAGGAAAAGAGAAAGGATAAGTGGCAGGAGGCTCTGATCGCAGCATTCAGAGAGGCTCCCCTGGGGCAAAGTCCAAACCCAAGGACATGCTTTCAATGTGGACAGCAGGCCATTTTAGGAGGGAGTGCCCCCAGAGAAAGCTACCTCCGGGACCCTGCCCCATTTGTCACACATTTGGAAGGCACACTGTACTCGGTTCTCAGGGGAACCAAGGTCAGAGCCTCCCACCCAATGACGGGTTCTGGGGCCTCCCATCCAGGCTCCTGTTATCACCATAAAAGCAGGGGAGCCCCGGGTTTTACTCACGATTGAAAAGCACAAGGTCAGCCTCCTTATCGATACTGGAGCCAGCATCTCAGCTATTCCTTTCTCTCCTGGACCCAGGTCCTCCAAGAAAATTACTGTTCAAGGCATATCAGGCCAGCCTCTAGAACGTTATTTCACTCAGTCTTTAGCCTGCTCCTGGGGAGATTTCCATTTCTGTCACTCCTTTTTAATTGTCCCAGAAACCCCTAGTCCTCTGCTAAGGTGAGACCTTCTATCTAAATTGGGGGTACAGCTCCTTTTACCCCCAGGAGAGTACTTTTGCTTGCCCCAATAGAGGAACAAGTAGACCCCACGGTGTGGACGGATGGACGTACCGTTGGACGGGCATGAACAGCTGTCCTAGTCCTAATTCATCTCAAGGACCCCTCCTGGTTTTCCCATCAAAAACAATATCCATTAAAGCCAGAAGTCAAGGAGGGGCTAATTCCCATAATCAAAGACTTAAAGAGACAGGGACTGCTAATAGAATGCTCCAGCCCATATAATATTCCTATTCTCAGTGTTAGGAAGGGACCTAACAAATGGAGGCTAGTCCCGGATCTCTGCCTGATCAGTGAAGCAGTAGTGCCTCTCCACCCTGTAGTTCCAAATCCCTATATGCTTTTAGCCAAGTACCTTCAGGTACTGCTTACTACTCTGTCCTGGACTTAAAGGATGCCTTCTTTTGCATTCCCTTATACCCTAAAAGTCAACCTATCTTTGCCTTTGAGGACCCACAAGAAAGTCTGGACAGGTCACCTGGATTGTCCTCCCTCAGGGATTCAGAGACAGCCCCCATCTCTTTGGGTTGGCTCTAACCCAAGACTTGGCAGAGTGGCAATATCCACAAGCTACTCTGCTACAATATGTAGATGACCTCCTGCTCTGTGGACCAAATGAACCTGTCATTTCATGAGCCACTGAGTCCTTACTAAACTTCTTAGCAGATAGAGGTTATAAAATCTCTAAAGAAAAAGCCCAATTGTGTCAGTCTAGGGTTACATATTTAGGTCTTGTCCTGGAGAAAGAAATGAGGTCTCTAGGAGAAGATAGAATCCATCCAATCCTGATGTTTTCCCTACCTAAAACTCTAAAGCAATTGAGGGCCTTTTGGGGGGGTCACAGGATACTATAGAATTTGTATCCTGGGATATGCAGACCTAGCCAGGCCCTCATATCAAGTTCTTAAGGAAGCACAGAAGGATACCCAGCCCTTTATTGAGTGGGACGACAAGTCAGAAATGCATTCCACCAGTTAAAAAAGGCTCTTATGACAGCTCTAGCCCTGGGTCTCCCAGTACAGGATAAGTTTCAATTATATGTCTATGAAAAGGGAGGACTGGCCTTGGGCATGGTGACTCAGCTCTGGGGCATCACTCTCCAGCCAGTAGGTTACTTAAGCAGATAGTTAGATCAGGTAGCCAAGGAATGGCCAGGATGCCTCAGAGCAATGGCTTCAGTAAGCCTTCTAGTGCTTGAAGCTCAGAAACTTATCCTAAACCTCCCCTTAACAGTTTATACCCGACACGACCTTGGGGGAATTTTAAACTCAAAAGGAAAACTTTGGCTATCTGACAGCCGTCTACTTAAATATCAGGTCCAGCTTCTGGGAGGGACAGAAATAACTTTAAGGACCTGTCAGAGCCTAAATCCTGCTTCTACTAGAGGCAGAGGGAAATCCTAAGTGCTCTTGTGAAGAAGTGCTTATGGAAAATTATGCTGCCTGACCCTATTTAACTGATCAGCCCTTACAAAACCCATATCTAGAATTATACACTGATGGCAGTTCCTTTGTCAAAAATGGTGTCAGACATGCAGGGTTTGCAGTTGTAACAGAATTTGGTACCCTCATATCAGGTCCTCTTCCTTCTAATACAAGTGCTCAGCTGACAGAATTAGTGGCCCTAACAGAAGCCCTAAGGCTGTCAAAAGAACAGAGAGTCAACATCTATACAGATTCTAAGTATGCCTTCCTGATCCTGCATGCTCATGTGGCCATTTGGAAGGAAAGGGGAATGCTAACTACAACAGGAACAATTTCCCATAGAGATAAAAGGGAACTTACTGTAATAGTTTTAAGGATAGCAGCATTAGTTGCAGCCCTTGCTGGAATCAGCTATGGGATAATTGCCAATCATGTAACTGCAAAAAACCTAACCAAAGTGGTAGAGGACACTCAGACAAGGTAGGCCTTGCCATTAAGGACATGCAAAGGTCTTTGTCGTCCCTGCCTGTATGGTCATGGACCACCACCTGGCCCTAGATTTTCTTTTGGCCAAGCAAGGGGGGATACGTGCCATTGCCAATACCTCCTGTTGCACACATATAAACACTTCAGGCATTGTAGAGGAACGTGCAGATCACATTCTCCAACAGGCTAAATGGCTCCAGGAGCAATCTCTTGAAACTCAGGTTTCTACTCAGGTATGGGAACAAATAAAATCCTGGCTCCCCTCCAGGACTTGGTTCCTACCCTTTCTGGGGCCTATAGTTGCCATTATTCTCTTGCTTGTGTTTGGGCCTTGCATTTTAAACTTACTTGTCAAGTTTGTTTCATCTCGCCTAGAATCCATCAAACTACAGATGCCCCTAATGGAGATGAAAACAACCTACTATCATGGTCCCCTCTAACTCCTCTCTTGTGGTCAGCCCTGACGCTGTGGGCCCCTTCATCGTCCCTGTCAGCAGGAAGCAGTTACTGAACAGACTTTGTCGTCCCTATTCCTAACAGCAGTTAGGGTGACCACTGAGAGAGGGGAATGAAGGACTGAAGGACGGACTGCAGGAGGTCCCAAAAGATGATAAGTGGTCAAGGAGACACTTCTCCTCCCTAGGAAACTCCCGTTTGCATCTGAAAGTCATCTCTACCATCAGGCAATGCAAAAAGTCTATAAAACCCCACTCCCCACCCTGGCCCATGGGACCACTGGTTTCTGGGTCCCCCTGCACTCCCCACTATGCAGTCTTTCTCTTCTTTTCTCTACAAATAAAATCTTTCCAACCTCTGTTTCTGGAGTCCGCCTGTGCTTTCATTCTCAGAGCGGGCTCAAGAACCTGAGCACCTGAAATTCCTGCATGTATCATCTGTGCATCAGTACCTGCTGGTGTTACCAGAGCTGGGAATAGCTCAGGCCTCCCTGTGCCCCACCTGTAGGCTAGGGCAGGCTGTTGGGGACACTTAGGGTTCCAGGACCATGAGGACTTCCTGAAGCTATTGTCCTCCACGCTGTTGTTTATGTCCCACTCCTGGGTCAGAGGACCTAGGGTGCCCTGGCCAGGGCACTGGAGGTCACCGGGTGGTGGCAAGGGGGAGGGAGAGGGAAAGAGACATGCTCTGCTCCACCCTCTAACACAGCCAGGGGACCGGGAGCCTTGCACCAGCAGTGAGTGGGGGCAGATAATGGGTTAAAAACAAAAGAAAATAAATCAAACCAAACCGAGAAACGTCTGCCTTGCCAAACTTCAGGCCAAGTGTCTTAGATTGGTAATAAAAACTTAATAATGAGAACTGGAGGTGTGGCTCACGTGACAGAGCACTAGCTTTGGATGAGTGAAGCCCTGAGTTCAAACCCTAGTCCCAACAAAAAAATATTTTAAAAAATCCAACTTAATAATGTTAATAACAGCTGCTATATTTTTAAGCTATCTAGCTATATACTGTTTTTGGTATAACTTTGTTTAACCCTTTTAGGTTATTTATATTTTAAATAAGTTTGGCCAGGTGCTGTGGTACATACCTGCAAACTCAGTGTCATGGGAGATAAAAGTAGGAGGATCTCGGTCCAAAGTCAGCCCAGTGCAAAAAGTGTGAGACCCTATCTGAAAAATAACTAAAAGCAAGAAGGGATGGTGGTGTAGCTCCAGTGGTCGAGCACCTGCTTAACAACTGGGAGGCCTTGAGTTCAAACCCCAGGACCACACACACATATACACACACAAATCAATGTTTATTGCAGTAAAATTACATTTAAAATGGTTAGCACTGTGCCAATCATTTTAAAGTGTGCAATTCAGTGGTATTTACTGTATTCATGACGTTATGTGATCATTAATCTAATCACAGGACATTTTCATCACCCCAAAAAGAAACTGTCCCCAATACAGTCACTCCCCATTCCACCCCTCCTCCCCTGCCTCTGTAGATTTGCCTACTTGGGACATTTCACGTAAATGTAACCACAAAACGTGGCCTTTTATGACTGGCTTCTTCCACTAGAATGTTTTCAAGGATCCATGTTGCAGGACGTATCAGTGCTCTGCACTTTCGTGGCTGTGTAATATTCCATTTTGCTGGCCTTCATCCTGGACAGACATTTGGTTGTTTCCTATCTCATTAGGTCTTTGCAATCAGCCCCTGCGGTGTCACAATTACTCCTGCTTTGTTGATTAAGCTGTGAGGAAGAAAGAGGATAAGCACCTGGCTCCTCTTCTCACACTGGAGATGAGGCTCCTCTCAGGGTGGGGAGGAGCCAGTGAGGGCTGGGCTATGGGATAGCCTGGTACATTCTCCCTGCTGCACCTGGCTGCCCTGGTTTACCTGGTCCACTGTGTGGAGGATAACACACATCCCTCTTGCACTGGAAAGCTGGAAAACCCGGATACTTTCTAGACCTAACTCGTACCTGCTTATTCTTGCTTTTAGTGACTGCACGTAACATCTCTGGACTGTGAGTCCTCATTAACACTTTAATTAGGAATGTACAGACCACTGATTACCTCCTAACCCTCCAGTGCCTTTCTGCACACCAAGGCCCATACATATCCCCAGGTTCCATCCTTGGGGAGGCAGATTTGAGACTTGCTCTCCCATCTCCACGTGTGACCACCTGGTGAATAAACTTTTGCAAAACTAATCATTCCAGCAATTGGTACACTACACAGAAGCAAAACTGGCCTGCCTGGTGAGACTGGGGTTTGAACTCAGGGCTTTGTTCTTGCAAGGCACTCTACTGCTTGAGCCACATCTCCAGTCCACTTTGCTTAGGTTATTTTGGAGTTGGGGAGGGGGGTCTCTCGAACTATTTCCTCACGCTGGCTTGAGCCGTGATCCTCCCAATGTCAGCCTTCCAAGTAGTAGGTGTAAGCCACCTGCTCTCAGTTACAAAATTTTTAATAGACTTTACTTTTTAATAGACAATTTTAGATTTATAGAGAAATTGAGTAAACAGTAGAGGGAGTTCCCATATACACACCCCAAGCCCAGTTTCCTCTCTTAGTAACTTCTTGCATTAGTATAATGCAAGATATAATTTGATATAATTAGTGAACCAATAAGAAAGGTTGTTATTAACTAAAATCCACAGTTTTGCAGATGTCCTTAGATTTTACTAAATGTCCTTTCCTGTTCCAAGATACCAAATTACATTTGGTCATCACATCTCCTTCGGCTCCTATCGACTGTGATGGTTTTCCCGATTTCTTTGGTTTTGATAATCTTAACTTTTTGGAGGTATATTTGTTTAGAGAAAACTGTAAAACTTCATCTAGGGAGTCTGAAGTCAAAGATCCAACCCAAGGCCGGCGTGCAGTGTTTCAGCTCATGTTATTTCATTTCCTGGCTATCCTTTGCCTGCTTCTTGCCCTTGAGCTGGCTCCAAAACTGGCACAGTCTCCCCCTGGAGATCAGAGCCTCTGCTGTGGCCTCCAGTTGCTAGCTGAGGTGGGTCATGGAGGGCAGGCCCTTGAACCATGGGGGCCCCATTCTTTTCTCTCCTAACTTCAAGTTGAGAATGGATGGTGGTCTGAGGGGACCCTGGTCCAGAAGATTTCAGGTTCTTGTGTCCCTTGAGAGAAGGATTCAGGTAGGACTTGAAAATGTCGTGAAAGTGATCATAAAGTTTATTGAAGGTGAGGGGAAGGCACCACAAAAGAAAGAACAGTTGGCCCCAGCCGGGTGGGATAGAAGCTCCAATCTCTATTTTAAAAGGCCTTTATAAATTGAAAGAGCAAATGGAGGGGAAAATCTGGGCAGTCTTTGCAGGATGAGCTAGGGTGATTGACAGGTTTGATTGACAAGGTCTTGTACAACATGGGGCACCGATGCTAACTCTCGGTGTGATCAATATTCAGGTTTTGAGCAAAGGGGCTTTTACCTGAGAAGTAATCAAGGGTAGAATTCCCCCAAGGTGTCCTGTCTTTGTTGAAACTTACAATTGTGAAGAATTTACAATTAAAAAGGACTCTACAGCTGTTAAGATTTTAAGATTGAAAATAAATTTACAACTGCAAAGGATAGCATTGGGCCAAGACAAGGAATTTAGCATGAAATGCATTGAGAACAATCTCACAATGCGAGTCCCATAGTGACTTTTCCCTGCCACCAGCCTGCCTCAGACTCACTGCTGACTTCTAGTCAGAGGCTCCTCTGGGTGTTGATCACCCTGCTGCTGGGCAACTGCAGGCAGAATGTGTTCTTCTGTTCTTCCTCTAGTTTTAGATGTCAGTCGTGCTTGTTCACACATATTCCTCACACCAAGACTTCAGCCAGGGAGAACAAATGAAGTTAGGGCCTCCCACACAGTGATGCAAGAAAGATGGACAGCAAAGTGAGTGTGAGCCCAGGCCAGGATTCCTGGTCAAGTGTGGTTGGAGATGCTCTGTGGCTGGTGTTTGTCCGATGTTTTTCTCGCAGTTATATTATTGGGAGTGTAAGAAAAATGATCTTTTCTATCAAAGTACGTGTTACCCTCTTAGATTACTTAAAAATTCCTCAGGTCACGCTCTTAAGTGACTTGCATGTTTAAAGGGTCCTTGCTTCTTCCAGATTCCTGTACAACTACATTTTCCGCCAGACTGCATGCCCTAACCCATCCCCCCAAGCCTTTTAGCCAATGGAGGGAGACTGTGAACCTTTGACCTGGACAAAGCCCAGGAGAGGGGCAGGTACGACTGCGTCAGGGATATAAGGAGGAGCCACTGTCAGCCATTTTGTGCTTGTGTGTTTGCTTAGCGGAGTCAGCACAAGCTTGCACCCTCTTGATCAAGAGAAATTGCCTTGTCAAGATTTTCTGTCTCCTGTGTGTCTGTTTTCACCACTGGAGGGTTATCAATTCCAACAGGAGGAAGGTCATAGAAGCAAGGTGCCACTCACGTTGTATCAGGGTACACACCACCAACAAGACTTGTGACTATACATGTTGATCTTATATTTCTCCACTGTAAATTTCTCCTTCCCCCTGTGCCTGGAACAAGACTAAGACCAAGGCAGTCCACAGTTATTTTCACCCTCCTGAAGGGCAAAGAAGCTACAAAATTTATTTGGAATTCTTCTGCACAGATTTGTCTCTTTACCCTGTTTATTAACATATTCAATCATTTATTAATGTCAGTGTGCGTTCATGAATAATTATCTTACACTTTGGGTTATAATTCAATTCTACTTTACAGCCATCCCGGGTATCTGTGGGAGTCAGTTTTGGGATATGTCTGCCTCCCCCAAGGAGGGAGACAGAGAGGCTCAAGTCCCATAAAGCAAATCATCTCTAGATCACTTACAATACCAAAGATGATGGAAGTGCTATGTTAATAGTTGTTATTGTGTAGTTTTCAGGGAATGATGGCAAGAAAAAAATGGTCTACACATATTCAGTATAAATGCAACTCTCCTCTGAGGTAGGCTGAGATGGGAAAAGTTCAAGGCTCTGGGAATATAGATGACTTACTACTGTGTTTCGGGTTGCACATTCTTCTCTTCTCTGAGCCTTCTTTTCAATTGCAAATGTGTGTAGGTTATTCACACCCGGGGACAACTCAAACCACCCCCACCTCAGCTCAGGGGCCACCCATGCCTCTTCTCCACTCATGATTATTGGTGGTTAGGAGTCACCAGGTTTTTCCCTTCCCAGAGGTAGATTTTAAAAGTAACTGGAAGGAGGAGGACACTCTCTCTGCTCCTGCCTCACACCTGGCCCATCATGGCTGTTTGTAACTTTTCCCATAAGTTTTAATAAACTTCATTACCTCCCTTACTGCACCCACATGTTCTGCCCGGATGCTTCTGTTATGTGCCAGTTTGAAATGTTGTGGACTGGTGTCACGGGTCTCCTTCCCAGGCCAGGGAACTGGTTTGTGAGGCAGCTGATTGACTTGTGAGCCAAGGCTACAGCTAGAGCAGTGCAGTGGAGCCCAGAAACCGGTGGCTCCCTGATCAGGTGAAGGCTGGGACTTTTATGGACATTTTAACTCTGGGTTTGGGTAAGGGTTAGGTCGGTTCTTTTCATTGGCCATAGACTCATGGGCTTTCTCAGGTGAACTGGTTTGTTTGCCCCTTATTGGGGAACAGGGGAAACAATCTTGAGAGCATTTTGCTCATCAGCCCTGTGGCAGATCTATCAGACCCTGTATCTCCTCTTCAGGATGCAGGAATGCAGATTTATAACTGCTCCTCAGAATGCAGAAATCATAGTGCTCTCCAGAGGGGAATGAGACTCACTCATCTGCCTTAGCTCACCAGACCCAACACTTCCAAGTAGAATACAAAGAATTTGGAAATCTGATCAGAGACTAGGTGAGTCTACAACAAAAGAAACCCATTCGTTCCTCAATGGATGAATGGCTAGCCATTCTTGTATAGTGTAGACATACATGGAATTCTATTCAGATTGATAAGGAAGGAGGTCCTGACTTGTGCTATAGGGTGAACCTTGAAAATTTATGCTATGGCTTGGTTACCAATAAGGGGCTGGAGTCCTTCTGCTCTGCTTGGAAAAATGCTGAAATGTTAGGAAACACTGACACAATGCAAATGCTGGAACTACTGGGATGTTGAGACACCACCACACAGACCTGCCCAACCCCAGTGACCTTCCCACCTTCCCACTAATGTCCAGCACCTCCCTCATCCTCCTTCCCAACCATCTTCCCTAATGCCATCACCCTCCCACCGCCCTTTTCCTGCCACAGATGTTTAAAATCTCCAGCCTGTAAGAAAGGCGTGCTCTCGCCCCTCTCAGAGTGTCGCTCTGATGGGCAAGGGTCCCTCTCAGGTCTCCTGTCCCTAATAAAGGCCTGCTGCTTGTGATGGTCGCAGATTCTTTCTCAGTGTGTCTCTATTCTGCATCTTCACTTTCCTTACAAAAGGAATAGTGAATAGTGAGGAGAAGCTCTTCTGGTGTTGGCAGTCCTGGGCCCTGGAGTGCCCAAGGCCTAGGGACTGGAATGGAAGACACAGAGGCTTATAGCCCCAACCCCTGATCGCTACGGGCCAAATGCTCCAGGCTTTAGAATCCAGACATTTATGGCTTGGTATCCTCAGGTTGGAGGCTTATTGCTCTGGACTTTAACCTCCAGTGGCCCTAGCACTTGGCAGCTATTGTAATCCTCAGCTTTCAGCAGGTGGTGGCAGCAGGCAGCACCTGCTAGTGTGGCAGCTTCTGGACTGGCCTTGGGTGCTGGCTCCCTCAGTTCCTACAGTGGATAGTGTTACATCTCTCAGACTTGGGTGTGACACCCTTGCCCTTAAGGCTTGCCAGATCCTTGAAACCCTTCAACTTTCTCATTTCTGGACTTCACAACCTCTATCTTTCTTTAACCTGGGCTCTCTACCCTCTCATTTTCTCTGTACTTCCATTGTCCTTTGCTGTGTCTGTGCCTCTGTTCCCATCATTACTTCCTCTGACTGCTCTCTGGAACTCTTCAGCCACCCTCTCACTGCTGCTGCCACCACCACTGCTAGGGTGGCGGCTGCTGCTGCCTTCACTGCTGCTACTGCCCTGTGGCTGCTTCTGCTGTCTCTTCATGTTACCAGCTCAGCTTTTGATAAAGATCAAAAGTAGGCAAGAAAAAGACTACCCAGAGAGAAGCATTTTAGTGTTGCAATACCAGGGGGCACCACAGAAGGCTGTCTTCCAGCTGGCTCAAAACTGAGGTGAACAGCCCCCTTATAGCCAGAAAGGGGTGTGTGGAAAGGGTGTTTATAACAATCATGGCACAGCCCATCATACACATGAAGAATTGTGATTTGCACCAATCATAAGTCTTCTTCTGGGTCACCAGGGAGACTGCTTCCAATCTGGCCTGGGTAAAAATGGTGCAGAGTCATCCAGAGTTTACTAAGCTTGTGATGGCAAAAAGACGGGCACAAGCTGTTTGAAATAGTCATGGCTAGAATAGTGCCTTCTGGAACCAGAGTTCTGCTTCGGCAGCTAGCCCCTGTGGTTGTAGCCTCCATGGTTGCATAGCTTCCTCAAGGCATCTGTGGAGTGTTCAAAGAAGTTAGACTGCCAGTGAGGGCAGCTGCTTGACTGATCGGTTCCTTGCTTAAGGCTGCCAGGCATAAGCAAAAGGTCTGTCAAACAGTCTGCCCTCTGACAATTAATCATTCACAGAAAGCATTAAAAGGATGTTTACAATAGAGACTTAAGGAAAGCTCAACACAGAACTCACAATTCTAGTAGCATTTAACAGTACTTAATAGTATTAAACAATACTTATCTGTGCTTAACTCCTGTTTAAGCAGGAGAGGTGGGTCCTCTGATCTGTCTGAGATCCACTTAATATGAGGTATCCAGAGCAGATGTATGCAAGCGATAGAGACAGAAGGTTGGGTGCCAGGAGCTGTTTGAAGGAAAATGGACAGTCATTGTAGAGTTTCAGTTTTGCAAGATGACAGAAGATGGATTGCACAATGTAAATGTTATAAATGCCACAAAACTGTACACTTAAAAGGAGCTAAAATGTAGGAAAGAGGGAGGGGGCAGGGGGTAGGGGAAGAAATGGCCCAAATAATGTATGCACATGTGAATAAATGAAAAAAAAAAGGAGCTAAAATGGTAAATTTTCTTATGTATATTTTATCACAATAAAAATCAAGGATTAACGCAAAAGATTCATAATGAAGAAAGTATCAAAACTTAGTAAAGTTTGAATTGGTGTTACTAAGTTTTCTTTATATCCTTGGGCTCCAATAAGGCTTGTCACACACTTATCCCATGGCACAAGCTGACATCTCACTGACCCCCAGGTCCTCCTGCACCTTGCTCAGAGATACCAAAATCACACATTTAAAGGATAAACTCAGGAAGGGGAATTTTATAGTACCTCTGTGAAACTGGAGATTAGTGTAGGACCAAGAGCCTTTACTTAATTTAGGCATTTAGCCAGAGGGAAGGTCGGGTTCTTGTCTTACAAAGCCAAAGAATGAACTTTACAGATGAGAGTGAGTAAAGCAGGAGAAGTTATTGAGATAGAAAAGTGTAAAGTGAGAGAGTAGAGACCCCAGAGTTGGGGGGCAGGGGGGTCCCAGGAGAGGGTGAAGAAAGGCAGAAACTTCCAGGGCACTGGAGGGGCCAGAAAGACTAAGCCATGGTGTATAAAGGCTTTTATTTAGTTTCTTTTGGCACACTTTTGGGGAAGACCTTGCAAATCCCTAGATAAAGTTCTCAGATAGGCACCCAATTTTTTTTTACAGGGTATTGGTACATTTTTTTCTTCCCTTCTACCTTAACTGTTTTTATCTTTCTTCCTGTCCTGGGCCTTTAGGATGGCTTTTTACTTAAGAGTAATTTACATATTAAATATCAGCTAGGTCTGGTGCTGAGTTTACACAGGTGTACTTAACAGACAATGGCCCAAACCTGGGAACTGGGTAGAGCAGAGGTTAGGAATTTCAAACAGAAACTCTCCATCAATTAGAGCAGGACTGATAATTTACATAGGTAATCTCTCTCTCATATAATGAGACAATGACCCCAAACACAGGAAAACATCCCAGGAGCCAAACAAACCCAAAGCTTTAACAAAAACTCCAACTTTAAACTCATCTTCTCTCTCTTGAAGTGACCTGCCCCCGACCTGCTAAAAGCACATTTCTGTCTCAACTAACTCTACTACTATTTTTATTATAATCTTTGGGTTTTGCTTGAATTTTTCTCCTGTGGGATTCAAGAACCAAGGTGTCTATCAGTGCTATTTTCCTGGTAACATACTTGCTGACTTTAATTGCTCCTTTATGGCCCCTGCCCCAACTGCCTGAGATCAAGCTAGCGCCAAACATCTGGACCCAGAACCCAGGTGAAAAATTTCCCTCCCACCAACTTGGACTTTTCATTAATCTAAGACTTGGCTGTATATTAGTCAAGAAGACAATAGCAAGAACTAATAATGAATAACCTTCCTGAGAGTAAGTACTGGCTGTGAAGAGGAGAAGAATGCAGGTGTCAGGGAGGAGAAAGGTGTCACCATTGAGGAAAATAAATTTAGGGTGGGGAGAGGGCTGGAGAGAGGAATGATTTCATCATTTGCCCCAGTCGGGGGACTTTGTACTGAGCAGTTTTGGTGTCATCCCTATACCCCCAGGCCTTGTAGCCTGGAACATAATTCTCTTGGGGAAAGTCTAATTCTAGGACACAAGGGATGGTTATAATGACCCTTCCCAGAATCCTTCAATCTCGCCAGAGGGACAGCCCAAGGAGAACTTGCTGTGGGTTTTCCCCACTGAAACTCATGTGGGAGTTTAATCCCCAGTATGAGATATTTAGAGGATGGAAACTTAGTCCGATTATGGTGTTTAGAGGTAGGCTTTCTTTTGGGGGTGATTAGGGTTAGATAAAGTCATCAGAGTAGAGCTCCCTTGATTGAATCTTGGTGGATTTCTAAGACAAAGGACACACACACACACACACACACACACACACACACACACACACGTTTGCTTGCTTGCTTGCTTCTTGTCTCTATCATGAGGCTGTGGACTGCCTTGGGATGCTGCCAGCAAGAAACCACCAAAGATCCTTAGATCAGAATGTGAGCTAAACAAACCTATTTTCTTTATAACTTATCCTATTTTCTTTATAGCTTTGTTGTGTTATTAGCAACAGAAAGTAGAGTAATGCAGGCAAGACAAGGGGTCAGCCAACTGGGGCAGGAAGACCTCACTCTAGGCTGTAGGAAGGGACCTTTGGACTGGAAGGATGGGAGGAGCTGTGGTCTCCTGTTTGCAACCAGGGACTAAGGGTAGGGCAGTACATTCCTGCATGGGTCAATGACCTAGAGAAACACACACTTGAGGATAGAGTACTGGCCATAGTCACAACTCAAAGCCAGGTGAGGTCTTAGGCTTGGAGCTCTTCGAGTACTGCTTCTCAAAATTTCAGGAGTTCTAGAGGAACCTGGTCTACTCATGGGAACCAATTATTAAATTTCCAGGCATTTTGCAAGCTGATTACTAAGCATAGCTTTTATTCGCAATTAAATTATACAAGTTCCTAGAGAGATGCCAATTGGAGGATCTCAGTTTGAGGGTAATCTGGACAAAAAAGTTGGCCAGACACTTTCTCAACAAACAGACTGAGTGTGGTGGTGCACCTTTGAGGTCCCAGCTATGCAGGAGGTAGTTTTGGCCAGGGTCAAAAAAAAGTGAGACCCTGAAAAATAACTAAAGCAAAAAATGCCTAGGGGTGTGACTCAAGTAAGAGAGCACCTGCCTAGCAAGCATGAGGCCTTGTTTAAATTCCAGTACTGCCAAAACTGTTTAAAATGATACAAATTACAATGGAATGCTGATGCAAAGTTAATACTCAAAACTCATCTCGTGATTTTACTACTATAGCTGATTGCTGTCAGTGCTCTTGAGGTTATTGATATGCATTGTGCCTGTGGGGTGCAAATAGCTAATGATGTGCCTAGGCTTGTTTCACCAACTCTGTACCTAGTGGGGTAGCATCCCATAAATATCAGCAAAGGTTACAAATCAGGCTTCCTGCCTGGCGCCACCCCAGATTGTGTGCCTTATCAGCACAGCACTGATGAGGAGTCTGGAAACCAGATCTTACAACATTCTGCCCTGCTTTCCTTCACCTACCCACTTGGCTTCAGTCTCCCTTCCTCTACAGAACCTCTTCCAGGAATCTTTCCCGATTTATTTACCTGGACTTCCAAAATTCGTTCTCACTTCTTCTGTCTATATTCATGCAGGTGATCTTATGTTTTTAGCCCAGTTCCCCTCCCCTGTACATTTCTCTTTAATGATAGTTTTAAGAAATTGTTTTGGTGGGATTGGGGTTTGAACTCAGGGCTTTGAGCTTGCAAAGCAGGTGCCCTACTGCTTGAGCCACACCTCCAGGCCACTAGCTCTGGTCACTTTGGAGATGAAGTCTTGCAAACTATTTGCCCAGGCTGGTCTCAAACCTCAAACCTCCTGTTCTCAGCCTACCAAGTAGCTAGGATTATAGGTGCGAGCTGGTACTTGCATATAGTTTTAATTTTTATTGCAATTATAATTCATTGTCATTTATAGAAAAAATTTTGATAAGCAAAGTAAAAGAAAAAATAATACCAATGATCTTGCCTCCTGTGGAACGACAAGCACTGTGCACTCCTGGGCTTGTGTCCTTGCCAACAGTGTGTGAGGATGGTTATTTTTCAAAGGAATCATGCTATACGTGCCTTTTTGCCTAACATATGGTGACAGTGCTATAGAAATAAGTACATTCATTCAGTGTCTTTGCTTTATAATCTGTACAGTGTTCTGCTCTGTGGCTACAGTGTGGTTTACTAAACTGAAGTCCCAGGCCACACAACTGTATTTCCACCCACGTTCGCCACTGTGACTAGTCCTGGATTGAATGTCCTTGTGTGTGTGTGTGTGTGTTTCTTTGTCTGCAGCCCTATTTCCTCCAGATAAACTGCAAAAAAGACCCCTTGCTAGGAAATCAGCACGTAGAATTTTTTGCCCCTACATTTTTATCTGTGTGGGTGTATGTGTGCATGCACACACATACACACATATCTTTTACAAACATGTACAAGC
The DNA here is from genome assembly GCF_047511655.1 of Castor canadensis. NCBI lineage: Eukaryota > Metazoa > Chordata > Mammalia > Rodentia > Castoridae > Castor > Castor canadensis. The sequence continues at coordinate 28,611,239 of NC_133400.1, forward strand.
TGTTCTTTGTCCTGCTATTTTTAAATTATTATTTTGTTATTGATATGATTTGCTAATATGCCCTTCTGTTATTTGGAGCCTTATTCGTTTTCTGATAGATTGAAACAACAGAAATTTATTGCCACACAGTACCAGAGGCCAGACTGTATGCCTTTTATGTATTTCAGAAGTTTAAACCAATAGCACAGGACTGAGCTCAGTGTTGAGCAGGACTGCGCCCCCCTCTGGAGGCTCTAGGAATGGATCTGTGTGGTCTCTTCCAGCTCCTGGCAGCTGCCAGAACTCCTTGGCATGTGGCCACATCACTCCAGTCTCAATCTCTGTCACATTGACTCCTGGTCTTCTGTCTGTCAGATCTCTCTCTCTCTCTCTCTCTCTCTCTCTCTCTCTCTCTCTCTCTCTCTCTCTCTCTCTCTGCTTCTCCTGTATAAGAACACTTGTGACCTTAAAAGGGCATTTAGAACCTATCTCTCTTCACATTTTTATCATGTCTGCTGAATTTTTTTCTACCCATATAAAGTAACACAAGGAATTTTGCTAGGGTTGTCTTATTTTGGAGTGGGGAGCTATTATTCCTTTCTTCAGTGTCACTGAAGGGGAAAGGCATATATACTTGCCCCTCAATACCCACAGAGGATGGGTTTCAGGACCTCTGTGGATACTAAAATCTGAGGATGCCCAAAGTCCTTTATATAAAGTGGGGTAGTAGTTGCATAGAACCTAGGCTCATCTTCCTCCATATTTGAAATCACCTCTAGATTATGTGTAAACACCTAGCACAGTGTACATGTCCTGCAAATGCTATGCTGCATTGTTTGGGGAATAATGACAAGAGAAAAAGCCTGTACATATTCAATACAGATGCAACCACTAGGCCTACAAACCTAGTATGTGTCAACAAGGTGGTAGCATTTTTTTCTTTAAATAAATATTTTCTATCTGAGGTCAGTTGAATCTGCTGATGCAGAACATAAGAAAGGTGCCTGTAAAAGGCTGTTTATGGCCAGGTGTTGGTGGCTCAAGCCTGTAATCCTAGTGACTCAGGAGGCAGAGTTCAGCAGGATCACCATTCAAAGCCAGCCTGGGCAAGTAGTACAGGAGACCCTAGCTCAAAAAAAGCCATCACAAAAAAAGCACTGGTGGAGTGGCTCAAGGTGTAGGACCTGAGTCCACACTCCAGTACTGCAAAAAAAAAAAAAGATTGTTTATGTAAAGCAGATAATGATGGTGAAGCCCCAGACCCTGACTGTGAATACGTAGTTCTGTAGAGGATTTTAGAAGAACAGACACTAAATTGTTCACTTGGTGCCTGAGGTGCGGATCAGGAGATAATGTCACCCAGGGGACTGCCTATCTCCACATGTGGGCATAGGCAGAGTAGACCAGATGCCTGGAATTCTGTAAAGAAGGACTACTGGGTGACATTGAGCCATGTGAGAGCCCAGCGTGGGCCACTCAGTCGCTAGCTGTATGTCTCCAGGGAGCCATGGAACCACTCAGAGCCTCAGTGTCTTCCCAGGGTGGTCACATGAATGAGACGTATGGCATAGGAAGGGAGGGGCTAGCACAACACCTGGCCCCAGTGGCTGCTTAATCCCCATGGCTTTGCATTATCCTCTCCAGCTCGACACCATGTGCTCCAGCAAGGTCTTAGTCCTCAGGGCTGGTGGCAGAGGGAGCCACCTACCATCGACAGCCAATTTCTACTGAGACCCTGTTTGGTAAGTGTGGGTGGAGGGAAGTAAGGAGGGCTAGGGCTTCCTGCTGACCACTGCTGCCACTACCAGGCTGGTCACAGGGCACCACTGCCCAATCATGCTGGCAGGAGACAGGCGGCCACCTGAATGTGGCAGCATCCAAGCAGAAAGGCTGTAGGGTCCAGCTGCCTGTCTGTGTTGAGCTTAAGAGTCCCTTCCCATAGGCCATAGCCAGGCTGGGACTGACTGTGTTCTAAACAGGCCTACAGCAGAGAGCAGGGAGGACAGAGAGTTTCACAGCTCAGCACAGAGGCCCAACAGAGCTGCAGACTGCAGCAGAGCCAGTCCTGCTTCTGGGCCCAGTAGCTCCGGATCTCAGGCTGGTTGAGCCAGAAGCACTTCTTCCTCCAGGACCCCATACACCTCCTGGGGTCCATACTCACCCTAAAGGCCTGCTTTCTGCACCCTGGGCCCTGTAGAAAGTTTCATCTAGGGGCTGCTAGCTAATGCACTGGCCCAGACGTCAAGGGCGATGAAGATGGGGGCAGAGATTCCAAGGATCTCTGGTGTTGAACACAGAGCAGACCTACCTGGTAGAACACGGGGGCCAAGAAGAGCCTGCAGCTGCGCAGAAGCTGGTGCTCACAGCTGGCAGAAGCAGCTGCTGCCCAGCAATCTTCTGTCCCCTAGTGGCTGGTGACTGGATAATCCGGGTTTCCTGCTCAGCCTAATTCTGGGTAGAGCTGAGTGCTGGGTGAAGACAATTCCACACATGTTTATGTTTCTACTAACAGCAGCCCCCCCTAAGATGTGCACACACCTGATCCCCTCTATCCACACACCTGCCAAGGTGTGCACAGATATGCACACACCACTTACACATAAATGCGGAGCTGCATCAGCCTATGAAGTACACACTCTCCCACATGCAACACAGCAGCCACCACAGATGTGCACACATCTTCATCTTTAAAAATGTTTTCATAGCCAGAAGCCGGTGACTCATGCCTGTAATCCTAGCTACTCAGGAGATAGAGATCAGGTGGATTATGGTTCAAAGCCAGCCTGGGCAAATAGTTTGAGAGACCCTATCTTAAAAATCCCATCACAAAAAAGGACTGGTAGAATGATTTGAGGTGTAAGCCCTGAGTTCAAACCCGAGTACTGCAAAAACAAATAAAATAAAACGTTTTCATGAAGCCAGGCACGGTGGCACACGTCCAGCGCTCAGGAGGCTGAGGCAGGAGTATTGTGAGTTGCAGCATAACAAGACCCAAAAAACAAAAATAAAAACCAACAGCATCTTCACAGGCTCTATATTCACAGAGACTTCAGGAACCACAGCCAGGATTTCTGCCTTTTCTGCATATGCAATGCACTCGCTTTACCTCACCTTAATATATTTAAAACATCATGCTTTTTAAAGAGTTCTTCCATCAAGTGTAATCAAGCATTTGGGTGAACTGGATCACTTTGTCACCTTTGGAAAGCACGCTGTTATTTCCTTGGAACCTTTGAGCCCTGTGTGGTGACAGAGCAGGCATCACCTGTCATAGGGTTTGGGTCATAGGTGAGGGAGCAGGAGCTTAGAGGTGATGTGACCTCGCCCAAGCCCACACCCTACATCTGGTGCCCAAACAGGCCTCCCTGCCCCACCCCACTGCCCTTCTCTGGGGACAGTCCCTCTGGCCTCCTCCCTACGCACTCCTCTCCTTACAGCCAATCCAGCCAGAAGACATGCACACAAAGGACTCCAGAGGGCCCAGGTGCTATGGTTTAGATCTCAAATGTCTCCCCATAGGCTCATGTTGAATGCTTGGTTCCCAGGGCAGAAGTGCTCAGAGATGGGGGCCATTGAGAGGTGATTGGTCCGTGAAGGCTCTGACCTCATCCATGGAGTCAGAGTGTAATGGGGTATTGGGAGCTGGTAGAAATTTTAGGAGATGGGGCCTAGTTGGATGAATCAGGTCACTGGAGGTGTGTGTCCTGGAAAGTTAAATGCCCTTTCAAATATTCTCTCTCTCTTTCTCTGTCTCTGTCTCTCTGTCTCTCTGTCTCTCTCTCTCTCTCTCTCTCTATCTCCCTGCATCCTAGTCACCATGAGGTAAGCAACTCTCACTGCCATGCTGCTTTGCCTCAACATGGGCCCAGAAACAACATAGCCAAGTGGCCACGGACTGGAACCTTTGAATTTATGAGCCAAAATCAATCTTTCCCCTTTTTGTTTCTGGTACTGGGATTTGAATTCAGGGCCTCTAACTTGCTATGAAGCTTTCTACCATTTGAGCCATACATCCAGCTAATTCTTTCCTCCCTTAAATTGAGTTTCTCAGGTATTTTGTCATAGCAATGAAGGCTAACTAGCATACCAACCCTGCAGCTGGATTAACAGTGCAGCTCTTGAATGTCACCAAATTGAAGACAGGTCCCCTCACCACTTAAATCCTATCACACCGAACCCAAATTATATCTTCCAGATGAGGCCTGCCTCTTCTTACCAGACCACCCAGCCAGCTCCCTGGAATGGGAAACATTAAGCTTGGTTGAAGCAACTCCACATGCCTTTGGTCTCAGGCACAAGCAAGAGAAGAGGCCCCTGATAACAAGTGACACAGCCTACCTGAAGCAACCTCCCATTGGTTAACATGCCACACAAGGATGAGGAGCTGGACCCCATAATTCCAGAGCTGGGACTCTGCCTCAGTCAGGAAGCAGAACTGACAGGGTTGGGCATGGTTGCTTCAGATAGTCTGCAATTGCAGGGCAGGGCAGCAGGTCAGACCTCAGGCAGGAGTGGAAGCTGGAGGCTTACTGCTGCTCCCTCAACAGAACCTCAGCCCTGTAATTAAGGTCTCTGAACTAACTGGACAAGGTCATGGAGGATCATCTCCTTGACTTAACGTCAGTTGGCTGCAAATACTTGCACAGAAATACAGCAATACCAATGAGTGTTTAGGGAAGTGGACCCTGCAAAGCTGATGTGCCAAGCTGTCACAGTTTAGTTTTGTCCACTGACACCATACACATCTCCTTAAATCACACTTAATCTCCAGAGAAAGACAATGACAAAGTCATACTCCATCTAACATGATACAACTGTCCTGCGTGCAACCAGGCCAGCCCTCTCCCCAGAGGAGCTTGTGACGCCCCTGCCTGGTGGTCCCTTTTCTCATGTCCTGTAGCTGGGAGACTTAAATGTAAAGCTGGGTATTATTAATACCTCTTATGCTAGATTATAAGGGGCAGGGGAGTGAGGAAAACAACATTCAATGCACATGGATAAAACCCAAATTTGTACAAGATATTCTCAACAAAATAACAAAGAAATACACATGGTAGTTACATGGCTCACTTCTGAAACAGGTCATACAGTAGTGGTTGGTATTTGTAACACCTTCTTCCACTGCCTATCCCTTATGCCACTGTGCCCTCAGCCAGCATCTCGGCCAGTGGGGGTTCTCTACCTGTTGAGGAACCCAAGCCTTCCTTCCTAAAGGGTATAGGCTCTTGGCAGTCCCGCCTGATTTAGATGGTTAGTTTCCTCTGGTCTCTAATAACAGAGTGGCAGTACTCAAAGACACCCAGAGGTATCTCCTGCATTCCAGATGTCCATCATAACACAGAGGATGGTATCACATGGCCAGAGCAGGGGAGCTAAAAACTCTCTCTTCCTCTTCTTACAGAGTCACTCAACTTATCATGGAGGCCCTACTTCATGACCTCATCTAACCCTAATGTCCCCTGAGAGTCCACCTCCAAATAGTATCCACAAATGAATTTGAGGATTGTTTTTAACATAGAAATTTTTGGGGGGAAACATTCAGATCACAGCACCCCACAAAATCATGTCCATCCAGAACCTTGAAACATGTCCTTATCTGGAAATGGGATCTTTGAAGATTAGAATTCAATGGCTGGTGTCCTTCTAGGAAGGCCGTGTGAAGACACAAGGTACAGAGGGCGGGAATAAGGCCAGGCGGGGATGGAGGCAGCTATAGGCCAGGCAGCATCAGGATGGCTGGCTACCACCACAGGGTAGAAGAACTCGAATGATTCTCCTTCACAGCCCTAAGGAGGAAGCAATCCTGCTGACACCTCCATGCCAGACTTCGAACCTCCAGAACTGTGAGAATAAATCTCTATTTTTGTTTTTGTTTTTTTGAGACAAGGACTCACTACATAGTCCAGGTTGGCCTCAAACCTGCAATCCTTGTGCCTTAGCCTCTAGAGTGCTGGGATTACAGGTGTGTGCCTCCATGCCCATACAGTTTGTGGGAGGTTCTTAACATGGCAGCCGCCCTAGAAATCTTATACACTCCATTATGAACCAAGTCCTGTGGACCCATAGAACATACGACTGTGGGGAAGAGAAGCAAACATTTTCCTAGTGAATCACCAGGGGTTCCTGGCTATGTCAGATGCAGATTTAGAGCATATACAGTCTGGAGGACATTGTCCCAGCCATGCAGGGTGTTGCCACTATAACTGAGTCTTCAAAAGGTGGTTCCACAGCTCTAACAGGCCAAATGCTTTAGGATAACAGCTCCATTTATTTTTTTGGACTTCTGTAACAGATTATCACAGATTGGGTGACTTAACACAACAGAGACATTCTTTCTCAGAGTTCTAGGGGCTGGAAGTGGTATGGGCAGGGAAATTTTCCCTCTGGGATCTCTAGAGAAGAATCTCTCTTGCTTCTCCTGGCTTCTGATGGTTGTTGGCAATCCTTCATGTTGGTTGGCTTATAGCAGAAACATTCATCTCTGATTCTGCCTTCGCAAGGTTGTTTTCCTTCTGTGTGTCTGTCCAAATTTCTCTCTTCTTGTAACTACCCAGTATTACCTCATTCTAACTTGGTTATCTCTGCAGTCTCCCTATTTCCAAATAAAGTCACATTCACAGGTTCCAGGTGAACACACATTTTGGTGAATGCTACTCGATCCAGTTCAGTAGGGGATATGATAAGCCAGCAGATTCTATGAACATAGATTCATGGTCACACTTGGTTTGCTGTGAAGTAAGTGCCTGGATCAGAAGCAGTGGTGGGTGGAATACTATGAAGATGGAGAAGACATATGGCAGAAACAACCACTTTCAGAGAACTATAAATACCACATGCCCCTTCCACGTGGAGGCAGTCCTATGTAATACAGCTGAGCAAGTAGCTAGCCAATTGCCCTGGAAAGAGGCTACATCTTAACTTAGCTCCATCTCTGTGAATGGCAGACAGGGCTCTCAGCAGTGGCTGTAGCCAAGTTGGCTTTGGGGAGTGGAAATCCCAGTTTCTACCTATGTCCCATGTCCCTTGGTTCATGAACCCATTGGACAATGACAGGAGTGGGCTAGGGAAAGAGGCTGACTGATATCCAGAAACAGGTCGCCCTGTCTACCCGATTATTAAAACCCCTCTCTACGGAGCTCATCCGTCTGTGAGAATTCACATAGGACACAAATGTCTTCATGCTCTTTGCCTAGTCAGAGAGGTGTAACTGTATGCTTTTCCCAGATCTTGTCACCAATTTCTCAGTCATGCTCCTTCCAGGTCCCAGACCAACGTGCCAAACCACTGGCCATGCCATGGGTCAGTATACACTCACACCTTGGCTATTTTCCTCCAGAGCAAGTAAACCCTGCACTGCTCAAAGTTCTGCCCACAGAGAAGAGTCCTTCTCCATGCCCTTCAGGCATGTCCCAGAAAAGGGCCATAATTCAACAGCTGTCCTCTTTTGGGTAGTACTGTATGACGTGCAGAACCATCTGTGAGCCAGGCCCAAACTCCTTTCTTCCTCCATCAGCTTATCACATGGCACTCCCATAAGGCTGCTAGTGCAGACCAGGAAAGAGTGGGAGTGTCAGGGGTGGGGACCATGGGCATTTAGGCCGCCTCTTCTTGTAACTTATGCTCTCTGGGTCTGTTCACATGTGTACCACTTCCATTTGACAATGGATGCTGCTGTACATGCCCGGCTGGCCCAGTGTATGATGGACAGATCATGGTCTTGCTGGTCCCTGGTTGAGAGTTTACCATCCATTAAGGTACAGTACCAAGTTAAAAGCTTCTACTTTTCTCACAATGAGAGCAGTTATACTGAAAGACTAACAGCATACATTTTTGATGGTGTGACAGAGTCCTTCCTCAGGGAACCCAGATTCTCCTTCATTTGAGGAGTTCTGGATCTGTAAACTGGCTCAAGTGTGGGAATTGGTTGAGGAGCTGTGATTGTTTTTATGATTCAGATTTGACTTTGTTCACTTGTCCTAGAATTTTTCTGCTATTAGGATCAAGTGAGAACTTAGTCAACTGCTCCTTTCTCCCTTTTCTAGGAATAACATAGTAATCAACTAGCCACTGCCATATGTCTCTGCAAATGAACTGTTTGGATTACTGTTTGACTCTGCTCTTCAATGATAACCACCTCTACCTGGTCTTTGCCATTTGGTCCCTGCCACTCCGGGACCAAATTATCTTCATTGTATGTAGTATACCAGATCAGTGGCAAGTTCTCATTATAACTTTTGACCTATAAAAAGGGAGACCCCCCCCAAGCTCTTTGGTGATGTTTAGGGCTCCTTCACAGATTTCTACAGTTATAATGCAAGGTATGTCGTCTGGACATCCCCAGGTTGGGGAAGCAGGTGACAGTAACCTTATAGTCTCTCTAAGCGTTTGGATACTTCCTCTAAAGTATACCAATGCAGTTCTGGCATGCCAATTTTATTTAGTGTAGGCCACCTTGGGTTCCATGTTTCAGTCATCCAACCATTAACCACCCAGTTAGAGTCCTTCTTAAGCCCTCATTTCAAAGCATCAAATCCAGAATCTCTGTTAAGGAGCTCAATCTAGCCAACCCCACTTTATATTCCTTTCACCATTATTCTACACCTTTAGTATCCAGAAGACACCCAGCAAAATTAGGAATTCACTTTGCATTGTAATTCAGCCACTTCCAAGATAAGGTTTTGGGCTTCGTTTTCAGAAATCTCAGTCTGCAGCTGCCCAGGATATAAGGTTTCTTTCAGCGCAAACATAGAAGCTTTCAGGTCCCTTCTGCAGAACTTGGGCTGGGAATGTGAAGCTCATTCTTTTTTTCCTCACAGTTGAAAGGCCTTAAGAACCTGAGTTCTTAACCTTGTGGGGTTAGGAAGGGCTCTAACTGGTTTCTGAGGAAGAAATAATTAGGCCTGGGGACTGTGGCATCAGCTCTTGCCCACTTGCTCTGATTTCAGAATTGTCTAGCTAGTCCCCACAACCATGTAAGCCAATTCTTTCCAATCAGTAGTTCCTCGTATCCACAGTTTCAGTTACCCACCATGAACTATCTTACAAAAACATTAAGTGGAAAATTCTAGAAGTAACTCGTAAGTTTTTACATTATACACCAGTCTGAATAGCATGATCTCAGACTACCTTGCTGGGGCATGACTTGTCCTTGTCCAGTGTACCCATTCCTGCCCATTAGTCACTTAGTAGTCATCCTAGTTATCGGATAGGTTTGGTACTGGTGGGAGCCTTAAAACATACCCTTTACTGATCAGTGGGAACTACTACATATCCTACTGTTCCGTTTTCTCTGGTAGAACTGGAACTAATACAGAGTTGGGTGCCAAGAGTACTTGGAGAGGAAAAGAATTCTTCAGGATGAGTTTTCTGAATTGGTCCAGAATTCCTGAAATTGTTCTCTAATCTGATTTGGTAACAGCACTGACAACTCTCACTTGTATGAGTAAAGAGGACACTGGCAGGCCCTGCTTGATGTGGCAGTGGAAATATGCAAAACATCACCATAGACTATCCTAATTGAATCTTTCTAAAAGGCTGGAATCTGGGTGACTATGTATTTCATGTCTTAGAACACTTCAGTTAAACTAAGGCATATGACCTGAGTTCAACCCCCAGTACCCACCAACAAAACAAACAAACAAAAAACTAAGGCATATAAAATTGGCTGGTACTATTGGTTAGGGGGCTGTGGAATGCAGAGTTTAACTCATAACCTATAACAGGGGTGCACCATTCCTAGAAACAGGAGATGGGCACTGCCAATGGCCTGCCTCAGCCCCTGCATCAAGTGGCAGTGCTCTTGCCTCTGGAAAGCAACAGGCCTTTCCACTCAAGACTTTACGAATCCTTAATGCTTGCTTTCCCAAGCCACCAAGACCTAGATCCAAACAGAGCCCAGCTCTAGCTGTTTGGCAAGACAGTCAAGTCCCACACTATGCTTTGCACCTGCTGTGACCCTTCTCTCCCTGTGCACACTCTTCCCCTCACTTCGCACCCACTTCCTCATCCACAGAACTCTTCATATGAACTCCTGTCTGGAGCCTCTTCCATCTTCAAGTAAATGTCACCTGTTACAGTCCCTCAATATCACCACTGTTTTCTAATAGCACTTTATTCTGAGGCTGTCATTTGAAACTTTCTGCCAATTAACTCTTTAATTACCTTCTGAAAGCACAAAGATACATAAACACCTATCTACCCAGCATCTTGCTATGAACTGCTCATGTGATATATACACTATTCCTAGTAAGGATTAATTTAAATGATCACAACCATGACACCAAAGGCCATTTACTTTGTCAAAAGAACATTGATCAAGCCTTTAGCATTCTACCCATAACACTACTCATAGAAACACACAGAATTTTGCTTTTAATAAAATTAGTTACAAAATTAAGGAATTAAAATCACAAAAGGAAGCTCAGTGTACAAAAGTTGCCACTTGAGTGGTGACACTACTGCACAATTGCCAAGGTGGAAGGCACTTAATGCCCCTGGCTTTAAACTTGGGTAATTTAACCTTGGTGGATTCCTACTTAAGTCTGTGACCTTTAAGTCAGGAAGTGGGTGCACACACAAGCATAATCTTGTAACTTAAAAATTCTATGGCCTTACCTTATCATTTCCCCTAACACAAACAGTTCTTCTACATAAAGAAGCAGCTGGGTTACTTAAGCATCAGGAAATTAATTTTTGACCCTCTAGTAACAATGGACACAGAGTACGCTGCCAGGATAACAGGAGTCTCTGCCACAATCATTCATAGTAAAACTTTATTGAACAGAAACTCAGCAAAGGTTTCCACCTCTGCAAAGTCCCCTTGGTTTAAAGCACTGCATTTTAAAAAGCAATTATACACAAGTCTTTCCTAGAAAAGTCCTGCTAACATGTCTAGCAATTTCACTGATTGTATAAAGTAGTACACTTAGTGTAATTTAAACATTCCAACAGGAATCAAATCGTACCAGCAGAACTATTTCTGCATCTATGACTTCTATGTACAACACACATGCAGACACACATCTGGGGGAGGTTCTTCAGGCATTAACATGCGACATACCTAATGCCTGCTACTTACAGTGCCTATTGAACTACATACAGTATATATTAAAGCTCTTCAGAATAACGACATGAGAAGCCCTGGGCAGTTTTTGTTCATCAGTTTCTATCACGGCCTCATGTCTTACTTTGTGCTTTTGCTTGATCACAAAAGCTTATCATCATCCTCATCAGTTTTCAATGACTCTGGGTGGTGTCACATCCAGGTGAAGAAATTCAGCTGGAGTCTAGATCCAGTCCATGCCCATTGAAGCCTCAAGCTGCTAGAGCCAAGTGCTGTCAGTTTGCTATGGCTGGAGGGCCTTCTGGAAGAAGAGAGGCGAAGAAAGTCTTGAAGACAAGCCATGCTGTGCTCACAAATGAGGGACTAGTCTGCTCAGCACCCAACACATCCCGGTCTGGGGGGAGGCGGTTGGGGTCCTCCGATTCAGGATCAGGATCGGCACCTTCCTGCAGGTGATGAAACAAGGAGAATATTTGGGACATGATGAACACCAAGTAATGCATGTAGGTGGCAGGGTAGATACCTGGCCCTTGGCCCAGACTCCCAGAAACCAGCCAGCCAGCCAGCCAGGGCAGCCAGCCCTGAGGAGTGATGACCCGGTTTGTATGAGGCTCTTCTTGGGTTTACATAGCACTACTGTTGCTGGTGACCTTTCAAGAGTTTTGAGTATTTCATGAATATTTGCATGTACCCAGAGCAAATGAAGCAACTTGTTCCAACTACTGTCAAGTGTTAGTAATTAGCTTCACCACTAATTAAACATAGATATTATTCTAATTTTGGCAGTGCTCTGAGTTAAGAAATCAATAATAGAAACCTGGAGTTCTGAAAACTTACTATGGAGACAATTTTTTTTATAAAAGTATCTCCTTTAGGATCATGCATTTATCTGCCTTACAAATATTCTATTTCTGTGCAAATTAAAACCACGCTAAGATTCCACCTCACCCCTGTTAGAACAGCCATCATCAGCAACACCACCACCAACAGGTGTTGGCGAGGATGCGGGGAAAAAGGAACCCTCTTACACTGTTGGTGGGAATATAGACTAGTACAACCACTCTGGAAAAAAATTTGGAGGCTACTTAAAAAGCTGGACATCAATCTACCATTTGATCCAGCAATACCACTCTTGGGGATATACCCAAAAGACTGTTATTCCAGAGGCACCTGCACATCCATGCTTATTGCGGCACTATTCACAATAGCCAAGTTATGGAAGCAGCCAAGATGCCCCACCACTGACGAATGGATTAAGAAAATGTGGTATCTATACACAATGGAATTTTATGCAGCCATGAAGAAGAACGAAATGTTATCATTCGCTGGTAAATGGATGGAATTGGAGAACATCATTCTGAGTGAGGTTAGCCTGGCCCAAAAGACCAAAAATTGTATGTTCTCCCTCATATGTGGACATTAGATCAAGGGCAAACACAACAAGGGGATTGGACTATGAGCACATGATAAAAGCGAGAGCACACAAGGAAGGGGTGAGGATAGGTAAGACACCTAAAACACTAGCTAGCATTTGTTGCCCTTAATGCAGAGAAACTAAAGCAGATACCTTAAAGCAACTGAGGCCAATAGGAAAAGGGGAACAGGTACTAGAGAAAAGGTTAGATCAAAAAGAATTAACCTAGAAGGTAACACCCACACACAGGAAATCAATGTGAGTCAATGCCCTGTATAGCTATCCTTATCTCAACCAGCAAAAACCCTTGTTCCTTCCTATTATTGCTTATACTCTCTCTACAACAAAATTAGAAATAAGGGCAAAATAGTTTCTGCTGGGTATTTGGAGGGGGGGAGAGGGAGGGGGCGGAGTGGGTGATAAGGGAGGGGGTGGGGGCAGTGGGGAGAAATGAACCAAGCCTTGTATGCACATATGAATAATAAAAGAAAAATGAAAAAAAAACAAAAACAAAAAACAAATATTCTATTTCTGTACATTATTTTCTAGGAAATCTATTCTGTGAGATGTGCTTATGTGCCTAATCCTTAATTAGAATAGCTATCTGTTAGCAGTTTCCATGGTGTAACACTATTATATACCATTGAATCTCAAAATGTGAGTGTAAAACACTACTTACATATGCAAAAATGCTAATTGCCACATGACAAAAACACCTGATGAATTCTATGGCATATTCAAAGTTTTAAAAATAGCCGCTGCTCTAAGAATAAATTTAAAGAAATCATGACAATTTGGCCTAATAAAATGGAAGGCACAGCGCTGGCAATGTAGAGGTTCAGGATTGGAGAGCCCGCAGCAGAGGCTCCATACCTGCAGGTTATTGTTGGGGTCCTGATTTGCAGCTTCCGGCCGAGGTCCATCATCTAGGAAGTTCTGAAGTGGCCTTTGTCTGAATGGAAACCACCCAACATGATGCCTTCAAAGGAAGCACATACAAGTCCATCTTAGCCAATGCCACAGTGGGATCCACTCAAGAGTCTAAGGCTCCACTCCTCTAGTCACACAGCAAGACCAGCTGCACAGCCACCCCATCACAAGAGAAAGTCCCCTAGACTTTCTCGTGGCCTCAGGTTCTTGAGGGCAGGGTCTGTGTTCTATACCTCAGCAACAAAACAGCATGTGGCACACAGTATCTGAACTAGACTTTACATTTGGAAACCTCAACAGAGGGGGAAGATACACTCACACGCTAAGATGTAATTACGTATGTATAGTATAATATGATAATGACCTAAACTTGGTGACTACAGAAAGAACTGACTGAAAGCTTTATCTGGAAAATCTATTTAAATCCAAGTCTTGAAACAAGTATGACAAAATATTAGCAATAATTGTGGATATATGTTTTATCTGTATATTCTAGATATTTCTTATTTTTACTGTTAAAAACTAAAATACATGTCCATTTTTATTATAAAGGAAAAATTCCTTCTTTCAGTTCCAGCCACAAAGACCTATGCTCCAGGCCAAGCCTTTTCACTTTGGTGCTAGGACATGAGGGGCTGGGACTCTACAGTGGAGGTGTGCTGCATGTGACAGAAAGCTTAGCAGCATCCTTTGCTTCTACCCACTGCATGCCAGCGGGACCACCCTTTCTCTAGGTGTGACAACCGAAAATGTCTCCAGACATTGTCAAATGACCTCAAAATCACCCCGTTGGGAACTATGCTCTAGACCACAGCTAAAGCAAACATCGACTCTGTCAAAGTTCCATGATCCTTCAGGCTATGCTAACAGTCACTGCCTGACCTTGATCTTGCAAGACAACTATAGCATGAAAAAAAAAAAAAGTATGTTCTTACTGAAAGCAACTACAATTTTCCATGCCTTGATATGGTTGTGTTACTGTGGTTCATGAGCTGGAAGGTAACTTATCTTGAGGAAAATAAAGAATATTCTCCATACACTAGCATGATTGTGTGTTCTGAGCAATGCATAACCACGCCATGACACTGAAAGTGCCAAAATGAGACATCATTAAACAAACCTCCTTCAATAGTGACGGAGTCACTCGAAAGAGAAAATCTGAACTTGATTTGGGTTGCAGTATAGGATAACTTTCAGCGAAGGAGGAAAAGGAGAGAGAAACCATGTGCTTACAGGTACATAACAATGGTGGCCCCCATGACCATGAGGAATCTGCTCATGGAGGAGTAGAAGTAGAGGATACTGAGGAAGACGGAAAATGTAGCAGCTGAATAGGTCCAATCCAACCAGTCCCGATTTATCTCATCTTCTTCCTCCACAATAGGGCCACCTTGTGCATTCATCCGCAAGTTCTGATTGGCTCCAGGATTAACAACCACCTGTGGAGCTGCGTTCTGATTGACTGGCTGGTTTTCAGCTGGAAACTGGTTGGGAATAGGGGCTGGAGCAGGTGCAGAGACTACAGGTATCTCTTGTGCACTTGGTGATGGTACAAAAGATCCCGACGCAGCAGTGGCAGCTAAACTAAAATAATAGAGGCAGATACTGTTGAGGGAAAGCACTTTGAAGACCATGGCTTTTATAACCTTATTTACAAGGGGTTTTTCACTGGTAAGAGCTCTAACTAGGTACACATCCACTTGATTTTTGTTCAACTTAGCAAAGAACATTTTTACTAACAGTCATACCTATAAATGCCTTTTCTAAGAAAAGCCATATGGTAAATTTTATCTGGAATTAAATATCAAGACCACTATAAAATTATGGTGCCTTAGCAAATTAAAATTTTCACAAAACATTAAGGATAAGGCAAATTAAAAGAGGTAACATATATAAGAGATAACTTTAATAAAGGCATTAAACTATGCCTTATTAGACAAGCACCCTGCAACTATTCACAAATAAGAAAGCAGCCGTCATTTACTCTACTCTGCTCACAACCAGAAAGAGCAGAGAAAACACCCTTATCCCTCCATCCTGAACATGGACCACACTCAGCAGGGCAAAAGACTCACTACTGCATGTAGTACTGTCGTGCATAGATCTGCTGGAACCAGGAAAGCTGCAGCCACCCGTAGGTTGTGTAGCTAGGGAAACCAGGCCCCAGGCCTTGGAATGCCTGCTGGACAGCTTCAGGCCTACACACAGATTAAAACAAAACAAACACATCTTGAGTTGGTTGGGTATGAATAACCAAAAACTAAATTAAAATTAGGAATTCAAATCAAGGAGATAGAAGAATGGCAGTTATGTAGTAATGACGCACCTGTGTAACTCGAGCTGAATGACAAAGTCCTCCTACCATGATTCAGATCCCACGGAAAACAAGAGCCCTGTCCTGCACTAGGATCTTGTCAGGTTGTCAACAGAGAACTGCTGCTTGTTTTGTGCACAGATGCACAAACAAGCTGAACCTTTCCAGGTTAAGTAATCTCCTACCCCCCCAAATCAGAAAATCTCACTGCAGGACTAAATTCACCATCACCCTGAAAGAAATCTCTCCCCTTTTCCCATCATCCACTCCTCCCCTCAATCCCTAGATCTGAATTTACTGTGGTGGAGTTATATGTGCATGTGGCATCACATAATTGTGTCCTTATTGATAACTGAATGTCCTGGACAGGTTGCTGGATCCCCAACAACCTTGTGGGGAGAGATCTCAAACTGGTGTTACAGAGAGGAGCTCAAGTACAGCTCAACAAAGACAAGAGATTTGCACAAGGCCACAAGCCAGTAAGGAGCAGCGCTGGACTTGAGACATGGTTTGTTTGATGCCAAACTCATGGTTTTTTCAGTCATATATCAGCCTTCACCTGTTTACAGCAGGCGAGTGGGAGTCACCTGGCTTGTGCTTCTTACAGTGAGCTCCTTTAGCAATGCTTCACAAAAGTGAAACTGTCACAGAATTGTGGGAAGACTACAAATTATGCGGTCATCCCTGCATACACTTCAGGTTATATGCACTAGCTGTTCAGCAAATATTTGTTGAATGAAGTCAATACACTTAAATATAGTGAAATTCAAGCACTCAGATACAGGCCTCAATTCTCAAGTTGAACAGCTAGAATAAGGAAAACAATTTTAAATTTTCTATCCAATAATGTATCCAATTACCCAATGTACATGCTGACAGTCTTTTTTACCCAGTTTTTCTAACTTGTATTCTAATACAAGAAAGCCTTAGTATGATACTGGTCTTGTTTTTGTGGTGCTGGGGCTAGAACTCAGGGCCTTGTGCATGCTAGGCAAGCATTCTAACACTGAGCTATATCCCCAGCCCTTTATGGTACTGTTTTTGGATTATTTAAAAAAGTGCATGGAAATGAGATGATAAAAGTACTTTTAAAATTCTGTTACATCTCATTATGGCATTGCTATGCAAGATAACTAAAAGGTTTTTACAGTTACATACTGAAATGTGAGGGGATGAAATGAAAAGATGTCTGAAAATTACTTTTTAATACTTCAAAAAAGGGGGAGAAGGGGACAAGAGATGAAGCAAGTGTGGCACCCTTTGATCATTATTGGTCTACTTTTGTGTATATTTGAAATTTCTATTCAGGAAAAAAAGTACTCCTTCCTCAAACACCTGGGTTATCAAAATTCAAATATAATGGACTTGGGGAATTGTTCAGTGACAGAAAACAAAAACAAATATAAGAACTACTAAGGGAGCAGGGCATAGTGGCACACACCTATGATTCCAGAACTTGGGGGGTTGAGGCAGAGCTACATAGCGAGATTCTGTCTCAAAAAATAAAAAGACCAAAAAAAAAAAAAAGCCTACTAGGAAAAGGAGAACAGGGGAATTCAACAGTTACAGAATCTCAGCTGTAGTTTATTTTTTCCTAAAGCACTTTTAAAAACCCAAACAGTAGGGCATGTAAACACTATGGCTTTCACTCTAAAGAAGAGCTCTACTTGCTCTAGAGAAATGGCCTTTTCTCTGAGTACCTCGGCCACCTGGAAAACACTCCTCAGTCTGCTCACCTTTTGTCTCCCTTTGTTATGATAAAGCACGAAGGTGGTCAGCAAAGCAGCTGCACAACTCTGACAACAGCTGTTTCTGTTTCAGCAGTACTAATTTTCTATCACAGGGCAACCGAGTGGTCAGCTCAATGGGAAGCATGCCTACACAGGAAGCCAAAAGCCTGTAAAACACCTGCATCTCTTAAAAGGCTGTGTATCAAAAAATATTAACTACTAAGAGATCTTCAAAGTAAAGCCACTGGGCTGGTAGAGTGGCTCAAGTGGTAAGAACACCTGCCTAGCAAGTATGAGACCCTGAGTTCAAACCCCAGTCCCACAAAAAAAATCTATTAAAAGAAACAAAGTGAAGCCATCTTGAACATCTCAAAGTTCTCTGACTATACATGTGTAAACGCACCTTATCCTTAAATTGATGCAAGTGAGGGAACATCATGGTGTAGAAACCTAGCTCTTCATTAACACTCACCTTGAGATGTTCTCCCATCCAGAGGGAGAAAGGTTCCGAAGACCTTCCCTTTGCCTTAAACCGTCACTTGAGGAATCCCCAAGATACTGCCCCTGATTAGGACTACTGGGCCACTCCATGGATTCGGCAACCTGAGTGTAATAGGAACATCAGAACAAAGACCTGATGCAACTGCCTAAAATCAAGCTCAAAGAACTGTTTTGCTGTGAACGGCATATCCCCCCACCTCCACTCCTGAACTCAACAAAATTAAATAGATGGAAATGTTAGGCAAAAAATATTGTGAAATTTGTTTAACACAATTTTCAATTTATAGATACTAGAGATGGGGCTATGGCTCAGAAGTAGAGCACTTACCCAGTGTGTATGAAGCCCTGGGTTTGAGCCTACCAGTTCAAAAAAATATAGATACTGAAAAATCTAGATTTTTTTCCCCCTAGGGTAGCTATGCTGCAGTTTCACTAAAATCTTCCAATGCAGTTAACTTGGTAGGAAAGCTTCCTGAAAATGTTCTACACATCTTGTGGTGCTAAAATTAGTAATTCTAAAAATTAAATTTGATCAACAAGATTTACATTTATACCCCAGTCAGCAATGTAAAGGAAAGGGAATTTCCTATGTCATGTTGAGATGCATTAGGAAATACAGTTCTAAAACAAATTTAGAGTGCCCCACCACAGTGAAATATTAATGCCATGTATCAGGACTGGCAGAGTGGCTCAAGCGACAGAGCGCCTGCCCAGCAAGTATGAAGCCCTGAGTTCAAACCCCAGTACCATCAAAACAAAACAAAACAAAACATCTAAGTAAACATTTTGGGGGCTGGGGGTGTGGGTCAAGTGGTAGACCCCTTGCCTAGTAAAAATGAAGCCCTGAGTTCAAAGCCCAGGCCTGCCATAATAATAGGGATCACTTAATAAAGACTGCCCCTTTTCCTATCCATTTTTTTTACTCTTTATAAAAATTAATGGCTCCTTAGAAGAAATATACTCTGTAAACACAATAAATACCCATGTTCAAGTGCCTTGCTAGCTCATTTGGAGTACAGGTGGCATCCCAGCAGTCAGAGTAATGTACACATTACTCATGGAATATTTACTCTGACTACACCAAATTCTCACTTGTTCTGGTAATATAGTTCCTAATTTCTGAGATGCCCTGGGGAAGAAATAAAATGGGACTTGGTAAAAAGGCTGTAAAATCTCTCTTCTGAGTTTTATCCACTTCCTTTACTCCTCTGAGAATCCAAGGGTCAAGACTGTTAGAATCATGAATTAGCAGACATACCTTTGTGCTGGTTTCTGGCATTTTTGAGGGACTTTTCACATTGCACACCAGATGTAAAACATGCCGTTTTTCCTGCTAAAGTAATAGAGAATACCTTAGAACCTGAATTCAACCTGGTAAGTGCTGAAAACATTCCACAGTTAATGTGTAAGTACCACTAAATACCTTTGGAAGCAAGTCCCTGAGACACTGGTGATCTGACAACAGCTTTCCAGAATAAATTAACCTCTGGTCCTCTGGGCGCTGATTGTGGAAAGAGAGAGTAACATGGGTTAGCATTTAGCCCCAAAGTACTCAAACGAGGAAATCAGTTCATGCAAATAACTTCACTATAGGTGCTTCTCCCAAGTATCACAGGAAAACACTTTTGACAGGCTCATATATAAAACTTTTATTTAGAAAGTGCTTAACTTTAAACTGATCTCTAACATGCAAATAAATTGAGAATGACAAATTATCGCCAGTCTACAAAAACTATGGCAACATACCTGACTTCTTAATTCTAGGGGAAACTACTTTCTGCCACTAAAAACCAAATTGTATGTGGGGCTCCTACAGCAATTAACTTTAAAATCTGGTTTGGCCTCAGAGAAAACTCCAAGGTCTCCCAAGATCAGCTTTCACACAAACTGCCTAAGCCTTGCTTCAAAACAACATGAAGCAATTCTAAATATAAGCCCCAGAGGACAGGCTGACATACAGTTATAGAGATGAGACATGGGTAACAATTTGTGTACTAACCCCGTGAGAGGTACTATCCCTATTTTAAGGGAAGAAAATCTGAAAACTGATTCATCCAAAGTTACCTGGTGCTAAAGTCAAAATTTGAGTCCCTTTTTTCCTCCATAAGTGACTTTAAAGTCATAGGAACTCCACAGGCTTTTATACAAATCTCACTAAAGATCACCAACTTGTCAACCTGCTCTTGCTAGAATAACCAATTATGTAAACCTTGGACTAAAGCTTTCTTTGTAGCCTTGGATGATAAAGCAGGTTGTTTAAAACCAAAGAAAAGAGCAAAAACTGCATCTACTTAACAATGTACAGCAGAACTTTCTGACACTGTGCACCTAAAACAAAAACTCCCAGATACTGGGTTCACCATTGTCCTCAGTGACTACAGATAAAATGCTATACCCATGAATTTGCAAAATACTATTGTGGTGTGGAGTCTGCCAGCAGAAAAGGTTTGAAAACCACAGTTGCCTGTTGATTTGAATTGTTTCCCCAGTTCAAGGGCCTGAATGGACACTCTGTCCTCACCAAAAGGCTGATTTGAAAACAAATGTGAAGCACACAGCTACTATAAAGAAGGGCTTCTCACATGACACCATTTTAAGCTACAAAAAACAAATGATGAGAATGTTTCTGCCATAATAGTTTTTAAACACAGATTTGTGTATATGGGAGATCTTTTATATTTACAATCTTAGGGCTTCAGACTCAACAGTGCCCACGGGACACTCTCTCAAAACACAGCACTTTACAAATGATGCAAGAAGAGACTACTGTTGTACCTATTTGGGTGCCCTAACATCCATCTCTCCCAGCAACAAGGCCACCTGCTTTTTTGGAAGCGCCTATGGTGAAACTGAAGAGTGCCAAGGTGAGTTTTAAAAGACACTGGAATGGGAGCTCACCTCAAAGGAAGGAAATTTCTTTTTTTTTTTTTTTTTGTTTGGTGGGACTGAGGTTTGAACTCAGGGCTTTGCTGCTTGCTAGGCAGGCGCTCTACTGCTTCAGCTACACCTCTAGCCACAGGAAATTTCTTAATTCAGAAGGAAAAGTCACTTCTACATTCTCTTCCAAGTGGAACAAAACCAAACACACAGCAGCGCTACTGCAGGTGGGAGCTCTTCAAAGAACTCTCGTCTTTTGCCGTCCGGATGCCTTCTCCCGTTGGATGGAGAAATACACTCGTGGGCAGTGAAAAACACTGCTGACACTTACGTAACAACCGAGTACAAAGTAAATAAAGGAAGGTCCGGCGCCCAGCCTCCATCACGTGGCGGGAAGGAGGGCGGGCGGAAGGGAGGGCGGCGCTAAGGGCGCTGTTGACAGATGTGTCACCAAAACAAAGCAAGGAAGTCTCCCTAGCTGGCCCAAAGTCTTAAGACCAGAGGCAGGGCGACTCCTGCTGTTTCTCTTCTAAATCACCCTTGGCTGGAAAGTGCACGGGGCTCCTCCCTGGAACTGAGCAAGGACTCCCGAGTTCCGCGCGACAGGGAGGGGCAGCCAGCGGAAGGTGGACGGGGGCGGGGGGAGGAGGGAAAAAGAAAGAGCCACGTCTTGCTTCTGGGCGGGGGACCTTCAGGACCGAGTCCACGCTGGGCACTCACCCTGACCCTCCAGCCACTGGCCCAGGTTGGCAACCCGCGGAAAGCCTGCACTAAGAAAACTCGTTTCTCGGCGTGTGTTTCTGATTTCTATCCACTGGACGCAAGCCTAATTGGGAACACCTAGTCTCCCGGGTGTTTGGGGAAAAACAGACCTGGATGGCGAAACGATTCACCCAAGGTCAAAGTGCTTTTTCCCTGGTTTGGTTAGGGCTAGGAGCCACATCTGGAGGATCCGGAAGAAGCCTGGGAGGTGGGGCAGGAATGTGACAGCCTTGGGAATTTGGGGACAAGAAGAGGTGAAATGACAGGGGTGGCAGCTCATCGGGAAGGCGAAAGGATGTCGGCCTGCAAAGAAGGGGTGACAGCTGGACAAGGAGAGGGGCGCCCACAGCGGTAGGGCAGGAGGAGGGGGCCTCAGCGATGCAGGAAGTGACCGGGCCAGCACCGGCCGTCGGCGGGAAGGCCAGCGAAGGCAGAGGCTACCCGGAAGAA
The DNA here is from genome assembly GCF_047511655.1 of Castor canadensis. Taxonomy (NCBI): domain Eukaryota; kingdom Metazoa; phylum Chordata; class Mammalia; order Rodentia; family Castoridae; genus Castor; species Castor canadensis. Next base: position 28,633,258 of record NC_133400.1, read on the forward strand.
GAGGCGGACGTGGCATTCCCCAGGGGCCCCTCTCACCGGGCGCTCGGGGTAGACGCGGCTCAGGTGGGCCTTGAGGCGGCCCACCGTCCAGCTGCGGTCGCCGCTCAGCTCCAAGTCGCGGTGGCGCTGGTTGGGGCTCTTCACCAGGAGCGTGACCGGCTCGGGTTCCGGCTCAGGCTCCATGCCGGCGGCGCTGTGAACTCGGTTGCGCTTGGAGATGCCAGGCAGGCGGCGTAGCAGCAGCCCAAAGCTTCGCAGCGACGGTTCGCGTCTTTGGGGCGCGCGCCCCAGCCCCAGCCACCTTTTATAGGCGCTCCGCGCCCGGGCTCTGCGGTCAGCCCTCTCTGTGGCTGCCGCCCATTGGTTGAGGCAGAGGTCACTGCCTAACGTGGACCAATCAGCGCCCGGATCCACCCGGCAGAGAGGCGGAGAGGCGGGCTGAGTACGTGGGTGAGGGCTGATGCAACCCGCCGCCGTTGCGTCATCCTGAGTCCGCGGCTGCGGCCCCGGAGTCGGGGTTCGGCGGCCATGTCTCGGTGCACTGCGGTGACTTGGCCCTGGGGAAGCGCAGGTCCCTTACTCAGGGTGCTTCAGGCTCCTGAGTGGGGGCCAGCTTGACTGATTCCCAATTTAGCAGTCTCTGCAAATTGTTTCCTCACAAAGCAGCACCCCCGCCCCCAAGACCCACTTCCCCTTTCTCTTGTCCCGTGACCCCACAGCCCGTAGTACCGGGGACGCCAACCCCGACCGGTCTCGGCCCAGAGAACGGCTGGATGCGCGTTAGAAGCGCAGGAAAGAAGCAAACCGGTGCTGCCCTGGGCAGAGAGGATAAATTTACCTGTGGCCATGAACTTGAGCGTTGCATCAATTGCGGGACATCCCCTTGTCAGGACTAGCAAACCGGCCACGGTCCCGCTAACCCTGGGAAGAGGCACCTTCTGCCTTTACTTTGGAGCTGAGACAAGGAGGCCAGGGTTCTCATTCCTTCCCTCTACCTCTATAGGAGAAAGAGTCTTGAAAAACAGAGGTGGCATTGCCCTGGCCCCGTACTTGTCCCAATCCTAACGGGACAACCGCTTTTCCAGGCGTGTCAGAGCTTGTGAAGGGCAGGAGGGTAACAGAAGGCTCCTGCTTTGAGGTGTGTAGGTGGGGGGGGGGGGGGCGGAGAGGAGGGGATGATGGTTACAGCTGCTGTACGGAAACCCCACAAATTGGGTGGCTTAAGCACTAGTAGTTGGGAGACTGAGGTCAAGGTGTAAGGCAGGATGGGTTCCTTCTCAGGGAACTCTCATGCCACTCTCCTACCTTCTGGTGATTTGCTGCCCACCCCTGGCATTCCTTGGCTTACAGGTGTAATATGTTATTACTCCAGTCTTTGCCTTCCTGTGCTGTATGTGTGTGTTCACATCATCATCCCTCTTTGCCTATCTGTGTCTGTGTCCAAATTGCCCATTTTTGTAAGGATATCAGTCATATTGGCCTGTCTTAACTTGACCAAAACAGACTCTATTTCCAGATACCATCACATTCATAGGTCCTGGGAGACTGGGCTTGAGCATCTATTTGGTGGATGAGATGCATCCCACAATAGCTGGGTGTTTGCTAGCAATCCACCAGCAATAAAATGCAGAACCCAGGGTGGTTGAGGACTTTGGAGAGAAACTGTCCCCATGCTGAGGTTTCTGTGATTGCTTTTTGGTCTTCTGAGGAGTGTTGTATTCCATCTCATCAAGGCTGGCTTCAAGAGTATGAGACCTGTCCAGTCCTGCGGGCCCCTTGCTTGGGTTACACCTTGCTGTTTCCATCTTGAAATTCTTAATAAGCTTTGCAGTTTTATTTTGCACTGATCCGCCCCCCCCCCCCCAGATTATATAGCTTTTCATATATCAGGATGGGAGAAAATAACATGATAATCTGGTGATTTTGCTACTAGCTAAACCAGTGGGGCAGGACCAGATAAGGGACAGGCCTTGGGAAGGCAGCCAGGCAGGAGATAGGGCCTCATTGGCAGATTGAGTATGCCATCAGCAAGCGTTCCCTTAGCCTGCAGTGACAGGCCTCAGGGCCCCTAAGACAACCCATCCATTTCTACTCAGTAGTTCAAAGGAAAGGGTGGCTCAGCTCAACATGGTAGAATACCTGCCTAACGGGCACCAAAGCCCAAGTTTGCTTCTTAGCATGGCAAAAGAAGAGGGTTCCCCTCTCTCCCTAGGGAAAGGCAAGTAATTTGTCTCCCTCTTGGTTTCTCCCAGTGAGATAGCTCCTTGGTGATTCTGCTTAGAGCACATTTAGAGAAACTCTAAATTCAAGTCATTCGCCATGTGCCAGGTGTAAAAAGTATGACCCTACTCTTAGTGACTTCACAAATATATAATGTGGGTAATAACAGAAATACAGAAATGGAAGACAACCCAAAAGTCTCTTATTTGAAGTTTGTTTTGAAGGGTCTTTCTTTCTTTCTTTCTTTCTTTACTTGTTTGTTTAGAAATTTCACATCAGACTAGACTGGAACTACCTATGTACCTGGACTGGCCTTCGACTTGAAATCCTCCTGCCTCAGTGCCCCAAGCACCAGGATTTCAGGTTTATACCACCTACCCAACTCATTTCTAAAGGAATTACGTCTCCACTGAGACAAGGAAGACAGGAGAGGGAATGAGAGAAAACTTGATGAAAGAGGTGGAATTGGAGCTGAACTCTGAAGGGTGGTGGGATTTGAATAAAAATTATAATGGCAATAATTATTGATTAAATTAATTACTGATTAAAGCCAGTAACCATGTATGGACTTCATATAGGCAGGAATAACTCTGGTTAAACTCATGAGCCCAGAACCAAACTGCCTGTTTTCAACCCCAGCTTTTGCCATTTATTAGCTGTAAGACTTTAGGCAAGTTACATTACCTCTCTTGTACCTAATTTTTCCTCATCTATAAAATAGGAACAATGGTAATAATAGGATGTGTTTCATAGGGTTGTTGTGTGAGGCTTAAATAGTATAACATTGCTTAAGTCATAGAACAGACCCAGAGATTTATTAAGTGCTCAATAAACATTAGTCTTTACTATGTACAGAACAGAAACAAGTTCAGTCCAGTTGTTCCCAAACCTAGCCTGTGCAATAAAATCACCCAAGGGACTTTTTTTTTTTTTTTTTTTTTTGCAGTACTGGGGTTTGAACTCAGGGCCTACCCCTTGAGCCACTCCACCAGCCCTTTTTGGTAATGGCTTTTTTTGAGATAGGGTCTTACAAATTATTTGCCCAGGGCTGGCTTTGAACCATGATCCTCCTGATCTCTCCCTCCTTAGTAGCTAGGATTACAGGCATGAGCCACCAGTGCCAGGCCCAAGGGACTCTTTTAAAGTTAAGTGCTGTGGTTAGAATGTTGAAAAGTAATTGCTATTGTGAGCTTTGAGAGGCAGGACCTTAAGAGGCGATCAGACCATGAGGAATAGACTCATGATAATTACGTGAGTGGGTTTCTTGTCTCGGGAGTGGGTACGCCCTCCCACTTCCCTGTGCTCTCTCGCTTTCTCTTCTTCCACCATAGGACGGCTTCTCCCATGTGTTAGACTGAAAGAACACAGAAGGGATAGGCAGGGAAGCTGGCTTAATTTCCCCTAACACTGTGTTCTGAAGCATCAAGCCAGACCTGGCTGATTCTGGCTCCTTGATATTTGACTTTCCAGCCTCTAGAAACTTGATCAAATACACTTCTGTTCATTATGAATTACTCAGTCCATGGTATTGACAATACCATAGCAGCACATGGCAGCAGCACAAAATGAACTAAGCCATGAAGATTCCTATAACAGTGAGTATTGATGAGGAATGCTCACACACAAGTATAAAGTACAGCCCCTGTGGGGCCCACCTCAGACCATGGTCATTACACTCATAGGAACTGACCTAAGAGAAACGAAGGTATGTCCATGCTAAGATTTGCATAAGAATGTTCATGGTAGCTTACTCCTAACATCCCTGAACACTGGGTCAGCCCATATGTCCATCAACAGAAAGCTAGATAAATTATATTATTTCCCCACAATGGGATACTACTCAGGAGTAAAAAGGAATGAACCACTGATATATGCAATAACATGAATGAAAGAATCAGCCCTTTGTGTCCGGGAGTTCCACATTCAACCAACCTCAGGAAAAAAATTTTTTTTAAATTGTGTCTGGAGCTGGCACAAGCATTCAGGAGGCTGAGGCAAGAGGACTGCAAGTTCAGGTCTAGCCTGAATTACATAGCAGGACCCTGTCTTAAAAACAAAAAGAAAAAAAATTGTGTCTATAGTGAACCTGTACAGAATTTTTCTTGTAATTATTCCTTAAACAATACAGCTTAACTATTCATATAGTATTCCATTGTTGTAGGTATAATATCTAGAGGTTATTTAAAGTCTGCAGGAGGATGTGTGTAGGTTGTATGAAAACACAAAACCATTTTGCCATTTTATATAATGAATTTGAACATCCACAGATTTGGGTATGGGGGAGAATCCTGGGACAAATCCCCCATGAATACAGAGGGACGATTTATCATTCTACTCATATGAAACTGTTGTAGGGTGAGAAAAAATCATGGTTGTCTGGGGCTGGTGGAGATGGAGTTGGGTGGGCCGTAGTGGTGGTGTACTGCAGCCGACTTGCCCTGGCTCACAAATACTCACCGTGCTCTCTCTGCCTAACTCTGCTTTCAGAAACATTGCACTGATAGTTTGAGATTGACTCAGATTCCCACCATGGAGGTCAGCAAGCACCGTCATCAGAGCATTTCCCCCAGGATCAGGGTTGGATTTTTGCCAGCATACCACTGGGCGTGAAGGACATCAGGAGGAAGGAAATGTTCTCTCTCTTGATCATGGTGTGGGTTACACAGGCAGCATTCAAATTGTACACTTAAGATTTGTGCATTTCACTGAATTTATATGATACTTCAATTTTAAAATGAGGGGGTAAAGGACAGATGTCAGTGTGCCATTTCAGGCCTACCAGACAGGAGCTGGTGCACCCATTGGGTTCTGGTTCAAGGGCTAGGTTTGGGCAACACTAGTCAAGTGTGATAAGTACAGGGTTTATTTTTAGATGGTAATAATGTCAGTGAGAGTAAGAATGAAAAGAAGTCTTGGGACCAGCTCAGGAAAGACTTTGGTCACCCTTGGAAGTATGGGCCTTGCTTTGTGGGCAATAGGAGATTTTAGGATAGAAGAAGGGACTTGATCTGAATCAGTAGGGAACCAAGTCATTATGGAGGGGAAGAAACTTGGAGCCAAAAGACCCCATATTTTCATTCAATAGGAAATGTGAATCCATGTTAGGATGGACCAAAAAAAAAAAAAAGGGAAAAAAAGGCATGGCAGAACTAAGGCAGGAGGAAGAGGGTCGTGATGGTGATGGCTGGCTGGTGCTTAGAAATAATGGATGACACATAAGAGCTCTGACTGTGCAGACACAACTTCAAGGATCTTGTGTGACTTCGTTCATTCAATCCCCACAGCAGCCTTAGAGAGTAAGTGCTGTTATCATGTCCATCCTATCCTACAGCTGAGGAAACAGAAGTGCTGAGGGTTAAGGAACTTGTACAAGAGCTAGAAACTTCTTTTGAAACTGTGACTTGGGGGTGGGGGCAGGGGGGAGAAATGACCCAAGCCTTGTATGCACATATGAATAATAAAAGAAAAAACAAAAGAAAGAAACTGTGACTTAACTAGTACTGAAGTATAGTTTGCATATTTCCTTTCTTTTTTTAACCACTTTTATTAGTACATGAAATGTTGTTAAGTTTCTCTCAGTTGTTTTTCACAGGATTATTCAGTGCTAAATGTGTCCACATGCACATTTCAGTAATTTGCATATTTCTTGAGGGTACAGATTAAAGAGTCTGAGTAAGAGTATTTGCCTGTGTAACCCACACTGATACCATGATATAGAATATTCCCATAAGCCCCCAAACTTCCCTAGTGCCTGCCTCAGTCAACCCTTGGGTCCTTTCCACCCCTAGTCCCAGGCATTGCTGATTTCCTGCCACTCCAGTTGATCATGTATAAATGAAATCACTCAGTCCGTATTCTTTTGTCCGGCAAAGACAGACATTTAAGGGCTGAAGGCATGGCTCAATGGTAGAGCATCTGCTTAGCAAGTGCAAGGCCCTGAGTTCAAACCCCAATACCAGTCAGGCAGAGGTGGCTCGTGCTTATAACCCCAGTTACTTGGGAGACTGAGATCAGAAGGATCTTGGTTTGAGGCCATCCCAGGCAAATAGTTCATGTGGACCCATCTCCAAAATAACCAGAGAAAAATGGAGTGGAGGTTTGGCTCAAGCAGTAGAGTGCCTGCTTTGTAAGCGTGAAGCCCTGAGTTCAAACCCCAGTCACACACACACACACACACACACACACACACACACACACACACACAGAAATTCAAGCACACCAGGGAAAGAAAGACAGTGAGCTGAGGGGAAATTCCTGTCCTAAGATGTAATTTCTGGAAATGTGGAAATGAAAGTGCTCTGAAAACTTTCTGACTTGGTCATAGTAGCCCGGCTCTGCTGGGACCTAACGACTTTACATTCTGAAACGGGGAAGGGACAAAGGATCCAAGCCCTGTTTGAATTGATGGTCAGGTCATGAGGATCTGGAAGGGTCCTTTGCAAAATCAGAGCTGGCAAAAGGTCATTGGCAATATGCATATTTAATATAAAACAATCTGGTGTCTTATGACCTGTTGCACTTCTACATTTTGTTTCTGGAACTCTGGTATTTATCAGGTTTCTAGAGATCATCCAAATTATTTGAATGCCAACCTGAAACTTTGCCTTTTATGGTCATGTCTGAAGTCTTAATGTGACACAGAAGTTATCTTCTTTAGCTCTGGAAGTGGGCATCCATAAAACTATCCTGATAACTCTCCTGCCCACGCTAAGCCAGAGCAGCTGCCTTTCCTTACCAGAAGTAGCCCCCTAGAGAACTCCTGCTCACAGTTGTGACAAGGAAGTATTTTTGTTCATTAAGAAGGGAATTTTCTCAACCTTTGAAAACGTGTGACATGCACTTCCCTAATGGTCATCTGTCTTGTCTCTTAAAATTGCTTGTTCCCAATATTTTTTAAATCAGAGCATATTAAAACTGAATTGAGAACCTCAAAGTATATCTTGAATACTAGCAACACCAAAGCATGTCGCTAGTCAAGATTGATAATTGGGCCCAAGCTACAGAAGCCAAATAATGGACCTAATAGTTAACTGCAGAGTACATTTTAAAACTGTCCTTCCCTGGTGACAGAGAGGCTGTGATCAGGAGGACTGAGGCTCCAGGCCAGCCATGGCATAAAGTTCGTGAGACCCGTCTTCAACCAGTAGGTGGATGTGATGCCATGCACCTATCATCCCAAGCTACATGGTTGGGCTGAGCTCACAGTCCCAGGCCAGCCCAGGAGAAAAAGTTTGTGAGACCTCATTTCAACTGAAAAGTTGGGTTTGGTGTCTTACACTTAGCATCCCACTGGCAGCAGGAAGCCTAAGTAGGAGGACCGAGGTCCAAGTGAGCCTGGCCAAAAAGTGAGGCCCTATTTCCAAAATAACCAAAGCAAAAAGGACCAGAGGTGTGGCTCAAGCAGTAGAGTGTCTCCCTAGCAAGCACGAAGCCCTAAGTTCAAACCCCAGTATCACCAAAAAACAGAAAATGTTCTTCATATGCAGAATTACTGTATAATCCAGCCATTCTACTCCTACACATTTATCCAAAAGGACTGAAAATAGGAGTTTAAACAAAAATTCAGATATGAGTATTCATTGCAGCATTAGTTATAATAGCCCCACAGTGGAAACAAATGTCCACCAGTTGATAAATGGACAAACAATATTCTATAAGCTTACAATGCAATACTGTGCATCCATAACCCGCAATGAAGTTCTGACACAGACTGCAGCACTGGTGTCAGCAACAGTAAGAGAAAGAAGCTGACACAAAGGCCACACATTGTATCTGTTTATATGAAATGTCCAGAACAAGGAGTCTACAGAGTCAGAAAGGTTAGTGGTGACCAGAGAGTGGTTTGGGGAGTGATTGCCTAGTGCACCCAGAATTTTCTTGTGGGGAGTACTAATCTACTGAATTGTCCACGGGAAAATAGTGAGAATGGAGAATTTTATGTCTTTTACCACAGTCAAAAAAACCAACAAAAACAAACCTGTTCTGCTCTGTTAAAGGCTTTCCCTATCCTTTCCAAATAAAATAACCACTAACATTAAACAACACTCCTTACCAATTTCCCCAACAGGGGATGTAACTGTGGGCAGGCAGGTGAGCAGGCCCACCTTATTGTGTCATCTCTTGAGCAACTCCTGGGCTCTGCTCTAGGTCACAGGTGTGTCCAGCCCAGGTTTATGGCTCTCTCTCTTGTGTGGCTCCAGGACACATAAGAGTCAGGTGGACCCTGTCCTCCAGCCCGCCAAGGGAAGGGCCACAGCTGAACACTAAGGCCTCAAGTAACGTCAGAAGTTCACTCCTCACCCACCCCACCCTGCCCCCTCCACAATCGCTCTCTTTTTTTTTTTTTCCTTCACAATCTCTTGACCAGGCTTCTGTTAAATATTCTGATTGCAGTCTAGCATTTTAAAGAGAAAAGAAAAAAATCTAATTTATTTTAAATAGAGATATTGATAAAATTAAAAGATATAAAGAAAATAATTTATTTTAAATAAAGACCCTCCACACAGTCTTTTCTGTACCTTGAGTAGAATTTTGATACTATGTTAGTTTCTGTCTCCCCACCCCCCCTTCACCCCCAGCAAAACCCCCACTCCAGCTGGGGCTGGGGCTCACTTAGCCTGCATGGCACCCAGAGCACCACAAAAAACAAAAACAAAAAACCCCACCTTCCTGAAACTGGTTTCAGACTAGACCCAGCACTTCTGAAAAGAAGCTTAAGACTACAGAAATAACTCAGCACAGCATTCTTGTTTAAATGGATGGACCTTTTAATCTCCTCCGTGAATTCGCTTCTGCTTGTTCAGCTCCCCCATTCAACCATACTGTCTCTTTCTGTCCTGTCTCTTTCCAGCCCAAGCAAACACAAAGCCCTTACACTCCTTCCTCCAACTCTTTTATCTCTGACCTGCTCAGGTCAGCCTTTCCTGACCCAAGCCAATGGCAGTCACTTCCTCCCACCTGTAGGAAAAACCCCTGGGTCTGGTTCTTTGAAAACAGGCTCCAGCCCCCTCCCCCTATACCTTGCTGTTATGCTTTAGGTCTTAAATATCTCCCAAAGGCCATGTACTAAATGCTTCGTGGCCAGCCTCATGGTGCTATGGGGAAGTGGTCCAACATGTAGGAGTTGGAGCCTAGTGGAAGGAAGTGAGGTCACTGGGGGTGTGCCCTTCAAGGGGATAGTAAAAGCTCAGCTGCTGCTTGCATGTTCTCTCTCTCTCTCTCTCTCCCTCTCCTCTTTTCCCTCCCCCAGCTGGTATAAGTTGAGCATCTTTGCTCCACCACCTGTTCTCCACTGTGGTGCTTCTTTCTGCCTCTCCACAGGCCCAGAAACAATGGAACCAAGTGAGCATGGACTGAAACCTCTGAAACTATGAGCCAAAATAAGCCTTTCCATCTTATAAACTGATTATCTCAGGTATTTTGTCACAGCAATGGAAAGTTGACTAACATACTTGCCCTACTACCCCAAACTTCCTCACCTTAACTAACCCTCTAGGAAAAGACCCATTAAGGGAAGCTGGTGGAATTCGTCTTAGCAGCCTTTCTGGTCTGAAGGCTCCCCTGTGTGCAGGTACATCTGTTGACTTCTAGGACTATCTCCAAGACCTTGCTCAACTGGCTTTGACAACTGGCTCCCAAGCTTCCTCTCTGTCCCTTCCCATTTTGCAACTCCAGGATCCAGCTCACATTGCTCACTGTGCACCCTCCACTCACCTTCATCTTGTGTATGTCCACTCTCACCCCCAGTGGTATGATCCATTCAGTCTTCATTCTTCTGGTCAGTACAGGAACGTTGACTGAATGCCTGCCCTGTGCTGGGGACTTGGGTGCAAAGATGACCCAGAGCTGCTTACAATCAGAGCCGACCTTTAGCCATCCAACCAATTCAGCACCGAAATATCCTGTGCCCTGAGTTCCCTCCAGGTACCCAGGCACTCCCCTGAGCTTTTACCATCCAATGAGTAAAAGTTCATGTCAATTACCACCTCCATGGAGCTCACGTCACAGACCCCTTAGCATTTGATAGTGCTCGAAAATGGCTACAATGACATGCGCGCACACTGACCTCGCGTTCCCTTCTCTCTTTCCGGAGCACTACACACCCTTTTTGTCCTCCAGTTCCCTGCCCTCCAAGCCTCTCCAACTCTCACAGCTCATTTTCAGCTTTGCCACCCACCTTGGAGCTCATGCTGGGCCACTTCCAAATAACTTTTGTCAAACTGCCTTGTTCTTCCATCCTTCTTGCTTTGCAGCCCCATTGCCAAAAACACATCACTCTGTCTTCACATTTGCTTTCTGATTTGGTGTCCAAGAGGATGTGCCTTGTGCTACCAGGTCACAAGGACATGGTAGGCAAGGACAGGTGTCTCTAGACTTTGCATCTTTGGGCTGCAGATTTCACCAGTGTCTTTCCTGCTGCTTGGCCAAAATTTCCTTGCATCTTTTTGTTTTTGTTTTTGTTTTTGTGGTACTAGAGTTTGAATTCAGGACTTTATACTTGCAAGGCAGATGTGCTACCACTTGAGCCACCCCTCCAGTCCTTTTGTGTGTAAGTATTTTTGAGATAGGGTCTCACTATTTGCCCAGCCTGGCTTTGAACCATGATCCTTCTGATCAGTAGGATTAAAGGCATGAGCCACAGGCATGTGGGCCCTTGCACCTTTGATTCATCATTTCTATCTCTTCCTCAATTTGGCCTCCTATGTCTTCTGATTGTGTCTTAAATCCTTTCGACCTGTAAATGCGCTCTGGTCTCTATTACTCACCCCACCCTGCCACAGACACATGTTGCTCAATGAATCAAAATTTCCCAGCACCTTTGTGGTGAGGTGGAGCTATGCAACTTACTTGGTTAATGGGCTTTGAGAGGAAATGCATCACTGCTGGGCTGCAGGGGTTAAAAGAGAAAGCATGGCCCTGCAGCCCTCTTTTCACTTCTTCAACCAGCTGCAAGTTGCTGGTTGAAATGGTGGCCTTACAAGATGGGAGGAGTTTTGATCTCTGAGTCTTGATGTGGAGAAGAGGGACACTGAAGAGCTGCCTGAGCATCACAGGAGTATTTGTAAGAAGAGAAAGAGAGCCAGGCGTAAGTAGCTCACACGTGTAATTTCAGCTACAAAGGTGGCTGAGATCAGGAGGATCATGGCTCAAGGCTAGCCCAGGTAAAAAGTTAGCAAGATATCATCTCAACCACTAGTGATTGGCAGGCTGGCATGTGCCTGTCATCTCAACTACGAGAAAGGCATAAATAGGAGGACTGTGGTCCAGACCAGTCCTGGGCAAAAACGCAAGACACTGTTTGAAAGATAAATAACTGAAGCTAAAAGGGCTGGGGGTACAGCTCAAGTGGTAGATCAACTACCTAGCAAGGACAAGGCCTTGAGTTCAACCTACACACACACACACACACACACACACACACACACACACACACACAGAGAGAGAGAGAGATCACAATATAGAGTAATCATAGCACAGCCTAACATCATCCTGGCTAATGTATTCCCTAAGACAACAACAATCAAATCTCCCCTTGAAGATAGAAGTGACCTCAAGTTTCCACCGTTTCCTCAGTCTCTCCACTGCTGGCTCACTTGAATATAAGGTTTGCAAGGATGTCTTCCTCTTTCCTTTAGTCCCCACACTTTCGTTCCTAGTCCCTGGTCCCTGACCCAACCCTTTACCAAAGTATTCTCTGTAAGGCTCCAGTGACGCAACAACTGCAGGTTCGACAGCAGTTTCTGTGTCGAACAGCTTTGGCTGTTTGCAGCTACTGCATGGGCCTCCTCTGTCCTTTGACCCCTTCTCCGAAGACTTCTTGTTACCTGGATTCCCACCCCTCTCCCCATCCCACCAGTGCTCTTTTTAAGCCACTGTGATGGCTGCCTCCTTTTCCTCCTGACTCCTACTAAAACTCTTCCCAAGGTTTGATCTCAGCTTTCTCTCTTCTGTCTCTCTGGATTGCACCTACACTGAGGCTTCAATATCCTTGACCTCGCTGTGACTGTCTTATCTGCTGATGGTCACAGCTCTCAAGAGCTTCAGGCTAACAGCCAAAGTTCTTGAGTTCTAGGACCACAATTCTGACTGCCCGGATGTGCTCACGAGTAAAGTGCCAAAGTCAAACTCATTTATTCTCTTTCCCTGTGGCATTAAGCCTTTGTCCCTCACCCCCCGCCCATATTACATGCTTTCTTCAATCTTAAAACTGCCCAGGCTCAACTTCTGGGACCCTGACTCCACTCATCCATCCGTAACAGTCGTTGATTCCCAGTTCTGTGAAGAACTATTTCTTTCTACTATCCTCTGTACCTTCCCTCTTCTCTGTTCTGCCTTTTCTTTGGGGGTGGGGATGCTGGGGATTGAACTCAGGACCTCACACGTCCATCTGCCTCTCTCAGTGTTGAGCCTGGTTGAATTGCCAGTAGGATTCTGCACAGCCTCCTCCCAGAGGGTGCCTGCCTTTTCTCTTCCCACCTGGCCCATCTCCTATAACCAAGCTACCTAAGGCTTGGCTTTCCTGCAGTAGTTAGCAGCTCTGGATTGCCTGTGAGCTCTCCAGCCTGGTAGCTGGGTCTTTCCATTCTGACTTTCTCACTCTTATTTTCCATGTGCCAACCCTTATCCTCCTTGAAAACTGGTTTATTTCTGGTTCTTCTGGCATGCCTAAGGATGTCCTTATCAAGCTATTCTTGCCACCTGGATCACCTCCTCCCAACCCCAGCTCCCAGGACTATCTTTCTGTTGAATCCCAACCATCTTTCAAACCCCTTTTCAATACTAAATTCTCCATAGACACTTGGTGGGTTTGCTCCCTCTTTTACCACCTGGGAGCATTTTATTTGTAACTTTTTTATGAGCTATAATAAAAAACACGCATCCTTTTTTGCCACCATCTTTCATCTGTAAACCATTCTTCTCTCTGGCCTCCCAGACAGGTGGCTCTTCTTAAGTTTTTTTAGAAAGGGAATTTGTTGTGGCTCCCTTTCAGGAAGTGGGTAATTATGCCTTCAGTCAGGATTAAACCTCTCTACAAGTGGGGAACTACCAGTGGCCTGGCTTTCCTGGACCCCCGTTTCTGTGAACATTCTTAAAGCTGGTAGCATTTTCTTTTCTGACAACTTGAGCTGTGCACAATCACAAGTGAAACCTGGCTGCTTTGCATGTGTTTGGGGGCCTCCTGGCCAGGTGGTGCTTCTGGAACATTCCAGCTGGTCTCAGTCCTGTGAAAGCCACCTCCCCATGACCACACTGAAGAGGCCAGGCAGATGTCTAAAGTGAATTCAATCTAAACTGGGACTCTCTGTGTACTGATGAGGCCCACAGCTGCCTTCTCCGGGAAACAGAAAGCTTACTGGGTGGAAAATGTACCTATTTCAAAGCTGAAACAAGTCTAGCCAGGAGCTGAAGGAAGATGCTCACTCTGGAGGCTGAAATGCCAAGGGGAAAATTGGGAGCTAACTGACTGGGCAGTGACTTCCGGGGAGATACATGAAAGTCCTTGCTTCTGCAGCTGGGGTGGTAGTGGCTGGGGCTGGCCTGGGCCTCATGAACTACCTGTCTGTGGGTCAGGTTTTCCATGCACAGCAAAAGGCAGGACATAAGGGATAAGACTTCTTACCACTAATACAATAATGTGAAGTGTTTTGTCACCCAAAGACAGCATAGACCAGAATCTGTTCTCCTCCTCTGACCAACAGGTCACATGATACCCTGGCGTGCCTTGGAGATTCCCATCCAGAGCTCCCCCAGCAGGGCAGCAGGATGAGTGGGCTGGGAGGCTCAGGGAGGTGAGTAAAGAATGTGATCCCTTCCCCACTCTCCCATCCCTGGCTGCCACCACAAAATTGATCAGCCATGTACGGGCCAAAGCAGTCACTGATTGGCAGGTCAGCTGTCTGATGACACCTGTTCCGGTCCAATTCTCTGATTTCACACACTGAGGCCAAGAGGTTAAGGGGTACCTCTAGGTCACACAGCCAATTTTAGAGAGAGACAGAAACTCAAAACCAAGTCTCCTGGTGGCCACACCAGAGCTCTTTCCACACAGCATCCACCTCTCATTTTGAGATCTTGTGATCCAAAATGCAGGGAGAATTTCCCAAAGGCTGAGGACAGCCGGCTCCCACAAATCTATAAATGCGTGTAAGACAATTGAGTGAAAATAAACATCTACTGTAAATATTCATGTAGAAATCTGGTGATATGGCCTGTAGAACCAGGAGAAAAGTTCAATTAAGGGTTGAAAAAACAATGACTTTTTCTAAACACTCAGCAGATTTGAAAACACTGTGTTCCCAAACAAATAGGTTCTGTTGACTGAGTGAACATGTTTTTATCCATTTCATGATTTGGGGCCTCACTGTTAACTCAAACTGTGTTGTTTTTTTTTTTTTTTTTCTGGCCAGACCTGCAATTCCAGCACTCTGGAGACTGAGGCAGGAGGACTGTGAGTTTGAAGCCAGCTGGGGCTACGTAGCTAGACACTGTCTCAAAAAACAGTTTTTTATAGAACTATTATTATTGTCAAAAATTACTATTTCCAACATAGAGGGGAAAAAAGTTGTTTTTTTTTTTTTTTTTTTTAATGCCCAAAGCCAAAACATTCTCTGCTCTTGGAACAAGGATTTCTGAAAATTTGCCAGGAACTCTTCTTTCAGGTGACTCCAAAAAGGCAAGCATTCCCTGGTGGAGACTGCATCTTCCCTGGAGCTCAAGTCATGGCCCAGAGGAAGCCCATCTCCAAGGTCCCTGGGCCACAGAGCAGCACCCCTGACAAACTTGGCCAGCTGTTTGTCTTGTTCAGAGAGCCCTATATGGTGCTGGGCTCCCAGAGTCTTTTGACTTCCCAGTAGGAGGACCTGAGAAACACTAAAATTTTTGGGGTTCGAACCTAAAAGCTGGCAGTCTTCATGACCAAGTGATCTTGGAGGAAGCCAGCAAAACCCAAAGATGGCCCATCCTTTGGCCAGCTCAGGGGCATTAGAACAAGGCACAGCTCCATCTTTCTGCCTTATAGCTCTGCCTAGAGCCCCAGACGCCTTTCGTTTCTCCTGGCCTGCTGGTGGTTGCTGTTTCTGCATGCACATTCCACTCTTGCCCCCTAGCTTTGTGGGTACCACCATTCTGGGGGTTTCAGTATGGAGCAACCCAAGCACAGTCTCCTGAGCCAGGTCCTGTCAGGCTCCTTTCTCCACCTCCATCTTCCTCAACTGGTCTCCCACCTCTGTCCCCACCTCACATTCACCCACGTGGCCTACCTGCCGCCTAACCCACTTCTGCCTCTTACTGGTGGTTCCTTCCATCTGGCCCTGGGCTGGGTTGGAGCTGCTCCTTCCTTTCTGATCCTTTGCCAATCTTGCCATATTCCCCTTTTCCCCTCTCCCAATATCTTGTCCTCCATCCTTAACCACACCTGTAGTGAGTGCCCTTCTACTAGACTCCTTCATTCTTGCCTCTTCTTGTTGCTCTCTTAACACTCCCACCCTCCATCCATCCCTTCCTCACATGCTCTGTTACCTTTTTTCCCTGCGGGGTGGGCTGGAAAATGCCCAGCAGTGGCCTGTCCCCAGTCCATGGAGCACCCTGTGTGGAAACACACACAAGGCACAGAGGAAAGTCAATCTGTTTTTCTTTCTTTCCTTTCTCTTTTCTCCTTTTCCTTTCCTTTCTCCCTCCCTCCCTCCTTTTCTTTCTTCTTTTTGTAGGACTGAGGTTTGAACTCAGGACTTCATGCTTGCAAAGCAGGTGCTCTACAGCTTAAGCCATGCCTCTAGTCCATTTTGCTCTGGTTAATTTGGAGATGAGGATCTCAAGAACTATTTGCCCGGGCTGGCCTCAAACCACAGTCCTTCAGATTTCAGCTTTGCAAGTAGCTAGGATTATAGCTGGTACAGCTATACCAGCACTGGTACCAGCCCGGAATGTTTTTCAAATCGTGCATCACCACCCACTAGTGAATCCAAAAATCATTTTAGTGGATTGCAACCAACATTAAAAAGAAATAGGCCTGGGAACAGTGGCTCATGTCTGTAATCTTAGTTACTCGGGAGGCAAAAAAGTTCATGAGTCTCCATCTCAACCAGTAGCTGGGTGTGGTGTGCACACCTGTCATCTCAGCTACACAGGAAGTGCAAAATAGGAGGACCTCAGTGCAGGCCAGCCTGGACATATACTTAAGACCTTAATCCCCAAAATAACTAAAGCAAAATAGGGCTGGGGGGTATGGCTTAACTTGTAGAGCACCTGCAAAGCACAAGACTCTGAGTTTAACCGCAGTACCACCAAAACAAGAAAGAAAAGAAAAGAAAGAGAAAGAAAGGGAGAAAAAAGAAATGGAGAACAGAAAATATTGTATTGGCATGTGTCACCCATCATGAGTATTGTTTTGTGCATGTCCAGGGTCTCCTTATGTACAACTGTATTTCTTACTGTTTTCAAACCAAAGAAGTTTTAAAATCCAGGGTCTTAGAGGCAATGAAGACACTGAAGAGCCAATATTGAAAGTGACAGGAGTGAGCAGTGGCAGAATTTTACATTATTATGTAAATAAGAATAAGAATAAGAATAATAAGAATTTTACATTATTGTGCAGCCTCAAAGGGCCCTGTGGCGCCTTCCTGGGAACTTGGGCAGGTCCTACTGGTGGGCTCCCTGCTCTCCGGGCTGGTGGAGGAAGGAGGCAGAGTTTGGGGACTGTTAACCAGGGAAGGTCTGCAGAAACTGCCAAGAGGCAGAGCCAGCACTCAGACTTAATTAGCACACAAATCAACACTGAAATCTTAATTAATGGTCATCAAGATCAAAAGGAAAACATTTTTAAGAGATAGGATCTTTCACAGAATTTTCCATGAAGCTCCATCTGCAATTTCTCCAATCCATAAAAATGAGGCCCAGGAGCCGTGTCCAAGGGAGGTGGGGTCCATTGAGACCATCATGGTGGACTCAACATGCGACAGGTGAGGCTCCTCTCCAGGACTGGAGCTGAGTTCTGACTTGTCCCCTATACACACTTGGCTTCAGGCAGGGATCCCCAAGCCTGGAGTTACTGGCAGTAAAAGGTGAGCACGCTCTCCTGGTTTCCACGGATCAGGATGACGGGAGGTCTGAGATCCTGGGACAGGGTCTCCAGCCAGGCCATGTAAAGTGAGCTGGGACACTTTCCCTTCCTCCCAATGGGCAAGGTGCTGTAAGGCAGGAAGAAGCCAAAGCAGGGTTATTCAGGGCCCTCCCCACTCAGTCCAGCCTGGGGTTTGTTTCCGAACAACACATCTGTTTAGTGCCCCCTTCAGAACCCTTCTCACCACCCTTGAAAAGACCTCCTGCTCTCCTTCAGAGCATTACTCAATTGTACCTTAGCATGAAACATCTCCAAAGGCTTGGTCTGCATCCCCTGTGATCTTAGTCCACCAACCATCACAACCTGTCCCTACTGCCCTCAACCTTGCTCACGCCTACAGCCAACGTGGCTTTCTTTCTCTTCCTAAATAAATGCCAAGCTTGCTCCTGCCTCAGGGCCTTTGCATTTGATATCTCTCTACCTGGTAGGCAGCACCCCCAGCTCTTCACCTGCTGGCTCCTTTCAGTGACTCAGGTCTGTGCTCAAATGCAACTCCTCTAATCACCCCTTCCAAAGGAGGTGACCCACATTTCATCCTAGTCCCTTGTTTTATTGTCTTCGTAGCCCTTTAGTTATCTAAAGAGCATCTTTGGGTGTTGTTTGTCTGTCTCCCCCCAAATGTGTGTTTGCACACATGCAGGCCAGGTTGGTCCTGCCCCCCACTCTTGCCCCTGAGTTGGGTTCAGTGTGTATTTGTTAAGCAGAAACTCCCATGTCATCAGGCCACCCACATCACGCCAAGCTTGCTTCTCCAGCCACACACCCCCTGAGGTCACAACATGATGATGTGCCCACGTGACACAGCTGAGTGTCCTAGTCCTGCCCCCTGGCCTGTGGAAGCTGCAGAAGCCAACTCCACCTCTGGGGGCCCCTCATCTGAATTGTGCAACACTGCAAATAACAGCCTGTGAATGCTGTTTGGTCGTGTTTTCCCGGCTATTTCAGGAACTGACTTTTCTTCCATCTTGAGAATTCCCAAAATGTATTGGGATGGCTGAAGCTACCCAGCTCTCAGCTCCTGGGGAGGTGACACCTCACAGACCCTCTGGCGCTATGTGAAGTCAGGCGCCAGTGTCTTAAATGGGTCTGCCCTTGACAGGCTGTTTTCCTTGAAGTTCATCCTGGTCATTATTTCATCTGAGCTGCAACACAGCCTGGACATGGGCAAGGCCCCCACAAGTCCACCTGCCAAGCTAGGGAAGCCAGGCAGGTGGAGGATGCCATGCCTTGCTAGAGTCCATAGCTCCGACTCTGGCACCAAGAAGCTACCTGAGTTATTACTTTGCCATGTCTCGGCTGTGTGGCTTTGGCAAAGCATCCAACTGACCCTGAACCTCAGTGGGAACAGAGATCCCTCCTTTGTAGGATGTCTGTGTGCTCTGAAGAAAACGGAGCACACCAGGTGACCAAGCCAGCACTAGCAGAGCTGGGACTCCAAGGGCCTTGGGAATTTCCCACCAGCTGCCTCTCTCACTGCAGCCTCTGCCACCCCCCATTGAGGGCTGAGGAGGGAAGCTGGGGTCCCTGGACAGCTGTCTCAGACTGAAAATGTCACCATCAGAGGGTCACTTGGGACAACCACTGCCCTGTTTAAAAGGCCAGGTCCCAAGGATTGGGGAAGAGAGGGAGGGAAAAAGAGCATCTTGTTAAGCACTTGTCATCTTCGTTAGGGTTTAGTGACTTTGGGATGGGAGGATAGTGAAACCAACTCTCCGGATTTGACAGGTTGCCCAAGGCTGCTGACCTTTGGGAAATGCTGCAGTATTTCAGTATCCACAGGCTTCAAAGGCCATTGGGAACAGGTGACTGCATGGTGGGGCAGGGGACAGCACTTTGTGGCTTCAGCATGAAGTGTCCTCCCCCAGCGGAACCTGTCCACCTGTCCCACGGCTGTGCCTTTAACTCGTGTCATCAATGACATGCTCCATTCCTGCCCCCAGAATGTGCTCCCATCAGACTAGTAATCTTTAGGGAGAAAAAAACCACTCTGGAGCAAAGGAGTTCAGAATTCTGAATTGTGTTTAGAATTGTGTGTCTTGGCCACAGAGAAGCCTTGGATCTAACCCAGACATGGGCCCTTTGTCCTGTGACAGAACTGAAGCCACAGGTTCCCAGATCCAGTCCTGCTTCCCCTCTGTAGTGTCCTAGGCTAGTGGTTTAACTGTTGAGGCAATTTCCTCTTCTAATGTGGGACCACTGAAGAATATACCTAAAATAGGTCTTGAAAATTAGGACTGGACATGGTTGTATAACATGGAATTACTTCTGTAATCCCAGCTACTCAGGAGGCAGAGGTAGAAGGATTATGGCCTGAGGTTGGCCAAAAAGCATGGACCTTATCTGAAAAACAAACTAAAAAGCAAAAGGACTGGGGTGTGGCTCAAGTAGTAGAGTGCTTACCTAGCAAGCAAAAGGTCCTGAGTTCAATCCCCAGCACACCCCCTCCAACAAAAAGAAAAGAAGAATGAAAGAATATTAATAAGGCCCCAATGCCTTGAGTATCACAGAGGCTCAGTCCATCAAATGTAGTATCACTATTTTGATTATTTCAATTTGGCTTTGAAGAGAGAGGTGTTATTAAAAAAAAAAAAGAGGTATCTGGTTCTGACAGGAACAGGTTTTTAGTCAATTAAAGTCTGTCAGGCTGTTTCCCAGCCTGGGAGTCAAGGGAGCTTGTTAATCAGATAAACTGCTGATTGGTACATGGCAAACAACCAAATGCTGCCTCAAACTGGCTGTAGAAAAATGTGAAGTATGGCCTCCAAAATGCTGGACAATGTGAGTCTGTCATTGTCCTGATGCTGGGGAGAGTTGTTTTGTCCTCAGAATCTCTGGGGAATGCAGGGCCCCAGGCTCCACCCCGGTCTCTGATCTGGAAGGGATTGAAAAATTTGCATTTTCCATTATCTCCCCATGTTCTGAAGAAGCTGACCTTGGACTCCACTTGTAGAAAAACTGGGTGCGTCTCCAGCTTGGATTAGAAATGCACACACAGGCAGCTGCTCTGTCCTCCCCGCAGAGTTGGCCTAAGAGCCAGAGGCCCCTTTGGGCAACAGCTGTGGCTGCCAATGTGGGGTGGTGTCTTCTCTAAAATGACTATCTGTTTTGGTTTTAGCCAATCCCACCAAGGCTGATGTGGGTGTGGCTTTCCCAAGAGGCCTTGGGGCAAAAGGGGAGGAGAAAAGAGAGGGACCAGCAGGGGTCTGCCTGTCTGGATGAAATTCCTCATCCTATGGCCTGAGAGATGGGCTCATTTTAATGGCAAAGAAATTTAGAGTCACAGCATGTTGGTTGGTGTGAAAGAGGATCTTGGCAATACTTCAGTGTCACCCTTCTTTTGATCATGAAGGACACAGGCCAGAGAGACATGGAGTTACTTTACCAAGGCCACACAGTGAGCTAATGCCAGATCAAAATGCAAAGCTGCTTCTTTGAGCAGAGGTAGCACTTAGGAGGTGATGATTTACCACATGCATGCATGGGGAGGAGGGCATGCACCCCAGGCTCCACACCCACAGAGAAGTCTGGGAGCCCACCCAGCACGAAGCCATTTCTACTGCTTTGCACTCTGATCCCACCCACACCCTGGGACACTCTTGCCCTAGGAACGTTCTCTGCTGGTTGTTGGCTAAACACTTGGCAATTAAGAACTCTTTCTTTAGCACTTTCCTTTGTACAAAAAAATTTCCTCCCTGAATGCCCCGGGATGCTTGTTCTGGGCAATGCCATCACTGGGGCCCTGTGCTCAGAAGGGTCCACCCAGTTTAGTGTTCTGCTGTCACCATCTTGACACTTTTTTCAATGTCTTAAGTGACATGGGTGACATGTGGGAATGTGAGGAGACTGCCTTGGGAAGGAAGTCCACAGCCTGGCATTCTTAGTAATTGTTGAGTGGTAGAAGGTGATAGAAGGCTTGGGAAGCTATGCAGTTGGTCCCGGCTCTGTGAGAGAATGACCCGGCAGGCTTCTGGCTGTCCTCAGACTTCCCAGGCAGCCGGTTCCCAGGAAATGTGAGAAAGGCAGTTATTTGCCTTGGTAAAGGCCCCTTACCTCTGGCTGACCATGTCCTTCCTGCTGGCCTCACAGAGCCACTGTCACCTTCCACTTGCTCTGCCCTGGCCAACAGCCACCAGGGGCAGCTTGGAATCTAGTCGGAGGAGTGGGACTGGGGCAATCCTGTCTTCATTGTCTAGATTTGGCACCACATCAACTGGGGATGGCGAGTGGCCAAAGAGGATTGGGCAATTCCCAAACAACGGGAATGGTTTTGCTTCTAGAATGAGCCAGGCACCCACTTTGCCAAGCCTGTTTGGCAGGAAAATGCAGCAAATAAGCAAAGACAGCAGGGAGGGCAGCCAGCAATGCCCGGGCCACGTGAGACCCTAGACCTCTGCCAGCTGCTGCGCAGGTTGGGAGCAGGTGCGGGCCTGGCTGTGTGCTGAGTCTGCCCAGACTAGGTCTACAGGAGCTGTGCACCCTTATGCTTCAGCTGGGCTACTTCCAGAGCCCTCTTCAGAGCTGCCAGGCTTGTCCTGGCAGGCTGCCCCTCCAGCCAGCCAGGCTTACTTACATCACCACCAGCGCTGCATCTCTGGAGTAATCCAGCAGGATCTCATTCAGCCTCACCTGCCGAAGGGACTGGAACCAGGAAAAGTTGGGTGGTCACTAGCCAAGCCCTTGACTGCAGCTGACCCCCGTCAAGCCCACCTGGGCATGAGCTATTCCTCCTACCTGCGTATGGACTCTCCTGCCCAGGGAAAGACAGGGGCCCTCATGACAACTGAACACCAAGTCCACCTCCTTCAGGAAGCTTTCCTTGGTCATTCATTGCCTGACCTTCTAACTGTGATGGTAGGAAGATGAGGCACTTTACTGGGTTCACATCTCAGCTCTGACCTTCACAGCAGAGATAGCCTGAGCAAATCCCTGTGCCTCCCCAAGCCTCACTGTCTCTCTCCGGAAAGTGGGTCTGGTGACTCCTCCCTCAGGGGAATCACATGAGCGAATCTATGCCGGAGCACCAGGCAGAAGACCTGGTAACCAGAAAGAGCAGGGGGACTTGGAGCTCCACCCCCTCTGTGACAGACTCTGGTCAAACTTCCTTTGGACATTACACTTATTCAGCATTTTCCAAAGAGCCAGCTGGCTACGTGTGCACTTGGGGACAAAGTCTCCTGATGACGGGACACAGAATTCTCCAAAGCCTGAGTGGAGCAAGTTGAGTTGAGATTCCTGAGCCCAAGGCCGTCTCAAACTGTTCAGAAATGGCTGGAACTGAGGATCTCAGAGTGGATGGACACCCACTTTAGAGAATGGGGAAGTGAGTTAACTCTCCCTGTTGACATTTTGGGTGGATGTGGGATGTTCAACGGTGTTCCTGGTCTCTACGGGCTACATGACAGTGGCAACCCACGTCCCTCAGTTGTGATGCCCTAGAGGCTGAAAAATGTCTTGGGGGTGGAGGGAGGTAACAAACTGCTTCTAGTGAGGACCACTGACATGGACCACACAGGGGCAGAACTGATATCCAGCCTGGCCCTCCTTGCTGCTCACTCCACCTTAAAAAGGCCACAGCAGTCATTTGAAGAAGTGCCCCGCCTCCCTGCACACACCTCTTTTAGCCCTTGTCAGAGTCCTAATGTGCTGTCTAGGAAGGGGTGAGGGTGAAGGCCTCTAGGGTACAGTTTATAAATGGAGGGAGAAAGCCAGGCAGCTCTGGGACCCAGGACAAACTGCACCTGGATTCTCACCCCTGTGCCATGAATCTCTTCCCCCCAGGCACAGAGAAATGGGGAAGAGAGAGAGAAGGCCTCCAGGCAGCTGCACACCTTGCTGGCCACTTAACCAGGCAGGGGGACCAGGTTCCCAGGCTGGGATAGCACTGAGCCCCACAGCCGGAGGGGACCTCAGAGGCTGGGAGAGGAGAGCAGGGAGGTAGGGGAGAGGGGCGAGAATAAGAAAGCTCTGCCATGGCTATGAGTGGGTGGCTTGCATGGATGCCGCCCCCGCCCCCAGTGAGGCCCTTTCCTCCCTCTCACCTTGACTCTGTTCTTGTTAATTTCCTCATCCGAGATCTTCCAGGGGCAATCCCGCCTCATCTCGGCGACCGTGGCCCCATCCTTAAAGCCATCATTCAGGCGGAAGGGCGCAATCATGTCCTCAAACCTCTTGGTGCTGGGGAAGAGACAGTAGGTGAGGCCGGGTGAGATGCCCCATCTTCAGGAACCAGGCCTGGGAGGGAGCAGGAGGTGGTGCCACCAGGACGGACTTGTCAGCCTGAGACCCATGTGGCACTGGCATTTACCTCCCAAAAGCTTCTGTGTGGAATTCAGCCCTCACACTCAGATCTGCCATCTACAGTGACTGTCCTGGACTCTACCCTCCACCTACCCCTCCACTCAGCAGGTGGTTACTGAATGCTGTCCTGTACCAGGCTGATGTTACCCTTCTTCCCAGTCCCCTGGGCTGCTGGGCGATGAGCAAATGGGTCAATGATCTGAAGTAGAAGTTTTGTGAAGGTATAAACTGGGCACTGAATGTGCAAAGGCCCTGAGGTGCATCGTGTCCGGTGTGGGGAGCAGCAAAGGAACCAGTGGGGCTGGAGCAAGGGGACGGCAGGCAGAGGAATCTTCAGGACACATGGCTGGACCTTCTGCCTGGACCCCCCCCCCCGACACAGAGAACTCACCGTTCAGCCTGAGGCTTCTGATTGATGTCGGGAAGAATGTGAACTTCATGGAATCCCAATCGGAACTTGCTCAACAGAGAAACAATTCTGGAGGACAGATGGGAGCTTTGTAAAAATACATTCCTCCACCCAACTTTTACTAAACGCCTGCTGACTTTATAGCAGTGAGCAGAACTGTTCCCACCCTGTCTGCATGGAATTGATATTCTAACACAGGGGCGGGACAGACAGTAGGGGATATCCAAAAACTGGGTTAGATGTCGATAGGTGGATGTGCTGTTGCTGGTCCATGGACAACACCTGGAATAGCAAAGGTCAAAGGGACGGGGAGTTAAAAAGAGAAAATAAAGAGTGGCTGAGGAGCCAGGTATGGTGGCTCATGCCTGTAATCCCAGCTACTCAAAGGTGATCAGGAAGACTGAAATTAAAGGCTAGCCTGGGCACAAAGTTAGTGAGATCCCTGTCAACCAGCAAGCTGGGCATGGTGGCCCACACCTGCCATTCCAGCTATGAGGGAGGCATGGGTAGGAGAATGTTGTTCCAAGGCCAGTCTTGGGCAGAAAGCAGGAGGAGAGCCTATCTGAAAAATAATCTAAAAGCTAAGAGCTGGAGGTGTAGCTCAAGTGGTAGAGGCCTGCCTAGCAAGTGTAAGGCCCTGAGTTCAAACCTCAGTATTGCAAAAGAAAAAAAAGAAGTGGCTGAGGAAGAAAAGATAACTCAAGAACTAAGATGGTGCTGGCTTTGCATCTAATGGGAGCAGAAGCTAACTGTGTACAAGCCAGGTTGTGTAGTCAGGGGAGACTTCGCAGAGGAGGTGGCAATCTGGTTAGATGGTGTATGTAGGCCAAAGCAGGCAGGGTAGAGGAGTGTCCACATTGACACCAATGTGCCAACGAACCTTCAGAAGTGTACACCTGCCTGGGCCCCAGTGCACCACTGAGTCACAACCCCTGGGCCCATGGGATGCTGAAGTGCAGCCAGGTTGAGGACCACTGGTCTCTCTGATGGAAGGAGTACAGGTGAGCAAGGACATGGAGGTCGTGGGCGGGGGGGCCTAGGAGTGGAACAACAGCTGTGAAGGGTGGGTAGGGATGGCTTGGAGCATGCTGTGGGAGAGATGGGGGCAGAGGAGCCTGTAGGAGCTGCCTGGCCCCACTATCAAGCCTCTGTGGACTCCTGAACTTGGGGGTGGGATTTTTGTTTTTTCAGCATTGGGGTTTGAACTCAGGGCCTCATCCTTCCTAGGCAGACGTTCTACCACCTAAGCCAATCCACCAGCCCCAGGGGATGGGAGTTTTGAAAGCAGAGCTGTGGGCAGCCTCATCACCACGTACAGCAGTGGCAGTGGGACCGGCAGGTGTGGGGTCATGGGGAAGGAAGATCACGTGGCCCATCAAGAGCCGGTTGGGTGGCAAAGCAGTCTTCATAACCTCTGTGTGAGGGACACCTGCTACCCAATATGCCACGTCCCTCAGCTAAACCAATCTCAGGGAGCCCAGCTGCTGCCCAGGAAGTGGAGACTGTGACACGGCCCCCTTGGCCTGTTTACTCTGTAGAGAGCCCAGAAGCCAGGTGCTGCTGTCCCAAGCAACGCTGTCCTTGGCCTTTCCAGGAGGGGAGCTCTCAGTGGTGAAGTTCTCAGAGGGGCGAGGACAGAGATGGGACTGCTGGGTTGTCCCGAGTGCACAAAGACTAGAGGGAGAGCTGTCCCAGGGGTGCCATCCTGGCACAGGATGAGGGTTAGGGGTGCCCTCATCTCCTAACCCTGGGGTGTCACAGTCAGGGTTGCTGCAAAAGGCACTGGAGGAACGCAGGGTTCTCTGTGGGCAACTCCCAATCTCCTACCCCACCTGTCTGAACAGGCGGCATGTGGGGACTTTTGACCTCACTCGACCTTGTTGTAAAGCTGCAGTTGTCCAGCTCCTATAAACTCTGCAGGCGTGTCACCTGCCTTACTATTTGTTTTCATGTCTGTTTAAATCAACTCACATCCTGACTTCATGCTATGATTTAAATTTGGCTTGTTTAACTCAGGTAGAAATTTAACTTTCTAGGTTCCGTACTGAGAGGACAGAAACTTAATTCACCTACAGAGTTTAGAGTCAGGGCCTCTGGTGGTGACAGGATTGGATAAGGTCATCAGTGTGGAGCACCACCACCCCAGCCCTGGACTGAATTCTGGTGACTTTATAAGAGGAGGGAGACCTGTGCCTTCTGTCTCTGGCCTTCTGCAAACTTAGGGCACTGCCAGCAAAAGGCCATCATAGATGTGGCCCCTAGTCCTTGCATTCCAGAACCAAGAGTCAAAAAAACCTCTCTTCTTCATAAAGTAGAATGCCTCAGGTGTCTCATTATAGTAATGAAAAATGGACTAATACACTTAGCTCCATTTCAGAAAGAAATTTTATATTATAATTTCAAAGAGAAAACAGCATCTCTTGCCAGAAGGAGGTAACAATTCAAACCCATGTAAATAAACCAATGCCATTAAATTCTGCCAGAAGCCATGGCCTCTGTCTCTTCTTAGGCAGAGAGCTTTGTTCAGGTGCCAAGTCCAATGTTAACCAAGACTTTCTTGCACCAAGTCAGAAACAGAAGTGGAGGGGGATTAAAAGTCACTTCTCACCAAAAGATTCCCTAGTATTTGCCATCCCATCTCTTGACTCGTCACCTCCTGTCTCCACACAGCGTGTGTAGCACACTGCGGGGACACTGCCCTGAAGGAATCTAACCCTGTTCACGTCTCAGGAAGAAGGCTTGTCCACTTTGCCTTTCATACGGGTCTCCCCTTGAGGAGTTTTGTGATTTCAGAACTCTCCTCCCCTCCCTGTCACAGCAGAGACCAGGGCTGGGACGTCTTATGAAAGGAGGACAGGAAGCCAGAATACTCTGGAAAGAGAAAAGGCCCTGCTCCTGCCCAGAGCCCCAGTCACCAGTACTGTGCCTGGAGAGAGCTAGCCTGGGCTTTGGGACAATCCCAGGTCCGCTGAGGAGGTGGCAGGTGGCAGTGGAGGCCAGGCGGGAGGGAAGGGCGTGGCCCTGCTGGCCTGCCCACTTACGCCTTTCTCTCCTGGTCCATCCTGTTGATCTGGCCCCCCACGAACACACGGATCCGGCATTTGCCCCAGCTCTTCTTGCGGTGGAGGAGGTAGGGAATGAGGAGGGTGAGTCCTGACGTGGAGGGTCCCAGGAGATAAGAGAAAAGCACTCTCAGGGCAGGGCCCTATGTGGGTCCTGCCCCACACTGCCGAGGGAAAACCCCTGCCCCTCTCTGGACCTCAGTTTTCCCATCTATACAAGCGCTCACCCAGGTAATCCCCAGGTGCCATGCGCTCAGTGGGCTGGGTTTCTTTGGCCAACACAGTGGCTTTGAATAAGCAAGCTGGCATTGGCTAACTAGACCACTAGGACTGCGTGACAATTGAACATTCGGCCAACGAGTGGGAGCTCTCACCTCTCCCTGTCACCTCTCTGCTTAAGGCCAAGGACCATGTGTCAGGGCATAATTTTCTGTGCCTCAGTTTCCTTATTTGTGGAGGAGACTGCATTCGGTTAGCTCTGAAGAGCATTGGTGCCAGACACACAGTCAGTAACTGCTCAGCCTACATTAACTACCATTAACACACATTAATCTGTGGGTCCGAGGACCTCTGCTCAGATACCAAAATCCACAGATGCTGGTGCCTTATACAAAGTGGTGTCGTACCTGTGTAGAATCGACACGATCCTCCCCACGCTTTAAGTCGTTTCTTATAACACCTACTGCATGTGAATGCTATGGAAATGGCACTTGCGCTGCATTGGTTAAGGAACAATGACAAGGAAAAGTCTGTGCAAGTTCTGTGCAGACAATTTTTCTCTCTGAATACTTGCGATCTGCGATTGGTTGAAGCCATGGGTACAGAACCTGCAGATACGGCAGGTGGATCCTACTCCATAGGAGCAGAGACATTCTCTCTCTCGGACTCTATCAAAGGTGCAAACACGCCAGATGCAGGTGGCTCATGCCTGTTAGCTAGCTACTCAGGAGGCAGAGATCAGGAGGATCTCGGTTCGAAGCCAGCCCGGGTAAACAATTCACAAAACCCTATCTTGAAAAAAACCCATCACAAAAAAGGGCTGATGGAGTGGCTCAAGGTGGAGGCCCTGAGTTCAAACCCCAGTACCGCAAAAAGAAAATGGTGTTATGATAAAGCTTGAGTCATGTTTTAAGAAAATAGGCAGTGGTGTGTGCGTGGGAGGAATCAGTGGGGGGATCAGCGCAAGGGGGAGGAGAAAGAGTGGGGGTGAATTTTATTGAAGTATATCATATGCATGTATGAAACTAGCAGAATGAAATCCACTAAACAGTGTATCAAATTGATAAGAAAGAGTAATAGAGGGGTGAATTGATCAAAGAACATTCTATGCATGTATGGAAGTAGCACAATGAAACCCCTTTGTACAATGAACTTATGCTAATAAATGTTTAAAAAGAAAAGAAAAGCAGAAGGTATGTTTCTATGAAGAAAGAACATCCCTACCCTTTCCTGTGCACACCCCGTCTTCCTTATTTATGTCATGTACTGGGACCCCCCAAGGTCAACCAGTTCTACCTCCTGTTTAGCCCAGCTCCTTCCTCAAAGTTCTCCATTTTTCAGCTGAAACAACTGGAAGCCAGGGAGAGGGGCCCAGTAGGGCTCCCTTAAGCTCACTGGTGGGCCTGGACCCTTGTCCCCTGTGCTGGGCTCTGGTCCTGCCAGAGGCCTTGACCAGAGTAGCCAGGAAGGGCAGGCCAAGAGCTGCAGACAAGGAGGGAGGAAAGAGCCAGGGCCGAGTGAGGGTGAGGGGCCTGACCTCCATCATCGAAGAGCCAGTAGATGTCAATGGTCTTCTTGCCCTGCTCAGACTGGAAGATGGTGCGTGCCTGCTCCTCCCGCACCAGGGCCTCGGCATCCACTGCAGGAGAGGGCAGCAGATCAGAGCTTGGTGAGCACGCTCAATGCCTAACACTGCCTGAAAACGGCCTGCTGCCCTTGGAGGTGGGCAGGCCACTTGTCACTTCCATCTCTCACAAATGCCACAGGATGGCTTGTGCCTGCTGAAGATTCCCTTGCCCCTCAAGGCATTGGTGAAAGGTGGGGACACCAATGTGCCTTTCCCTGCACCTACCCTGGCAAGATTCTTGATTCCCCAACAGGCCAGCAATACTTTTTTGGCAGGGTGAGGTGTTGGGGATCAAACCCAGGGCGTCATACATACTAGGCAAAGACTTTACCACACAGCTACAACCCCATCCCTGGGCTGACAATCTTTAACAAGTTCCTCCAGTTACCCAGCCTCTCCCCTCTCAGAAAAACCATCTGCCTTTGGTCATGTTCTCAGGTGACCTGTCACTGCAGGGCAGAGTGCCCTGAGGCTCCAAATGGGTAGGAACTGACCTGTGCTGGACACAGAGGGCCTGGCCCCACTCTTGCTGGCCTCTTTGCCATCCTCCGCTGGGTTAAACATGGGATTAACTGTAGAAGAGGGCACAGCTGGGTCTGAGGCTCTCCTCACCCAGTACCTCTGGGTTCCTCACCTCCTGGGGCTCCCCTAGCACTAGGATGAAAGTAGCTCCTTTCCTCCCCAGTCCCTGGGGTGTCTGATCACATGCTGCCATTGGTTGAGACAGGGCTCTCATGAACTCTTTGTCCAGTCTGGCCTTGAACTATCCATACCCATCCTGTTCTGGTTTTTAACCAGGTATGGGGATGGGGCAGGTCCAGCCAGTACTCACTGTGTGCCTGCATCACCTCAGAGATGTTGAGCCCCTCACGCATTCTCATGATGCACACACCATAGTTGAAATCAAAGGCATCACTGGAAAGAGGAGGTCAGGGTCAGGCTTCTCTCGGAGAGGTGACCTAGCTCTAAGGAGACCAGATGTCTAGAGTAGGCCCTGCTTCCTACCATACTCCTTTCTCCTCTGGGTCTTAGTTTCCCTATCTGTATAGTATGCAGTCCAAATTGGACAGTCACCCAGGGGGGGACCAAGTCATGCCTGTGTACCAGCACATTTGGGTAATCCTCACGACCCCGCGACAGAGGTGGGGATGGTGGCGATTAGCCCCACTTAATAAATGCACAAACTGAGTGTTAGGG
Organism: Castor canadensis; assembly: GCF_047511655.1. Lineage (NCBI taxonomy): Eukaryota > Metazoa > Chordata > Mammalia > Rodentia > Castoridae > Castor > Castor canadensis. The sequence goes on from NC_133400.1 coordinate 28,663,407, forward strand.
ATCATCAGCTGGGATGAAGATTATACAGCTGAGACCGTAAACCAAAGAGCAGGCGTGCACACCGGCATGGCTTCACTCGTGATAGGCTGGCTACAGGGGCGTCTAGAAGGCTCCTGCCCCACTATGTGCTTCCTGCCTGCTGACACAGTGCCACGAGACACTGTGATGGCTTAGTCTGTCAGGCTAAGCATTGTCCTCCCTAGGTTCCTTCATTGCACATCTCCGGACTGCCTCGGAATGTCGCCCAGCTGGGGGAATCTGGAGGCCAGGTTTTCTGCCACCTCCTGTTGTGATTTTTCTAGAGGCAGCTGGGACGATGCTGAGTCACGGCGCTGGTTAACATTTTAGACCTCCATGCTCAGCCTGGTGTTCATTAACGGTACCACATATTGTCTCTCTGTGCACTGGAAGGTTGAAAGCAACCTGGACAGGCAGTCTTGGGACTGTGCACAGCAAAGATCTGGAAGCATCAGGGCTTGAAGCCAACCCTGAAACCCTCAGGGAGCTCAGTCCTGGGGCCCAGTTTCACTTCTCTGCTCAGTGGCACCACTCAGAGCCCTCGAGCTGGTTACCTGGGCATGAGGTTTTCTCCTAAACACCCACGTTTTTGCCTACTCTGAAACATTAAACTATCTGGCAAAAGTGGGCCAGCATTTCTGCATGGGCCCAGCTGGCAGGAGCCAATAGCAGCTGCTTTCCCCTGTTTGCCACAATCAGCACTACTCCCCATTGTCCCACACTGGCCCACTTCATATTCTATGTCACCTGCCAGACCCCTACTGACTTTGATTGGCATCCATAACCCTCAAGTCATGCTGCCCCATTCCTCCCCAGCCTTGAGCAAATGGACTCACCTCTCACTACTTCCACCCCACTTCCCCAGGCCCAGGAGACCCCAGTGGCCCACTGGCCTCTCCCTCACTCACTGCAGGATGTCAATGTAGTCCTCCACCGTGGCCGGCGGGGCAGACCTCCAGTTCTTCTTGAATCCCACCACCAGAATGTTGGGCTTCATTCTTCCCAGCCCTGCAGCCTGCGGCAGGGGGGATAGGGGGAACACACAGGACCGTCAGTTGGGGCAGAGCTGGCGGCCAGGCCTGCGGCTGGTAGGGTCTCTGTTCTGTGACCGGGGTGGAGCTCTCACTCAGCCTAGCCACCTCCCAGCCATGCTGCAGGGGCTCAGGAAATGTGTTCCCCTCTTCAGGGTCCTGTCCACCTGGATCCACCACGAGAAGTTGTTCCTGTGTCTCCTCCAAGCCTGGCCAACAACTGGCTGTCCTGGAATGCCCTGGTCCCTGCTTCTCGACAACTTACTTCTCCTAACAGAAGACTGGAATTTAGTTGTCAAGTTTAGAGTATTCCTGGGCCATCTAAACCATTGGCTTTTATATTTTTCTCTCTTTTAAAAAATGTCTTCAGATTTAAAGACTTTTAGATGAAATTCACGTAACTAAATTAACCTTCTTAAAGCGTACAATTCAGATTAAACAAATGCAATTAAACATGGTCAAAAGCAAGCTGGATGCAATGATTCATGCCTGTAGTCCCAGCTACTCAAGAGGCTGAGGCAAGAGGATCTTTGCTTGAGCCCAGGAGTTCAGAGCCAGCCTGGGCAACCTGGTGAAATCCAGGCCAGCCAGGGTTACATAGTGAGACCCTATCTCAAAAAAACAAAACACAACAAAATAAAAAGAAAAACAATAAAATCCAAATTGTACAGTTTGGTGGCATTTAGAATATTCCCTATGCCATCGCCCTATCTACTTCCAGAATATTTTTCTAACACTTAAAAGAGACTCCATGGTTAAATTTTTGAGTCAGAGTGAGAACTAGTGAAAAGTACCCTCACCTGCTGACTCGGGATAATGACTGCTATTATTTTATCCATGCCTCTCACTGCAGGCATGAGAATATGGAGCTCGGGAGAATGTTCTAGATCTTGATCTGAGTGGTGGTGATACACTGGGTGGGGTCTTCATAGGCAAACATTTATCGACTGATACACTTAATGGGTTTTCAATTTATTGTATATTATTATAATTGAAAAAAAAAAAAGAATTCAAAATCAGGACCTAGCCAAGGTCCAGCACCTGCAGCCTTCTGTGTCAGGTGCCTGGGGCCCGGACACCCAAGAAAGGGGAGGAGGGACTCCTGTTGTTTAAAGTAGACCCCAGATTTTCTGCCTTTTGAGCTGTCACACCGAGTGACGAGTCCTGCAGGGAGAACAGCCCAGCACACCTGCATGAGGATCTGGACCCCGCTGCGGAGGTCCTCAGCAATGACGTCCGAGTAGAACGCCTTGATCTTCCTCTTGTTCAACCACTTGGTGTGCCCATTGGCAATGAGCCGGAGCTCCGGCATCCTCTGCTTGTGGGGTCCCTGTGAGTGAGGGGACAGATGACATCAGGGGCTGTCCTCAGGCCCAGCAAGTGCCCGGTGGCTTCCTTTACACAGTTGGGGACGGGAAAGGGCAGCAGGAGGGGAGGAGAGGGGGTCGGAGAAGGTGAGCAGGGAGAGGCAGGGCAGTGAGGACCAGGAAGGGGAGAGACCTGGGCTTGCCGCACATCCCGCCCCACCCCTGCTGTGCATCGCATCCAGGAAGCTCCCCCAGGAGTACAGATGGCCGTGCCCCACTCCAGAGGACACTCACGATGAGCACATGGCCACAGATCATCAGGCTCAGGTTCTGGGTGAAGGTGCCCACGAAGTCTACCAGGGCTGGGCGGAAGTTGGGGGGGCCCGTGAGCACCAAGCACTGGGGGCTGAGGAGGGAAGTGAGAAGGGCAAGAGCCTTCAGGAGAGGGCCCACGGGGGTCCAGATGCCAAAGGCAGGTACCTCAGGAGCTCTTCTACCAGAACCCTGGTATGGCCTCAGGCAAGACCCGTGGGATTTGTCTTTTCAGCTGTGACTCCAGAGCTCTTCCAGTTTTTTGGGGGGGTTGGGGGGCATACTGAGATTTGAACTCAGGGCCTCGAGATTGATAGGCAAATGCTCTACCACTTGAGCCATGCCTCCAGCCCTTTTGCTTTTAGTCCATTTTTCAGCTAGGGTCTCTCACTTTTGCCCAGGTTGGCCTTCAGACTGAGATCCTCCCATGTAGTTGTGATTTACAGGCGTGAGTCACAGAACCCAGCTTGTTTTTGAGCTAGGGTCTCACTAACTTTTGCCAGTCTGGCTTCTTATCTCTACCTCCCAAATAATCTTCCAGGGTTTTTTGTTTGAACTCAGGGCTTTGCAAAGCAGGTGCTCTTACCACTTGAGCCCATTTTGTTCTTGTTATTTTGGAGATGGGGTCTTGAGGTCTATTTGCCTGGGCTGGCCTCAAAGTATGATCCTCCTGATCTTAGCCTCCCAAATAGCTAGGATTATCAGCAGGAGCCACCTGCACCTGGCTCTTCCAGTTTTTTCGATGGCCATCACAGTAGAACTATCTTGTCCTTCCTGGTCTGACCCACTTGACTTTCCTCCTTTGCCCTGCCCAGCCCAGTGCGGGACAGTGATGGGCAGGATAAAGACTGACCATGAGGAGACCTGTCATTTACAAACTCACTGTGTTATCTGGGCAGGCCACTGAGCCTCTGTGTTGAGAGGCAACACAGGGTAGTGGTTAAGGGACCCGGCCAGAGACAGGCAAAGCCACACTCATTGGGTCATTTACTAGCTGTGCAAGCAGGGGTCAGTTACATAACCTCTCTGGCTTGGGGTTAGTAATATGGACCTCAGAGGTTTGTCATGAAGCCATGTTAGACTCTTGGTGACGTGTCTGGCTCACAGTAAGTGTAACATAAACAGATCTCTGATTATGAGGACAGTCGGGGAGGAAGGAGATGGAAGGTGAATGATTCTCCTCACTATGAAGGGGAACAAGCTTTGAAGAGGACCTGGGGAAGCTTGTCACTGTCAGCATCCAGGATTACTGTGATGAGAATAACACCAATTGTCCTTACAGCAGAGCAGCTTCCACTATGGTGACTGAGGCACAGGGGGTGCCCCTTCCATGCTTAGTCCCCCTTGGGCCATGCTAACCCCGGTCCCTGATGGCCGGGTGGTGTTCTACTCCCTCTGCTCGCTCTCCAAGCACCACCAAGCCCCTCTTGGTCCTGCTGTGTGGGGCCATGCCCGACCCGGGCTCCCAGGCCAGCTCAGAAGCTCTGCTCACCGGTAGTTCTTGATATGGTCCTCCACCTCGTTGAGGCCCACGGTGTAGCTCAGGGCCAGGTTGTAGGAGCCGGCCTGCACCGAGGAGCCCCAGTTCACCTCTTGAGGGTAGGGTCGGAGGGGCGAGAGCGAGATCCAAAATTACCAGAAGAAAACAGTCATGTGAGGGAGGGAAGGAATGCCAGCCTTCAGGTGCAAGGCATCTTGGGAGCAGGGCTACCCAGCAGGTGGACAGCCGGCAAATCTGTCCCTAATGGGCCAGGACTGGAGCCCAAGGACTGGACAGTTACATAATTAAAGTTTATAATCAAAGTATTAAACTCTACAAAGTATTCTCCCACCTTGGTAAACACACCTTCACCATGACCCTGACATTCAGGTTCACATGTGGAATTCTAGGCTCTCTTATAGTTGGGTTTCTGGCACTCAGATTGTGGATGCCCTAAGGTTCCTTCTGCATGCACATAAACCCTCCTGCTCAGTGTCTGGCTTTGTCCACCTGTCCTTCACACAGCCACCCTTGGCCACCCTTCAGACCTGGGCACCCATACCACAGGTAGCCTGTCTCAGGAGCTGACTTCAGGGCCCTTGGAGCTGGAAATTCCTAGGTCCTAGGGTGGCCAAATGGGGAGGTGTGGCTGTCAGTGGGCATGCCCCTTTCAGCATCTTGTGTCATGGGGAGGGAGGAGGTAGGTGACACAAGGCCAGCTGAGGCAGGAGCAGGCCTGTCTGCATGGCTTCCTGTGGTGGGGACTAAACCCTGGGGGACAGAACTCAGGCAGCCTGAGCCCACACACCTGGCTTCTTGTAGATCACGTACAGCAGAAGGAAGAGGACAACTCCAATGGCGATGAGAGCCGCCCACCAGGTAAGAAGGAACATGATGACCACGGAGATCACTGCTCCAAACAGTGCTGTCCACTTGCTATAGTAGCGGAAGGAGGGTCTCCACCCTGGGTAGGGCCAGGCTCAGTGCACGTGCCCCATGCTCAGGAGCTGCCTCTGGGGCCAGAGCTGCAGCAGGGTCGAGCAGCCATGCCACAGTGCCCGGGGCTGTGCCCACCACCCAGGATCTCCAAGGCCCCCACCCATCTATCCTCCCGGGAGGGGCTTGCAGGCACTGGGGTGGACCACATCCCTGTCTGGCTGGCATTTCACCATGGCAACAGGCTACACCAGGCCAGAAGCATCCAGTTCTGGCCTAGCGGGGCCACTGGACACGGAAGTCAGCAAGAGTGCCACACCCACGGTTCCCATGGAGCCATGAACGGGATGGAAGGGGAGGACATGATTGTGTCTGGCTCCACAGCAGGCCAGGCCATGACTAGTGACAGCTGCTCCAGGGGCGCCATGCTCACTGTGGTCTATGTGACAGGTGGCTTGGGAACAGGCACAATGATGAATTTGGGGATAGTTAGAAAAAGGCTTCCTTGGGTCTCTTGACTGTCATCTGCCACAAGTTTTCATCACCAGCACACAAATCTAGGAAGTCTGTGATGCTGTGGTGTGAATGGTGCCCCCTAGAGCTGTTGCAGTGCACAGCCTGCAGCACTGCATGGGACAATCTTGTCTGTGACTTTGGGACATTCGCCTTTCCCTCTCTGGGGAATTAGACTCCTGGATTGGTGACAGAAGGGACAGACTGTAGACCGAGCAATACGTGGGTCTGTGCCATGTGCACAGCTCCTTGATAGTGTACATGGTTTCAATTTGAGAGGTGGCGTTGGGCTGCCCACCTCCATCCCTGACTCCCACCCCTGTCCTGACCCCTTGGCACCTCTTCCCATGGCAAATGGAGTGCCTGCTCACCGGGTGAATTGGTGATGGAGGCATGGAAGCAGCTGAAGTTGATGAGAGCGTAGGAGCACAGGAAGAAGTTGGAGATGATGGGGGCAATGGTGTTGAGCTCAGCTTCAGGGACCCAGGGAGAAAGAGGGCATTCTCTGAGAAACTCTATCATGTATCTGCCTGGCACCCAAACTCACAAGGTGGGGGACCCCAGGCAGGCCCCTGAGACTCAGTCTCAACCTTTGCATCTGTGAAATGGGTCCACCCTTTCAGGAAGCTCAAAAGGAATGATGTCTTGTAAGCCGTAAGCCACCAGTTTATAATACGGGGAGTGAACCCAGCCTTATCAAGCTATGGGATGACCAAGGACAGTGGCTGTGAGAGAGCTAGGATTACAGGGGTGAGCCATTGGTGCTCAGCTCCCATTAGACTTTCATCGTCTGGGCAGCCCTGCCACAGCTATATTTGGTTCAAGATCCAGAACCTCACCGGGCACTGGTGGCTCAGGCCTGTAATCCTAGCTACTCGGGAGACAGAGTTCAGGGGGATTGCAGTTGTACGCCAGCCCAGGCTAACAGTTCCTGAGACCCTATCTCGAAAATATCCTACACAAAACAGGGCTGGTAGAGTGGCTCAAGTGTAGACGCCTGTCTGTCAAATGTGAGGCCCTGAGTTCAAACCCCAATATTGCCAAAAAACCATAAATAAATTAAGAAAAAAAAAAAGGATTCAGGACCCAGTGTCGAGAAGTATCTCTGGGGGCAACAGTGGCCAGACTTTGGGGTAAGTTTTATAGATTGCTGATCGGTGGTGCCCCACTAAGATGCCTGTGAGCTGGTGGGGAGAGGGAGTTCCTTGCAGCTCACCCCACCCCACTCCTGCCTAGGGGTAGAGATGGGATCACCATGTCACGGAATGGCCACTGCCCCTGCTTGGTGTGGCCGCTTCTCTCCCCAGAGAAAGAAATCCTCTGTTTCCTCAGCTAGGATGTGTTGGGTGGTGTAGCAGTGTGAACGTCTGTGTGCCTACACATATGGCCTGCTCCTGTCCACCTAGAGGCACAGCAGCTATGCACTATTGCTCCTATTCTCCAAATGAGAAAGTGAGGCTCAGAGAAGTGAAGTAACTTACCCAAGGGGCATGGTAAAGCCAGGCTACCTAATTGATTAACATTCTTTGTCCTCAGGCCTCCCCAACCACAGAGCCCAAGGTGACAAGCATGCTTTGTCCGCTCAAGAGTTCTTCCCTGGGGTGTGGGGGTGTAGCTTAGTGGCAGAGCAAGAGTTCCAATACCAGCTCCCAAAACAAGTGTCATTCACTGGGCACCCAGTGAGCCTGGTGGCCTCTTACCGATAATGATGAAGGCCACAGCGATGACGTAGGCCAGCAGGTAGCCACGCACAGGCTCCTTGTTCTTGCCGTAGCCTTTGCCAAAGAAGCCGATCAGGGGGTACAGCTGGTCCTCACACAGGCACTGCAGGTACCGGATGCCATGTTCACCCCCTGACTGGACCTACTGCCTCTCCTCCCCAGGGCCACTGGCTCCAGCCCCTGCCTGCCCCTCCATGATCTCAGCAGGGCCCTTGCTCAGCCTGAGCCCCAGTGTCTGGCTCTGGAACCAGGACAAGGGTGGAGTGAGAGGGGACATTGCATCTGGTGGGCCCCAGATGCTGAGATTGCAGACAGGGTGCAGGGTGCCACGGGAGAGTTTGGGGTGGGAAACAGGAGCTCCTCAGGTCACCCCACAGGAAGGGGGATCCTTTCTGTGCCTTACCTGGAAGACTTTAGCAGCAGAGACGAGGCAGGCCAGGGCAGAGGAGAGAGTGGCCCCAAAGATGCCAGCCGTGATCAGGGGTGCGAAGGCTGACACCATGCTCATGCTCTGTGGAGACAGTGGTGACTGAGCTGGCGCCCCAATCCCTGCTAAGGGCAGGTGTTGGGTCTTGACACCGCCATGGGAGTCCACAGCCCCACCTGGGGACCCCAGGCCCACTTACATGGAGAGACTGGGAGCAGGAGCCCCACCTGAGTGCAGAACCTCTCCCTGAGTCCAGAGCTCAGCTCCCCAGCCATGTCCACCCCAGTCTGTCCCAGCACGGGGCAGGTCTAGCTACAGGCCCAGTACCTGGTAGTAGTTAATGAGGCCATAGCGGCAGCTGTGCTGCTGGGAGCAATTGGTAAAGTTCCAGCCATAGCCACAGGCCAGTCCCTCACAGGTGCCCAAGCTGGCAGTCACTGTGTCATTCAGGTCCCCAGAGGCATCACGCACCACACAGGAGCCTGAAAGGAGGACGGAGGTGTGTGTGTGGGGGGGTCTCCTTCTCTCCTTTCCCTATTCTCCAGCCCCCAAAATGCTGGTAATCTGAGAGGACACTGTGGACAAGTCCTTTGTCATGTGACAGATAAGAGCTAACAGGCAGGACAGGCACCAAGCCATGTACCTAGGGATGTGGAAGCAGACAATACTCTACCTTTTGTGTCATTCCTACTTTTCAAAGTCACAGAGCATAAATGACCTGCCCAGTGTCCTCCTTAATCAGAGACTGGGTCTCAAACCCTGAGTGGTCATGAGAGAGGCCAAGTTCCTTGGCCATCTGTCAACAGGCTGCCTCAAAGGTGATCACTGGGAAGCAAGTGTGCCTATGAAGATCTTAGTTCAAGGCAGGTGTTAACAACCCGGGCCTGGGTTCAAAGCCTGGCTCCCCTGCTCAGGGCTGTGTGACCTAGGGCAGGTCAGTCAACCTCTCTGAATCCCCATTTTTTTCTCTGTAAAATGTGGGGCATGACAGTGACCAGATCAAATGTGATAAACCATGTAAGGGCCAAGCAATAGTAGGTCAGTCATGGGTAGCAAAATCCTCATGACCAAAGGAAGAACACCTTTATACCAACTAATCCGGACTCTCAATGTCTTGTTTTGTTTTTTGTGAAGGGTTTTTTCAAGCTAGGGTCTTGCAAACTATTTGCCCGGGCTGGCTTTGAACCATGATCCTCCTGATCTCTGCCTCCTGAGTAGCTAGGATTACAAGTGTGAGCCACTGGCACCTGGCTCGGACTCTCAATGTTTGAGGGTCTAGAGGAACCTGGCCTGACCCCCTTCACCACAAAGATGCTCATCACAAGAAGGCAGGTACCCAGAAGCAGGCTTCCATGTGGGGCTCGAGAGCCACCATGTCCACCAGGCCCATTTTTCCCTGTTAGCATCAAGCCACACCCTGTGACCCACCCCTAGTGTCAGGGCTCCATGGTCACTGCAAGGTTTGGCAGGATCCAGTTCGTCCCACACCACTGGGCTGGTCACTCACCAATGGTGGCTGAGATGGCCAGGTAGGAGACAGTAGTCCAGAAAATGGCCATCAGTGTGCCCTTGGGGATGGCCACAGCAGGGTCCTGTAGGAAGGACAGTGGTTATCACACAGCCTCTCCTTTAAGCCCCTGAGCTTTGACTGAGGCCAGGATGGGCAGCAGCCTCCCACCTCAGAGGCCCATTAAGCACACTGAGAAAGACCCTTGTGACTGAGGCTATACATGGCTTTAGTCACAGGAGTGAGACCATATCCAAGGGCCGGGGGAGCCCAAGGCAGGAGAGAAAACCAACACCTGGGCCACAGAGGACATGTGGCCAATACTGGTGGTGGGAGAGGGGAAGGAGGAGCCCTGCTGGCCTGGCTCTGTGGTCAGCCTGCCTGGTTCAACTCATTTGGAAGTGGGTGGTAGCAGGTGACTGCTCTGTTGGTGAGGTGAATGAGTCCACGCTCCCTGATCTGGCCCGGCTCACCTGTAGGCTTCAGGACCAATGAAGTCACTATGCACAGACCCATCTGTCAGGCTTCACAGCCATAGATAAACAGGAGTGGAAAGAAGAGCCCCCAACCTTCTGCTCTGAGAAAACTCTCTGCTCAGGTTTTGTTAACAGTAATAACAATCCTGGAGATCTGAGAGCTCCAGGCTGGCTGGGCTGGAGCCTTGAGTGCCAAGCAAGGGGCTGCCTACATCAAGGCGGTGGACAGCCCCGGAGGGAGGTCAGCCCAGGGCTGACATGCATGGTCAAGGCTGAGTTTTGCAAAGTCACAGCTGGGTCAGTTTCCCCAGGCCGAGAGCGCCAGGAACTAGAGAGGAGACAAGCCCATTTTTGCCCTGTAGCACAGCTGGTCAAGAAGTAGCCACAGATTAAAGTAGAAAGGCACTGATTGCAGTTGGGTTGAACTGAGCTGAACTGGACTGGATGTGAGAAGCTCTGACTCTGCCCAGCTCTGTGCCCAATGGCAGATCCTGGCAGGCCATGCTCCCAACTCGCCTGGTGCCAACACAGGAAGGATGTGTTCTACTCACCTTAAGGTCCCCGGAGATGTTGGCCCCTGCCAGGATGCCTGTGGCTGAGGGGAAGAAGATAGAGAACATCCCGAAGAAGCTGCCATCAACACCCCGCCAGCTGGGCACCAGGTTCTGCACAAAAATGTCCCCTGGGAAACCAAGGCCTGAGTCAGGGCTGCCTGGAGGGCTTGACACTGTACCTGGGCCAGCAGTCAGCTTCTCCAGCAGCCCCTGGCCATGGAAGATGGGTACCCATCTTCCTGGTCCCCATACAATGGGACAGATTCATGGACAAACTGTTCCTGTTCCCAGAGCCATGGTTGGGGTCCCCACCTGCACATACCATGGTAGCTGAAGAAGCCTTTGGAGGCCTTGTCTTCAGATGGGGGGATCAGTGTCCCCACCAAGTAGTTGGCAAAGGAGACCATGATGACAAGGAAGAACAGCACCTGAGCCTGGGGGTGAAGGACTCCAGAGGTCAGATTGTGGTTCCATGCCTTCAGGGAGCCCCACCAGGGAAGCACTTGCCCAGGGTCCCGCACGCCATCATTCCCACATTGACTCATGCAGCACCCATCACTCAGCAAGCTCTGTCCCAGGTGTTGGGGATATAGCAGGAAGCTAGATGGCAGGGGAATCTTGTGTTGACTGATTGTGTAAGATGAATTCTGAGTAGGAGCAGATAGTGTGATGGGACGAGTTGGGCTGTGTTAGCAAATGGCATTGGATGGTGTCTCCAAGGAGGAGATGTTTGAGAATATGCAAAAAGGAGGAGGAAAACCAAGTTGTAGAAAGACCTGGAGCTTAAGCTTAGTGCTTTTGAGGAAGAGGTGGCCAGAGAACCGCAGGAAGAGAGGCAGCAGCAGGGCCAGGTCCTGCACAGCTTGAAGAGCCCCCTGGCCAAGGCTGCTGACTGGAATCCAACACTTCTTCCTTCTGACTTTTGGCTGGTCACATGGTTCAAACAAAGCTCATGCTTTCCAGCCTCTCTTGCAGCTATGTGCAGCCTTGAGACCAAGTTCTGGCCAATGGGATGTGGGCAGGAGTGATATGTGCAGCTCTAGCTTTGCTGGAAAGGGACAGGGGAAGGGGATTCCCTCCCTCTCATTTCACCTTTTCCCTTTCCCTCTGCCTGGACCACAGGCAGGAGATGGTAGCTATTGTGGAGCAGGTGGACAAGGACCACACCTCAGTGATGGAGGGAGAAATCTGTGTATCTTTTCCCCACCATGGAAGCCACCAAGCTGGCCCTGCACACATCCTCTTGTACAGTTACATAAGAGGAACAAAGTCTCTCTTACTTAGGATTTCTTTGTCACAGCAGCAGAACTTCAAGCCTAGCTAATACACATAAGAAGGAAGAGAATCAGCAGCTGGACTCAGACCTTATGATCCTGCTTCCAAACTTGGCCTCTTCCCCCTCACAGCCTCCTTACCTTGGACTCCCACTCCATGCCAGCCAGGGAGATGCCCAGCAGCACAGTGACCGTGATCACACCGACAATGCGGATGTCATTGATGGGGTCCACGATGGGTGTGTCATGCTCCTGGTGGGGGGGACAGACTGATCATGAGCCCCTCTATACACCTGCTCCTCTGGACTCCCCCACTTCCCTTAGGGTCCCTTGAACAGCAAGACCCAAACACAAGTGCCTCCCCTGACCATGGGACCTCCAGAGGTCACCTGAACGACTTGGACCAAAAGGGGACTTGGAGGATAGTCTTTACTTGATGAGATCATTATTGTCATCCACAATGACCAGATGTGACCTTGGCCCCTGATGGGCAAAATCGGACAGGGGAGGAAGGCCTGGCCTAGTGGCCCCCAGAGCACAGTGGGGTGGCTTCCCGGCTCCCTCTGTCCCCCTTACCTGGAGCAGGTCCCGCACAGTCTCCGCAAAGCCCACGGTATGCATGGCCACACCCACAGCGTTGGCAAAGGCGAAAATGAGGCCAATGGAGCCTCCTAGCTCAGGGCCCAGACTCCGAGAGATGAGGAAGTAGGTGCCACCTACCAGGGCCAGAGCCAAGAGCCACAAAACCAGAGGAATCAGCTGATATGGCCGAGGCCATCCTACCACAGGTCAGGAGGCAACTGAGGCCATCGTGGGGTGTGGAGCCCATTCAGGTGCGGTGGGGCGTTCTAGGGTGGGGGTAGTTCAGAGACCCTTCCCAGGGTGAAGGCAGGGAGTCTAGGGGAGGAGGACCCTGGGATAGGGACACACCTGATTTCACCTTGCCATTGGTGGAGATGGCTGAGATGGACAGGCCCGTGATGGAGGTCACCATGACTGAGAGCAGGATTATGACCCAGGTCAGCACTGTACAGGGTGAATTTGAGACCCGGATACTCAGTCAGGGTGGGTCCCAGGCGCGGAGCTACTGAGGGAACCGAGTCTGCCCTGGGATTCCATCGGGCAACTCCAATTCCTTCTCTTCTCTGAGCCTCAGGGTTTTTTGACTTTTGTTTTTTTTTTTCTTTTTTTTTTTTGCAGTACTGGGACTTGAACTCAGAGCCTACGCCTTGAGCCACTCCACCAGCCCTTTTGTGTGTGAAGGGTTTTTTTGACATAGGGTCTCACAAACTGTTGCCCGGGCTGGCTTCTAACCACGGTCCTCCTGATCTTCTGCCTCCTGAGTAGCTAGGATTATGGGCATGAGTCACCGGTGCCCAGCTGAGCCTCAGTTTTACCATCTGAAAAACGGGTCTCTGTCTACCTCCTGGCATGTTCTGAATACCCAGAGAACTCGTGAACCAATGGGTAAAGGGTTGCTGGTATGGAGGGGAGGGTGCTTTCCTTTGAGAAGAAAAGCAAAGCTACAGGGGCTGGTGGAGTAGCTCAAGTGGTAGAGAGCTTGCCTAGCAAGCTTGAGTACCGCCAAAACCCACGAGCATCTCTGGGTGCCCCATTTTTACTCAGAGAAGTTAAGAAACTCACACAAGGTCACGCAGCACTGTGCAGAGCTAGCATTTGCTCTCTGGCTTTCCAGAATGCAGTTCTGAACGAACATACTCTGCAGTAGAGATTAACTAGGAGAGGGTAAGTGACTCACTAAGAGCAAAGAGAGTTGGGGAGAGCAGACTCTATGTTCAGTGTGTCTCTGCCACTGCAGGGACCCGAGGCTGCCCTGGGGTGGAGGAAACCTGGCTTAGGGTGTCTTCCACCCAAGTCCAAGGCTGCTCCCTCGGGGCCTTGGTGGTGGAGAACCAGGACTCAATCACGTTCTCCCACCTCTTCCCGGCACCACTCACCAATGCCGGCCTGTGCCGTAATCCAGGGGAGCCGCAGGTAGAGGATCACGCCCCAGATGTTGAGCATACAACGGATCTGCGGGAGAGTAGGGTCAGAGGCTTCCTGGGCTGGTGCCAGATACCCTGAGGCTCCTAGGGGTGTCTCTAGACAACAGGGCTCCTTACCTTGCTTTATCCACTTCCATGCGTCAGGCCCTCTGCTCCGGGGGCCAGAGGACGGACCTACCCTTTCCTCTCATCTTGCCCCCTCCAGCTAAAGCGTTGTCACCTCTTGCCCTATTTCAAGCCCAGGACCCCACATCTGCCAGCCCCAGCCATGGCCCTGCAGGGTCTAGGGTTTAGGACAGTCAGCGAATGCCAGCTGAGACAATGCCCCACTCATAGCAGAAACTGGAGCTCAGAGTGGCGACCTCAGCTTTCAAATTTAAAGCAAAGCTGTGATGGAGGCTGAAGTCCCCGGGTGTGTGTGTGTGTGTGTGTGTGTGTGTGTGGTGGGGGTCCTGCTATGGTCTTCGGCCCCAACAAGGTGGGGTAGGAACATGTGACATTCACAACCGTGGGGGAGTTCCAGCGTCCTCCATCTGCTCAGAGACGCTAAACGGGCCCACGTCAGGGTCTAACACTCGGGAGGGTGATCCCCTCCCTGACTATGGGTCTCTGGGTGTGTGTGGCCAATGCGGAGGGCGGCTCCAGGTTCCGATAGAGAAACAGAGTCACAGTCGGTTAGCAGAGTTAAGATCAAAAACTGGCTGCCTGCCTCCCAGAGCAGGACTGAAATTTCTCTTTTATCCCAGTCCCATAGTCTGTAGAATCCCAGTGTGTCTTCCAAAGACAAGGTCACTTGGTTCTTTACTTTTCTGGGGCCTTATTAGTGGTGTCAACTACAGCAAACCTTTTCCTTGTCACCATGAAGTCCAGTGGAAAGAAAACAGGTTTGTGGAGTTATGTCTTTAGTGCTGCCCCCTGGTGGCTGTGAGGGGAAAGTTTCTTCTAATAACTTTCCAGGACTTCACATCCATTAATCCATGTAATGCTCATCTCACAGATGAGGAAACCGAGGCAGAGAGTGGTTAAGTAACTATCTCAAGGCTACACAATTAGTGAGTAGCCAAGCAGAGATCTGATCTCAGTCTAGCACACAGATAGGGGTTGAGAAGTCCTAAGCTGAGAAAATTTAAGGTCACTGTGCCCACGGGGAAACTGAAGCAGGGCCCAGGGTTGCCCTAGCCACGAGAGCCTGAGACTCACAGCTGACCCTGGATGGAGCCCTGTCCCTTCCCTCTTTCTGGACTTCAAGTCCAACCACACCCCACTCACCATCACCCCTTTGACCCAGCCAAAGCGCACAGGCTCTCCGGGGTTCTTCTCATGGTTGGTGCCTGCCTCATCCTCCATGAGACCATCGGCCAGCTCGTGGTTGGGCCGGCTGTCAAAGGCCAGGGTGTGCAGGTGGCTGCCTTCCTGCTGGGAGCCCAGAGACCACCAGTCAGGCAGGCAGCGGTGTTGAGGGCTAGGTGTCTGCCACCAGTCCCTGCCTGTCCCACTGTGCCACACCAGGCAGTCTCCAATAGCATCACTGGCATGGTGCTACTGGAGGGGCTCTTATAAAGCACCATGGCTGTGCTGGGGGTGTAGCTCAGTGGTAGAATACTTACTAGTGTGCATAAGGCCCTGCGTTCCTTCCCTAACTCCAGGAAATAAAAAAAAAGTTCCATGACAGCAAAGAGATGCCATGGAAGGCTCACGGTACAATCCCTCCCATCCCCTGCCATGCAGTGGACTCGGAACCAACCAGGTAGCCTCACAACCTAAAGAGGGGGCCACAGTTATTGTCACCCCTGAAAGGTGAAACAGCTTGTCCATGGCCACACAGTGGGTCCCTGGCAGAGTCTGGAATAGAACCCAGGCCTCACCCAGATGTGGTAGTCTCCTGTTTTTTTTCCTCCAAGTGACTGCAGCCCACCACGCAACAGCCAGCCACATGTGGCCCTTGGGTCCAGGGTAGGGGATTGCCTTAAGGTAGAGGTTTAGCAAGTCTTGGCTCCAAAACTAAGACTGATTCTGCCCTGTTGTCAGATGGAGTTCAGCCCCAGCCCTCTACCCTTCACAGTCCAACCTCCTAGGCAGCAAAGCTAGCGAGGTCCTCTCCTCCCCATCTCTTTTGGGGGTGTACAACCTTGGCTTGCATGCCCCCACCAAGCAGAAGCGCATTTCCTCTCTGAGCAGCCCACTCAAACTTTGTGCTGCTAGTGGCTGGACTAAGCATCACAATGTATGCTTGAAGCTCCTATTTCATTTGGGCCCTGCAATCCTTGAGGAGGACATTTGTCCATCTCCAGTGGCTGGGTGACAGAACCAAGGCTCAGAGATGTTAGGTAACTGGGTTGTGCTCACACAGCAGGGAAGTGGCCAGTTTTCTGAGATGGTACTTACCTTGAGGAAGGAATGCAGGTCTGCCAATGTGGGCCTCATCTTTCGGGGCTCACCAGGAAGGGCACTATTAGCATAGTGATCATAGGCAGGCACCACATCGATGGTGTTGTAACCAAAGGTGCGCATGTATAACGTGCTGCCGTGGGTCAGGTGGCTGGGGTGGCTGCTGTCATAGACAGCTGGTGATGGAGGCTCATCAGCCCCCCTCAGCGTGCTGATGGTAAAGCGCCCACTACACAGAGCAAGGTCCCCAGGTGTCTCTGCCACAGGCAGCTCTGCCATTATGGCTCTGGGTGTCAAGGGAGGGGGTCAGGGTCGGCAAGGACACATAGGGTGGCTTTATAGGCCGAGCCTACAGCAAGGAGAAGGCGGGAGGTTGGCCCAAACCGCCCACAGCTGGTAAGCAGGGTCCTGGACAGGGTGGGAGGTGGAGTGTGTGAGCTCTGCTGTCCTGCCCCCATTTATTTGATCATTGACATATGGTCACTTTGGACCAGGAAGGCCACAGCTAGGCTGAGTCCTGTGATGGCTCTTCTGAGCTCACAGCCAGGACCCAGGAAGAAGTCACCAAGAGGATCCTGAGGGACCCCATCCAAGGCAAGTTCACAAGCCTCTCATTGCAGTAGAGAATATTTCCTTTTATTTTTATTTACTTTGCAGTTTTAATAGATGAGTGGTATGACATTTTAAAAGACAAACATATTTGTAAAAAAGGAAGTCCCTTGTTCCAGCCTCTGTCCCTCAGTGTCTTGGTGCTCTTTCAGACAAATCTTAATGTATGTAAGCCATGACGACAAGTGGCCCCAAACCACATCTGCAACCACCCCTGGACAGACAAGCCATGAGGGCTCGTGGCTGGCAGAAGCCTCCAGGACCACCTGGCATCATGCCCCATGCAAGCTGTCCTTCCCCAGTCTCTGTCTGCAAGACTGGGGGTTGTGGGCTCCCATGTGGGAGGCCCTGTCCACTTTTGCTAGCACCTTCAGGCCACATCTTGAATGCATAGTAGCAATGAGAGTAGACTTTGGCCTCCAGAGGCACCTAAACCACTGCTGGGGACAGTAGTTGAAATTTGTGTTGCTGGAGTATATGAAAGGGTCCTCAGCAATGGAGACATGTCTCTCCAGCCACCATGAGGGCTCTCAGTGTCAGCCCCTAAGCTAATGACCTCTTGGGTGGCCACCTTCCTCCCATGAGGCAAGTGTAATGCCTGATCACTGATGGCTGTGGGATACAAAGATCTGGCACCCTGTCCCACATCTGAAGGGCCAGATTTAGAGTCCCCCAAGGCCTGGCGTCTATACCGCAACCCACGTCTCCCTCTGCCCAGGGCTGCTCCTTCCTTTCCAGCCTGAGGTACCTCCCTCTCTGAGTAGCTCACAAGAAAGTCACTCAAATAATGAGACCCTCTAAGAATTGCTTTAAAAATGAGGAGAGAGGAGATAAGAAAGAGTAATAGAGGGGATGAATTTGATCAAAGTACATTATATGCATGCATGGACATATCACAGTAAAGCCCCTTTGTACAATTAATTTACACAATTTTTTTAAAAAGGAAATGACTAATATCTTTTCACCTGTCCAATAAACTTTTACTCACCACCCCCATATGTGGGTAGAGGTGGGAGTCAGGGCTGCACACAGGGCATCTTGCCTATGTTCACTGTGCTGCAGTTAGTGGGGACCACACGTGGAGACAGTCAGTCATGCAGCAAGGACGACATGGGGGAGAGACAGGAGGGACAGGAGGAGCAGGGTGTGGACAGTCCTGGAGGACGCAGCTTTGACCTGTGTTGCTTCTCCTGGAGTCAGGGGATGGAAGGAGGTCAGAAGACCACTGCTTCATCTGGGCAGCTGAATTCAGCTTCTGCTCGGGCTCAGGTCACCCTCCAAAGGAAGATGGACATGTTTTCTCTCTCTCCCAGCCCTGATTTGAAGTCCACACAAATTCCCCAGAGGACCTGCTCCAGTGTGGCCTCCAATATGGAGTCAACGTCAGTTGGCCGGAGTTTACAGAGGCCCAGCTGGCTCATGCTGTCCCTTGCTACCCTGAGCCAGAGGGGCCAGGACAGGTATGTATCCCCTAGAGGGCAGACAGAAGGGGCAGATGGAAAGACTCAGACTGGGTTAGAGCAGCAAACTATGAGAAAGTCCCTGACTTGGAGTCCCACAAAAGTGCAGACAAGCACTCATACCTCCTCAGTGCATTTTTCTAGGGAGGGGACATAAATGTCACCTAACTTACTAGAAGAGAAGACCATGAAGGCTGTTCAGAGGGATCTGCCCTGTTCTGTTCAATGACAATTCCAAGCAAATAGAAAGCACAGAGGAGGTGCTCAGTAAACATGATTGAATGTATACTGAAAGGAGGGTGAAGTGGCTGCTGCAGACACCGTTGGCTGACAGAATTACCTGAGGGGTGCCAAGCCAAGTCTCTTCTGGTTCCCCCAGCCCAGAAGTCTGCCTCTGTTGGACATTAAGAGGTAAGCTGCAGAAAACTAGAGCTTGGTGACAACCCCAAAAGGTTGTCATCACTGTACGTACCTCAGTTTGTATCTTTACCATATGTTCATTTTCAAAGACTCCTCAGGGCTCTTCTGATCACACCTAGGCCCACCTGTCCCTTCCTCCCTGGGTCCACAGTCCCCCCCGCCCCCCCAGCAGTGCCAGCTGAAAGCTGGAAGGCAAGGATTCCAGGCCAGAGACTTCATGACCTCACCTCAGTCAGGGTTAATTTCCCTCCTCTCCCCCTCCTCTGCAGGCTCAGTTAGCCATGGATTGGGGAGGGGGGATTCTTCCTATAGAGTTACTCATTCCCTCCTCCATGGCCCTCAGGGAAGATCATATCATTCCTGGCTCTTAAACTGCCTGTTGACTGGCAAAAATCACAGCTGGCCAACACCCTGTACGCCATTCCTACACACCCTGTTCCTGGCAGTGGTGGAAAATTCCTGATTAGGATCTCAGGAGAGGAAGGGGCCAGGGCTGGTTTCCAGCAACACTGGGGCTATAGGTGGAGTAATAGGCCATGAATTTGATGGATGACCTTGAGCAAGTCACTTTCTCCTCCCTCCAAACAACCTGGCTTATGTCAGCTGTAAAGGTGAGCATGTACTGCTTCCAGAACCCTCTCCTGCACTCCTGCATCTCCCTGGGGTAGGATGGGGTTTAAGCAGCACCCCTCAAAAGAATTATCAACAGCACAAGCTAAAGGGACTGACACCTTGTCCCTAAGCACAGACCCAGAGAAAGGGAATTCTTGAAACTGGATGGAATGTAGTCAGAGATTAAATTTCATCAGAGATTCCTTGTACTCTGTGCAGTCTCAAGAGTTTCAGTTCTGTTGGTTTCTGGGGGACTTGGAGCAAGTCATCTGACTGGATGAGTCTGTTTCCACAGCAGGAGCAAGACAAAAATGACACCTACACCTGCTAGAGCCAGGCACCTCCTGCCTATCTGCTGTTGGGCCCTGGCTAAGTGATGCCTTTTGTTCCCCTGGCTCTCAGGAGGAACAAGGCAGCCAGAGATGGGAAAGACTCAGTGGCCAGGAAACTCCCTGGGAACTGAAGCAGTGAAGATAAGAGGGCCTGTTGCAACCTTCAGGTCTTGTCTGCATGGCACAAAAGCACATCAGCATTTATTGAGCTCCTCCTGTGTACCACACCAGGCCCTGCAACTCCCAGCCTGGCCTGGCAGATAAACCAGCAAGGAGACCATGCAGCCGCAGCCAGCCAGCAGAGGGAGGCTGCCCAGGTGCAGAAGTGGTGGGGAGGGGGAGTTGGGGAAAGGCCAGGCCTTGCTGCGGAAGAGGTGGGTGGGGCTGGAGCAACCAGTGCTGTGGGCTGGGAGAGAGGGAAGAAAGGTGGGACAAGGCTGAAAGGGGTCTGATTGTTTCTTCATTCCACCACATTTATTAGGTGCCTACTACATACCATGTCCTGTGGTAGGCAAGGGAGGCCCACACAAAACAAAGATCCTGCCCTCCTGGGAGCTTACACTCTAGTGGGAAACACAAAAAACAAATAAGCAATTGCAACAGTACATTTTGTGGTAAGTGCTATTAAGAAAATAAAGCTTTTTATTAGGCAGAACATTCAGCCTGATGAAGAATTTAAGTTGAATACCCAGGATGAGGAACAGGGGCCACCCACATGTGAGCAGGTCTTACAGGGGTTTTAGACAGGGCTAAAGCATGTGCAAAGGCCCTGGGACAGGAGTGTGGCTTGGGATTCAAGAAGAGCAAGGAGGTGTGTGTGGCCCAGGAGGTGGGGTTTGATGAAAGAGGGAACATCCAGCCTTATAGGCCATGGTCATACGCTTCATATTCTGTTATGTGAGGGCCACATTGACATTTTTCAAAGACTACTTTGGCTGTGTGTAAGGGAGACCAGTCAGGGGCTGCCACATGTACACCATTGGGGTGGATAGTGAGGTACATTCTGAAGGCAGAGCTGGCACAGCTGACAGAGCCAGTACAGCACCCTGTGGCCAGGGTTTGTGGGGAGCAGGGAGGACTCCATGAGGGAAATGAGTGTGGTTTCTGAGCAAGGAATCCTGACAGGGAAGGCCTTCAGTGCCACAGTAGGGAGTCTGGCTTTTGTCCTGGGGTGTCAGGTCCCTGTGTTTCTGGAAAGCTGACCCCAGGCAGCAGTGGTGTGGTAAATAGTGTGAGCCCAAAAGCTGCGGAGCTGGGGAGGGCTGGGAAGGTGCTATGGCAATGGCCAGGCCAGAACAGATAACCATCCCAGCAATGAGCGTTAGGCTACTCTGACCACATACAGATTTGAGTTGCTAACCAGTGCTGATTCCGGGGCCCAATCTGGAGACTATATGGGCCTGGGTGGAGGAGGGGTGAGGGGCAGGCATTAGTATTTTTAAAACTTCCAAGGAGCTACAGAAAATCATCTTTCATCTAGTCATCCCTGCCCACCCTGTCCCTGAGTCCTGGCATCCGACTGTGTCCCACGAGGCTCGCCTGGAGAGGATGGGTATGATGCAACCCTGGTGTCGTGAAATAGCCGGGTAAGAGGATGCGCTGCTCGTCGGCCTGATTCACAACACCAGCTGCAGCAACAATACCAGAACTCGGCAGGCTTCCTCCTCAGTGCGTGGCTCCTGTGCTTTACAGTGCAAACTTCTTCCCCAGCCAGAGCACGGCTGCAACAGAAGCTGGGTCCCTGCCCTCTAGGGGCTCACAGACTTGATAACTGTGGGAAGAGACAAAACCCTACACAGTGCAGAACAGCAGTGGCAGAATCAGGTCTGGGAAGACCTGGAAAGCCAGACTCTGGGCTGCAACCTCTCCAGCAACCCGGGCCAAGCAACTAGGATTTCTCTGGAGCCGTGCAGAGCACGTGGGGTGTCTACTGTGATCCTGGTCCTTCTATCTGGACAATGCTCGAGTGGCTGGACACTAACGCACCTGGAAGTTACTGACATCAAAGCAAAAATGAAACCATGCATAAGGTAAAACATTTTTGTTAAAGGACTCCTAGCTCCTTTTTCTTCAAAGAACAGCCATAAAATCAAAACAAAAACCTGTTTAGCCTGCATTCCTTCCAGAAGTGATTACAGATATTAATAATGTATTAGATACAATGTGGCTATTTTGGAGGATATGCTGTCCTCAGGTGCATAGAGTTTGCCAGAGAAGGCAAGACCAACAACAGGCATGACTCAGGCATAAAGGAATAAATCCCTGGATAAAATGCTGAGTTCAGAAAAGGGATGGCTCCCTCTGGCAAGGACCGAGTGATGTGTGTGAAATAGCAGTTCAAATAAAGCACACACACGAAAGCAACTGGATTGGAGAGTCCAATCTTAGTTCAGAGCTTCCTGGAAACCAAGGCAAAACGTGGAATGATGATTACTAGTCACTGTTGGCTAACAGTGACACTTTTTTCCTCTCATTCTTTTCTCATAGGTCTCCATCAACCTTTTATACCTCCATCCAGGCTTAGCCATCATTTCCAAATAGGGCTATTCTGAACTCAGCCCTGATGCATCAACTGAGCAGAAATTCTCATAAAACTTCAGCTCTGCAGTAACATATGTTCCTACCCTGATGACTCTGTCAAGAGACTGAAGTATCAAACCCTTTATCTCCCTTAAAGCCTTTCAATTTTAAGTACACCTTTAACTTTTCTAACTTTATGGGAAACTTTTCTCTCTCCTTGGAAGCAGCATGGGAACAACAGTCATGTGCCCAAAGTTTGAGTTGCACAGGTGCATTTCTGAACCAGAACTCTTTAATGGACTCTTTTGGAACCCAGGAGCTCACAGCCTACTCTTGTGACAGGAACCAAGTGGGTCTTTAGCTTCATTATTTGACAAATGGAGATAATCCCACCCAGTTAGTGGGATTTTGTTGATCACCAGTAGGGACTTGTGAAAGGGGGCATTTCGGAAGACATTCATAGCACTCTGCAAAAAAATTGTTTAATATATTGGTCCCAGCTCTTTAGCTATCATGAAAGTGGCAGAAACCTTTATCCTTGACTAGTTTAAGGCAATGCCTTCTGGTAAAAGCAGTTACTAAGACTTCTTTTCCTTAAAAAAAACCAAAAAAACAAAAAAACAAACTTAAAAAAGGTTGGCTATGGGGAAGAATGGGGGCAACAGTAGCTTAGAGATCAGAAACCCAGAGAGAGTTGGCTCCAGTTGTTTGCAGTCATCAGAACTCAGGCATTGATGGGACACTGTATGCAAAAACAGAAAATGCTCAGAGAATTCTAGTTCAGTCAGTAGCTCTCACACATTGTCTGGTTGTCCCTTTCACCAGCCATTTGAAATGCTCTATTGTACTCAACTTCCCAAGCTCCTTAAAGACCTCTGCCAGGGGTCCCAGACCTCAAAAGAACTTTGCTCAGACTGCTTTATGTTACAGCAGGAAGAGGAGCTTCTGCTCTAGACTGGGTCCACAGCAGACTTTTGCACTCTGGCTTGGCTGGGTGCAGGTCCCGCAGGGTATGGAACCTCTGGCAGAGAGCTTAGGGACTGCTTGAGAAGTTTGGTTCTTTCCCCAGGGAGCTCAAACTTTGCAGCACCAGGCACTGAAGAGGGACAAGCCCCAATACAGGTACGCCAATGCAGAGCCAGGAAAAAGCATCTTTGGTTGGGGCTGGAGATGTTCACTCATTTGTGTTCTCCTGGAAAATGTGCCCCTGATGCCCATATGCACAGTGACACTACATCTGTTGTAGTCCTAAAACATCAAAAACCATATGGATGGCTGTTTTTGATCTTGGTGGAGACACAGTGAGCAAGTTGGCCCAGTTGGCCTTAGACTTGGTGTAATTTTTTTCCCTAACCAAGTAGAATTTTCATCTTCCTATGTTGTGCGTTGCAGATGCTCTGAGAACAGCTATGTTGGGGCACAGGGAAGGCTTTCTCCATTTGGAGAGGCCAGCATGCTATTTAGCATGCTGTCAAAACAAGGGTTCCTGACCCTGGCAGGCATGAAAATTGCCCAGAGAGCTTTGAAAAACATGAACCAGTGCCTAGACCTTCCCCAGGCCAAGGAAGTCAGCAGCTCAGTCAGGGCCTGGAGATCAGAACAGTCAGGAGCATCCAGGTGGTTCTACGATGTCACCAGGGCTGGAGGAAAGCACACATGTTGGCTAAGGCTGTGCATAGCCCAGAAGCTGACTCTTCTGGATAAACGGAATGCTGATTTAGTTTTTAAAAGGGTACCTCTCATGCTACAAAACACTTTTTTTTTTTTTTTGGGTGGTAGTGGGGGTTGAACTCAGGGCCTCATGCTTATTAGGCAGGCACTCTACCACTTAAGCCACACTGCCAGCCCTGTAGGGTTTTGAAGAGTTTTCTCCTGGTTAGAAGCCTAGAAACAAACAAGTCACCAGCCCTTTGTGCTGGACTCACTATTCCAGGGCAAGAGGCAACTTTGAAATTGTGCTTACACAGCAATGTGTGCCCTTAAATCAAATACCCTGACTTATGTCTCTGCCTCACAGATCACTTCCCCACCCAAGATGCCCACCTGGCCCTGATGTACTCACCTCTTGAGCAAGTGAGTGCCCTACAGTCAGTATTCTGCTTGGTCAGAGAAGGGCTGAATACAAGGCCTGTGACTTCTGGCAGGCCTCAACTCACCTAAGTCCTGCTATTTCTCCTGTTTCAATATTGTAGGAAAGATGTACAACTGCCCCTACACCACTGGGCATAAGAAGCAGGCCAAATGGGACCAGGTCAAAAGGTGGCCTGGGGTTCACTGCATCTGACCTAGCTAGATGGCCACACCCCCAGGATGCTTTTATCTCTGCAGGTCTGCATTCTGGTAGCATGCAGATGGCTCTTGCATCCACCACCCTCTGACAGCCCTGCCATCGGCCTTCCTCTTTATTTGTCCCTTTCTTGTGGCATTTCTTAAGGCCCCTTACTTTATCACAGTATGCCTGTGTGTATGTATTTATCTCTTTTCCCTACCTTCATTTTGAGTCTCAGAAAAAAGGGCTGTGCCTCAACCTTAGAAATCATACCATGGTGCATAGCCCTATAGCCCCCAGGGGGGTTGCTGAATGAGTAAGTGAAGCCAAGGAGGACAACTTCATTTTAAAGGAAGAGTCCCTTACTGTTACCTACCTGAGGAAAATGTAAGCTTCCTGAGGGCAGTTATCTCCATTTAGTTCACCACTGTGTCTCCAGTCTCCTAGGACAACGTCTGGCATAGGATAGGCCCTAAAATATTTATTGAGTTGTATTCTCCAATAAGCAGTCACTGAATAAGCAGGAACCACAAGATGAACTTGACACATCAATGTCTGTCCTTCAATAGCAAATTTTTGGTCTACCAGCTTTGATCAATTTTGTCTCTTGCCAACAAATAAATAAATGAATGGAGGAGGAAGAAGAGGAGGAGGAGGAGAAGAAATCCTTGATGTGGGGTAACTGAGTATACCTGCACCCATGTGAAAAACTGTTGTGATAGGCAGAAGGCAAATGGCAGATGGGTCTATCACCCTAGACCCATCTAAATGATGGAGGGAAGAAAGGGACCCAAATTAACTTTTACCAGGGTTGAAGGCCTACTATGTGAGACTGGACAGGTGATTTATATAAATCAACCTTATCTTCCTAGTATCCAAGGGGGTACGAGTTGGTGTCTGATTTCTCAGGAGCAAATGCTTGCCCCTGGGGTGCATGATCACCAGGCAGTGAAGAGGGGATTTTAACCAATTCCCAGTCTAGCTCTGAGGCTGCAGTGGGTGGTCTCCTGCTGCAGCTCTGGGGCTTCTGCGGCTGCTGCCAGCCCAGGATATGCTTGTTGGTCTGGCAGAGCTCTGTGCTGCCAGAGCCTGCGGTCTCAAGCTGCTCCTTAAGTACTCCTCATTCCTCCCTCCCCCATCTTGCTGAGATCTTCACTTTCAGAATTTCATTTTCACAGTCTGAAATTCTTTTGCAGCTGTGCTTTCTAATGTTAATGACTGTGGCTGCCACCAGAGGGCCACACCCCACATATCTGTTTTCTAGGAAACAAAGTGCCACTTGGTTTGCTTTAAATTTTCTTAAAACTACCAGCTGGCTGACCTGCAGACTGATGGGCAGGAAAGCTCACACCAGAGACCCACCCGAATGTGGGAGGGTCAGTGGTGGTGAGGGCGATATGTTGATATGTCTGGGTAAGGCACTGCTGGGGAAGAAGGCATGTGGGGCAGCTAAGGAAAAGGAATTTCCTTTCTCCAGCACTGCCAGCAGAAGCATCCCCAGGCTGGTGGCTCATGCTTGTAATCCTAGCTATCAGAAGGCAAATAGTCCATGAGACCCTATCTGGAAAAACCCTTCACAAAAAAGGGCTGGTGAATGCCTCAAGGTGTAGACTCAGTTCAAATACTAGTATTGGGGGCGGGGGGCAGTGAAGGAAGTAAGGGAAGCATCCCCAGGCTCTGGGGCCTCACTTCCCATCAACAGTCCTATTTCTCTGTGGCTGCTTGCTTCCAGGAAACCTGGCCATTTCCAAGCAACAGCTGGACAGCCACTCACATTGGTGATCAACGGCCCTTCCCCAATAGCTGGGACCACAGTCAGGTACCACCTTTCCCAGTTCTGGGAGGCATTTTGATGTCTACTGTGTAAATTCAGAAAGAATCCTCACTTGGGTTGTGGCTCAATCACAAGGCCCACTGTTCAAACCCCAGTGCCACCACTGCGGGGGGAAAATAAAATTGCCAAGTACTGGTGGCTCATGCCTGTAATCTTATCTACTTGGAAGCTGAAATTAAGAGGACCTCGGTTGTCGGCTGGCCTGGCCAAACAGTTCACATGACCCCATCTCTAGAATTCAGAGCAAAATGGACTGGAGGTGTGGCTCAAGTGGTGGAGTGCCTGCTTTGCAAGTGTGAAGCCCTAAATTCAAACCCCAGACCCACCAAAAAAACAAACAAACAAAAAATCCTCACTCCACTGAAAAGCCAGCAGCTCTAAGAAACCTAGCAAAACAAGGCAACCTTAGCCCCACCCACCACTAATAGCACCTACCCTCTCAATGGCTACAGACCCACCAACCGAGCTCCAAGAGGTACTAGAGTCCAGAGACCATCAAACCTCCAAAGGGTATAAGGGCACTTGTATGGGGTCAGGATATAGCCTCCCAGAGACCCACCCAAGCTGAGGGTTCCATACAAAGGGAATGGGAATTTTTCTGTGTAAATCCTTCAGGAAGAAGACACTGGAACCCCATCACTTCTCATTAGGGCTTGGGCCTCAGTGTGTGTGGGGGGGAGGGCAGCAAGCATGAATATCACCACTGTCACCAACCCAGCCATTTTTGTATGGCTGTCAACCCAGGTAGACACTGTTCAAAAGAACAGGAGACACCTATCCCATGGCCAGGCACAAGCTTCTCCGGCCATTCAACCAACATAATCCCAATCCCCCTTCCTACCTCCTCTTCTGCAAGGCCAATTATTGACTCTCAACCCCCAACCCCCATTTAAAATGTTTTCCAAGGGCTGGAGGTACACCTCAAGTTGTAGAGCACCTGCCTAGCAAGCATAAGGCCCCGAGTTCAAACATCATTACCACAAAAAAAAAAAAAAAAAAAAATTCCACTGACTACTCCCAGCTCAGAATGCATGCCAGCCACATGCTTCTGATTTAAGGTCCCATCACATCTCTACTCAGAATCTGATCTTCTCCAGACCCCAGCCAGGGGGCTGAATACTGAGGCTGGCCAGGGAGTGGGGAGAGCAGGACTTCAGAACTGGGGTGGGAGTCCTATATTTACAGAGGCCTCTGGGACTTTGCAGGCCCAGAGACCTGGCTCAGCTACCCTCAGAGAATGGGAGAGGTCCTTCTGTTGTCTTCTGAGGAGCCCTAGGCTGTCCTCAGCTAAGGATATGCCCAGGAAAGGAAGCTCGAGAAGTTTCTGTTCCACTGGATGACTGACCAAAGGGAGCACAAGACACTTTGGGAGAACATTCAGAAATTTACTGGCTATAGACAAGGTGGTGGTGAAGGAACCACCCTAAACAGAGTAAACACAGAAGTTACCGTACAGAAAGGAACACACAGAACACATATACTGACTCCCACCCTATCCTCTATCCCCATAAACACAACACTGAGTGACAATGTCAGGAAAGCACAGGCGAAAGAAGACACTCAACTAAATAAAGCAAAGCATATCTCCCACCACATTTCTAACACGAATTACTGATCAAGTGAGAAAAGGCTATGCTTTGCCCCTTTCCCTTTTTTACAGCACATATGGTATTTGAAATCTCTGACAAGAAAGCATCCTATAGATGGCAACAGCTGAGGTTAAACCAGGGTCCACAATTATCCCATTCAGTATGCCTACCTGGGTCTTCAAAACTGAATTCTAGTTACTGTCCTCTCAAGTGACTCAGACCTCACTGTCATTTCCACTGCTCCAGAAGAGCAAGAAGTGCAACAAATCAGGATAATCCAACTTAGCTGGAGGGTTCTAGCAGCCTGGGCCAGACCCCACGACCTCTAGGCAGTAAGTGACAGCAGAGGCAAACTTAAGAGGATAGCTAGATAAAATGGATATACTTACACCAAGAATTTCTTGTTTATTTGAACTTCAAAGTTAACTATGTGTCCTTTATTGCCTAAATCTGGCCTGAATGAGGGGCCATGCAAATCTGGGTGCCGCCTAGGAGCCTGGGCAGGTCTGCTGGCACCCAAGGGCTATAGCACATCTGTCTCTGAGGCCAGATGCCCCTCTAGGATCATTAGTGATCCCCACTTCCTACTCAAACAGAAGCCCATGTCTAAGGCAAACTTTTTCTTTTGGTGGTACTGGGGTTTGAACTCAAAGTCCTGAGTTTGCTAGGCAAGTGCTCTACCACTTGAGTCATGCCCCAGCTCTTTTCACTTTAGTTATTTTTTGGATAAGGTTTTGAGTTTTTGCCCAGAGCTGGCCTTGGATTACCATCCTTCTACCTATGTTTCTTGAGTAGCTGGAATTACAGATGTGTTCCACCATGCCCTAAGGCAAACACTTTCACCCTCCTCCTCCCTAAGAAATACATGTTCAAGGGCAAAGCAGAGTGTATAGAGCATGCCAGTGCAATGCTGGGTTTCTGCCAGCACTACTCCTCTCTTCTGGCTAAAGATCTGGCTTTTATTATTAACAGTAAATCAAATTTCCATTCCTTCCTCTTCTATATTTTCCTGTTGCTTATGCAGCTCAGAAAGTTTACATCTTTGAAGGATCAGCCCTGACTTTCATCTGACCCTGGGATATACTCCTCTCCTTGGCCTTTCAGACTGGATGCCTGTTAAGGGCCCCAAAGAAGCTGAAACACAATTTGAATCCAGGTACCTGGAGCTGGTTTGAAGACTGTGGAAGGGTGTGATTGCTCTTGGAGGACAAAGCATGTGCTCACTCAAACATCTTCAAAGCAAGGAGGGTATGCAAGAGAAGTGTGTTTTGAAAAGCAAAGTTTGGACAAAAAACCTTCGTCCTTTCCAGGTTAATGCCAGAGCCAAGAGTATTTCCACTCAGGTGATCTTGGTAAAAAGAAAAGTAGAAGCACCCACTTTCTTAGACTTAAGAACAACTCTGCAATGAGGACAGGGCTTGATTTACCTTGGACACCTCCAGCACAGGTAAGGCTTTGTACATGTCTGCTGAACTTAACTCTGGCTGACACATATGCACATGTGGCTACTTAGCCAGTCACAATCTACATGCAAAATACAGCAAGGAGAAGGAGAGATCATTTGAAATTTCTTTTCTGAACATTCTAGCTAATAGTTTTAAGCTTTCTTCCACTGCTCTTCTCAGTTAGAATCAAGTGGCAAGAAGATTTACTTTCCTCCTGTCCCTTCTCTGTGAGAAACACTAATACACACAGAGCATATGAAACTGTCAGAAGACGGGCTGGAGATGGGGCAACTTCTAAAATCAGTCTGGAAGAATTAGGAATACTGAGTAGTTAGGACCCTGAAAACAGTCTCATTTTCCTCCAGAATTCTAGACCATTCCATTTTCATAAATTGTTGACTATTTCCTGATATTCCTGAAATGCAGGTGCAAAAGGCCTATTGTATTGATGTAAAATGCACAGTCCCACAAATACCTAACAATCTAGACAAAGGTTCTAATTGCCCAATGGAAAACCTAGCCAGTGGTGCTCCAGTCTAGAGAGGCAGGATGCTGGCTCATGTAATTGCTGAATTAGTCTTAAAGGCTTGGGCCAGGAATATTTACTCAACCAGAACAGGCACAGATCAAAGTCCAAAGGGAGAACAGACTGCAGCTTTGTTTTTTAAATCAACAAATGCTGGACACTGTGGAAGGGCCCATAATTCTTTGCTTAAAGAACCCTAAACCCTACAACTTAAAATGAGGCATCAAAAGAATAACCAAGGCTGCCAAACTGCCAGTAAGACTCTAATTAAATTGTAAGCATAGGAGTGATACAACCAAAGGTCTAGTACTGGTTCCCCTTCACTTTTCCCTTTGAGATTGGGCAGCAAGTTTATTTTTTAAAAAGATTAAAGATGCAGAACAGGTGACATCAAATCTCCTGTGCAATTCTCCTACCTGACACAGGGAAAGACAAATCCACAATGAACTCTCATGGGCTGATACAGAAGAGGTGAGACAGGGAGCAAGTGTATATTTAAGTAACTTGGGTGGTCTCTCTTTTATGGCACTGTTATGTTTCTATCTGGAAGTAAGTCAATGTTAAGAAAACAAGACATGCAGTTATCCTCTATGAAAAGCCTAGAGCACTCTTGTGAAAGGACAGTGAAACAAACCAGAGCATACAAGCAGGGCACAATGTGTTCAATCAGGTCCCCTACAGGGCTCATCTTTCCAGATTTTGCAGTAAAGCTTAACTGAAGGTAGCACTCCAGGATGCCAAGATGAGACCAGAGGAGGAAGGCAAAACACAGCCCTGCTGATCAGGCTACACCCTTGATACAATATGGAATCCAACAGATGAGTAGCAGATGATCCCCTTCTCTACAGATTAGCTCTTTACCAAAAGGAGAGGTAACAACCATTTGAACAACTGCAGGGTAGCGAGGGTGACCATATCCTGTGACGAGAGATGTCCCCCTAGAAACAAAAGCACCTTTGGAGACCCTTTGGGAAAGAATGAACCTGAAGACTGGCTCGTCAACCTGGCAGAGCAGACCCTGCTCACGGCCCCCCACCCCAGCTGGCCCATTGAGGAATGAACCCCTGCCCTCATTTCCTCTCCAGTTTAGTTCAGGGCTTTGGGACTAATGGTAGGAGAAATTGAGCCAATGATGATGACAGCTATTGTTCAGGAACCAATTACGCACAGAGTGGATGCCGTAGTGGTGTCTGTATTCTGTGTATCAGACATACAGAATGTGCCCATGAGCTTGCCTGGCCAGTCATCTTCATCAGAGCAGAAAAGGGAAAGGGACAATCCAAAGCAGACGAACTGACTGCCACAGAAGGAACAGAGGGGCTTAAAAGTCCTTAATAAGAGTGAACAAGCCCGATCTGTCAGCTCTCGGAGGAGCAGATCCAGGAGTGAAGCAGCAAAGCTTACCTGTCCTCAAGCTTGAGTGGGGCATCTGCCCCTTATTTCTTACAGTGTTTCTAGGCCTGGCTTTGACCTCCAGTAGGATTTCAACAGAACAGCAAACTAATTAGTCCTGAAATCAGAGTAGGTGATTTAAGGGATGGTCTTGGACACCCTGAATACCACAAGCACACCAGAGAAGCAAGAGGATATGCAATACTTAATAATTCACACAAATCCTAAATCACCAAAGGCTGAGGCTGGCTTTCACACTCAAAGAGAAAAGTGAAAATAAGCTGTGACTCTGTTATATGGACTATTTTATCTTAATAAAAGTAACTCCCAAAGGCTTGGTTTCCTTGTGGGTATTTTTTTTTTTTTTTAAATGATTCAAGGTCAGCTGAACCAAATTATAGATACCTACATTTTCTGGCCCCAAAACTAGTGATGGTATTTCCTCCCAATACACAAAAATTTAACAAAACTTTAAAGGAAAAGAAAAGAAAAAAAGAAAAGAATGTTGAAAAGAAATACAAATCAAAAAAATTTATTATTATTGACAAAAATACATAATATAAAAACAAAACACAACACAACAGAAACAAAACCAGAAACCCCACCCAGTGGCCCCTGTGCCTAATGTACTGACAATGTGCAGTCCCAGATGCCCCCAAAATATGGCACTTAATTCATGAGGACCTCCATCTGCACCAGCCTTGCATTGGTGTCCCCAGACGTCCGGTAGGGTATCATTCCAGCAAAGGTAATCAAGGCTCTGGCTTGACTTCGGAGTTGCTGAGAGAGGGAGCAAGAGAAGAAAACCAGTTAACTTTCAAGTCAGGGCAATACACTGAGAACCCCATCTATGTTTTTCCACTCTCTACCGTGGTGTCAGGGACAAATCCTGGTACACAGATAATAGTTATTACCTCTGCTGTCATATTCCTACAGTATGGTGCAAAGTTAGCAAAGCTTGTCCACTGGGTCCCCAGTTCCACAGGACATCTAAACCTTTCTATTAAGCAACAGGCTGATGGTCTGTCAGGCAAGCTGTCTCACCACAACACTTGACTAGTTTCTGATACGGCATGAGCTTCAGAAGTGCCTGCTCCAGTTTTCTAAGCCTCACTTCTAGCTGGTTTCTGTTCACCTGCCTCAATGGGGATCTGAGTTTCTGGAGCCCCATGAAACACCTACAATGCCAGAGGCAAGGGCTATGTGCAGTCCTGATCACCCTCTTCCTATCCTGTCTCCATTTTCCCTCCTCTTCTCCCTCCATAATATATGTGCTTGGCCCTCTCTTCCCAGGCAACAGATGTATCTAATTTCTAGATTATTCCTGGAGAGAAAAAAAAGATGACCATGTGTTTCCAGTAATAACAAAAAAGACAACCTTTACTCCAATTTCCAAGTGATAAATTATTAAATACAGAGTAAAGAAACTTAGGAGAATGGCTTCAGATAACTGCTGCAAAAGAAAGATTTTGGGTTCTGGGGCCTCAGGTTGTTCCATACTAAAGTATGCTGGATGCTTATACCAGCAAGAAAGGAAACCATACAGGCAGAGAAAGTCCACACCTTTCTGCACCAGTAACAAAACTTTCAGGGAAAACTCAAAGATTATTTACTAGGCTTACTTAAGGACTGGCCCAAAAAACTGAAAAGCAAATGCTTTTTTATCTGTTGTGTAAATAAGTTAGCAAGTATATGTCCTTATTCATGTTCTACAGAAAGAAATCTTACTTTGTGATGAGAATACTCATTGTATTTCTTTTAAAGGTGAATTAATGTACATAAGCTTTCATGCCTGATTTAGTTACTTTAAATGAGCTCTAGGGATGTTTAGGCAAAAGGCTCCCACTGGCAGTTTACTTTTGACCAGGAAACCACTTCTTGCACAGTTAACAGCGATATATAAGCTTCTCCTCAATTCTACCCATCCCTTCCTTTCTGGGGGA
Source organism: Castor canadensis (assembly GCF_047511655.1). Lineage (NCBI taxonomy): Eukaryota > Metazoa > Chordata > Mammalia > Rodentia > Castoridae > Castor > Castor canadensis. The sequence continues at coordinate 28,696,308 of NC_133400.1, forward strand.
AAAAAAAAAACAAAAAACGGAGAACTGTAGACAGAAGGAAGACAGAAGAATGGCTTTATTCATGGTATGTGAATAAATAATAATAATAATAATAATAATAATTTGCTGTTCTGGGGGTCAAATTCAGGGCCTCACTCATGCTAGGCACATGCTTTCATTGCTCAGCTCCACTCCCACCTGGTATATGAAAGCTAAGTGCCTAAAAAGAGAGACTGAACCCCACACATAAGGTGCTTTCAGATGAGGGCAATGGCCTGCCAGAACTGACCTGTAAGGAGCACACAAAGGACCAGGACATGCTCCATCTCAGGATTCACTCTCAAAACATCACTGCACTGACTCCTGCTAAGGGGCAAGCACAGTGGGCCTACCTTTGGTAGGCTCTTGTCTGCTCAAGGGCAGGCACAGACCAGCCCATGCCTTGGTACCCACAGGGACCAGCTGACCACTCCAGTGGTTCACTCCTGAGCACTGTTACCCATTATCCTGAAGGTGAGCATTTCTGCCACCATTCACTAACAGAACTTCTGTAACTGACAGTGCCTATCGGGGCACCGTGGAGAGAGGTTAAGACATCCTTGGAGGCAGGACTGTTAGGGCTTCTTGACTGCCAAAATTAGGGTTGGTTGTTAGACACTGTCCTGGTAGTCAAAAATTAAGAGGGACAGGATGTGGGGTTCATACCTGTAATCCCAGCACTTGAAAGGTTGAGATAGGAGGATAAGAGAGTTTGAGGCCAGTCTGACTACATATTGAGACCTGGCCTTAAAAAAACAAGGGCTGGGGATGGAGCTCAGTAGCAGAGTGCCTGCTTAGCATGAGCAAGGCCCTGGGCTCCATCCCCAGCACTGCAAAAACAAAAGAATAAAAGGAAAAAAAATTAGTGTAAAAGTTAAGAGAAAGGCAATTTAAAAAGAAACTACCTGCCTCATGGTTTAAATAGGTCAAACAAACACCTCTGTTCTTTTGACAGATCAACTGGACATTTTCTGGGGGGGGGGGGCTCAGGGTCCTAATATTCCAGGACTCTGCTTGGCTCAGGCACTGATAGAAGCTCGTCAGTCTCAGACTCAGCTTTCAGACACTGTCTCTGCACCTGTCTACCACTTGGTGGGCCAACAGGGCAAGTAAGTTGCTTCCCAATTCTGGGCTTCAGGTTCTTCAGCTGTTAAGATGGGGATAATACCACTCTCTTAGTCACCTCCCTAGGGTCACTGTGAGGCTCAGAAGAGAGAAACAAGTATTTCCGTCAAATTAATGTGCTGATCAAAAATAAAGTATGGTTTTGATGAAAGTGTTCACTGATAAGTTGGAACTCACAGGGTAACCTATATTTTAAAATGAGCAGAAAATTCTTATGAACCATCTACCAATGGTTTGGTTTTAAAAATCTGTTTGATTTTTAAAAGGTGACATTTGCAGACTTAGCACATCTTTTTCTTTTTTTAGCTTGAAAAAAGCTGCAATCTGATTTGTTTGATTTCCTCAGGAAGCTTCCTGGTATAAGAATTACCCAGGTGCCAGCTCCTAAGGGAAAACAGCAGTTTAGGGTCATGCAGTCTCGTAAGAGGGCAATGGATTCCAAACCAGAAAGGTGTTTCTCATGAACGCTGGGATCTTACAGAGTCGCGGTCCTCGATGACTCGCTGGGGTCTGGATACAGAGGATGGACTTGTCCCCTTAAGCCTCTTAAACTGTGTGAATAAGATGTTCATGGTGGCGAGAAGCACTTCTGAGAGGTTATGCCTAATCTACACAGAGAGAAACACACAGAGTAAGGAAAGGAGTCCTCGGGCCACCAATTGCCTGGTCACACCACATCCCACAGCTGTCAATGGAGAGCTGCACAGTCACCAAAAAGGGGCTGATGGCACTTTAATGTCAAGTGTGATCATGACCTTGCTGCTCAGAAGATCAGTTGGTCACTTTCACTGCTCTCTTCTTCATGTTCCTCTTAGCAGCTGTGGCAAGCCAAAAAAGGATGCTGACAACATCTGGTAAATATGTAGCTTGGGCTGGCTAGCAGAGTGATGACCAACAAGCATCTGGACTTGAGTATCAGTAGGTAATGGTGCATACCAGTCCTCCACACTCCCCACCAGTCCCCACTGCCTCAGACCCACTTAACTGTTTCCACTGGCCTGCAAGGCCCCAGAGTCCTTGGGAAGGACTATGGGGCAGACCCTGGTATACTACACATTAGCCCATGCTGCAATGATGTGTATAGGGGAAGGTAAAAATAACAAAGGAACAAGTAGCTAAGGGTAGAATGCACAGTGAGTGTGAAGGGAAGGTTGGCATGGGGTAAGACTTCTGGACTACATCTCCCACAGCAGCCACACCCTCCTCAGGTGCAGAAACTGACCTTCTTTCTCTAAAACAGAATGTGTTTTCATAAAAGGCATTTGCTTAGGCATTAGGAACTGTTCTAAATCGAAATGCCATCAATGACATCCCAGAGCCAAGCAGCTGGCTCTAAAGTCTATTATCCGTGCTATATAGAAAAGTCTTACCTGGCTGCATCTGGGAATGACTAAGGGAGGTACAGGCCACAGCCCCTAACAAGAAAAGCAGAATCTTGGGGGGCAGGGCCTGGACACAAAAAATTTTTTAAAGCTCTTCTAGCAAATCTAGTGTGCAGCCCAGTTGAGCATCCCTGGACTAGATGGTAGCAAAATGCTTGGAGCTTTGCCAAGAGACAGCGGCTCTGGAGCACATGGGTGATATATTAGTCCAGGGTCACAGCACTTGCACTTTGGATAAAACTCAGGGAAAAGAAGGATGGCAGTAAATCATAGGCATGCTTTATGCATGGACATATTAAAGAAGATCAGTTAAACATTAAAACAAGTGACAATAAAAGAAACCTCACAGGAAAGCCAAAATAGCTGAAATTGGACCCATCCTGGAAAACTGACTCTGGATGGTTACCATAGCTGGAACTCTTAAAGTTATTAGTTATGTTCAAACAAAAGCATTCAATTCTGAATGTGGAGAAAACAGAATTTCGTAACGAGGAAGAAAAGGACTCACTTCATCACTGAAGTTTCTGAAGGCAGCCACTCTTTCTTCTACACTTTCCTGATTCAGAGGCACCAGCTTTAAGCGATCAATTATCTGTTGAAAACAAAAAAACCCACCAGCAGCCCCATATGACACAGCATCATAGTCATTTCATCTCCCTAAAGATAACAGTCCACATATAATACGGTTCAAAAAGCTCCCTCTCACCTTTTTTCCCTAGCCTTGGGTCTTGTTGTGTATGCTAGTCAAGTACTCTACCACTGAGCTATACCTTAACCCTTGGGTTTTTGAGACAGGGTCTCCCTATGTAGCCCAGGATGGCTTCGAACTCTCAATCCTCCTGCCTCAGCCCCTCCAAGTGCTGGGATTACAGGTATGTATCACCATACCAGGCTAAAAGGGCTCCTTAATAAAGAAATGTTATTCCCTGCTTTGTACACACAAAAGCTTTGATTCTAACTTACTGCCTAACTTGATCCTTATCTTCATTTTGTGGCACAATTTTAAAATTCAGAGATCTCAAATTATTTTGAGAAACCTCTGTTTCCAGATTAAAGGGGAAAGGAATAGAAAAAAAGAAAAGGAAAAAAAAAAGCAACATAGAAATTCCCAGGATCAAACTTGTCTTCTTCACTTAACAGGTGGACTGGTGACATTTCTTTTGTTTTAAACGAATCCCATGAAGTGTTCTGAATCTTCAAGGGCATACATTAACTTGCACTTCAAATATCCCTCCTGAAACTTACATCAAAGGCTCTGTCAATATGGCCACTATGATACTCGTCAAAAAAGGTGATCAAGTCCAAGAGAAGATAGAACGTAGAGTCCACAAATTTATTCGCACTGATTCCCTGAGCTCTGTACCTGAAAGACAAAAATGGGAGTGGGTGAGAGGGGAGCAAAGGTCAATGAAATTCTGTGTAATCCGTAACTGGATGATACCAGTTACAACGCATCAAAATCTCTTGAGCTCTCTGGATGAGGGGAATTAAGGAGTAGAAAATAGTATTTATTCTGAAATGACAAAGTATTGACAGTGGATTTGGTATAACTTCACCTATATGTACTTTGTATGAAGCACTGTTTTCTAGCCTTGACCACCATCTTGGCAGTCAAATCTCCAGTAAGGTCCTCATGGGCAAAAAGCTCAAGGACTAATGTGAGGGACTGTTTGCTAAATGGAGATATGTCATTTGCCTAAGAATGTTCTTTTGAGTTACCCCAGAAGAATATCCTAAACCCAGTATTCTCTGGACCATTTAATTGGGGGTATCTATAAAGGGTGCAAAACATTAACATCCTTTGCCTGAGTTTGGGAGTTAAATGGAGTAAGGCTAAATAACTGAGTGAACTCATTGAGGAGGAAAGCATATTCTGTAACACTGGCTGTGACACCCATTCATCTATCACTGTGTTCCTAAATGCCTGGGGTAGATGAGTTAGTAGAATCACTTTAAAAACCACTTGCTATTACCAATAAAGCCAAATATGCACTGGAGTGTGCACAGTGGCTTGGTACTGGCACCAGCACTTCAGGGCTCCACTGAGCCAGCTCCAGGCCTTACCGTTCGGCAATGGAGAGTGCCATGTTCTTCAGTCTCTCCTTATTGGACTGAGGGGCACTGATCTGTGGGACAACAGGGCTCAGCAGTTTGTTCATCAGCTCCAATACCTTGTCAGCATTCTGTTCAAGTTTTTGAAATTAAGGAAATAGTCAACAACTGGAAAAATTAATAACCAAAACAAAAGAGGGTACTTTCTGGGGTGATAGATGGAAGTATTCTGTATCTTGATGTGGGTGGTTATACATACATACCTACAGAAAATTCATCCACTGTATACTTACTATGTGTACAATTTTCTAAATCCTAATTATACCTCAAAGTATTTTTTAAATTTAAGAAAACATGAAGTATAGCCTTTTTGTATACTCTTCTCTAATAAAAGGAGGAATATAATCTTTTCTAGCTCATCTAAATCATCAGTCACCCTATGTTCTTAGGTAGAAATAGTTATTCAGGTTGTAAACAGGCACCAGCTGTGGCATCATTCTCTGACACACACTATGCTCCAGTGTGTGGGGTGGGGGGGAGGGGTAAGAGGGCTTCTCACCAGCAGCTTCACCATCAAAATGTGATGGATGCTTATTCTGCTACCGAGTGAGAGGACAGTATAAGGCCCGTGGGATAATGTTGCTCGTTTGGTCAGATATACCTTATGGGCAGAAATAATTCTGTAAAATGGGAACGTAGCCCTGACTATACCAAAAACTGCCTAAGTGCTAGGAGAAAATGCTTCAGCCGGGAGAGTGCTTCAACAACGGCAATGTCAGAATGTTTGTGCACTTAATGCCAAAAGCCTGACAGATCTATTAAGTGCAAAAGAAGGAAAGGGGCACATTTTACCTTGGCAAGGTCATAAAGCTTTGCTGCATCTTCGAACAGTCCTTTATTTTCTGCCACGGAAGCAACTTTGTTGATAATAGGCTTTGTGTCACTAGTAAACTTATCTATGACTCCAGGCTGACAAGACAAAGTATGGAGGGGTAAAAAGAGAGAGACAGAACTATTATTTTAAACAAACAGAAGCAACTAGGATACAAAAAATACTTTAACTGAAAATGCTTGCTCTGAGCAATGTATCTATTTCACCTACTAGATTCTGGCTTTCTTATAGATGTAAGGTCCTATTAAAACTATGGAAAGAGATGGAGAAAACAACACATGAAGGGGCAGACTCAGTGGAAACACAGGAGTCAACAATAAGACAATTCTGTTTTCCATTTTCCCAAAATGACCCAGAGAGTAACTGAAATTATCAGTGATTTAAAATTTGCTGAGGAGTAGAAACTAGGTAGAAAAGTCATGAGGTTTAGAGAAAATATTTCAAAGGTTTTGGATTTGCTTTCTAAGACAGATGGTAAAAGAAATCCAGTGCTGAAAAAACACATGGCAAATGGTATAAGGACATTTTAAGAGAAATCATCATCACCACTCAACGACAAGCAAATGGTCAGGAGAGTATGAGTGAGCCCTCAGGAACTGGGGAAGAGTGAAAATGGCCACTCCGATTCTCCTTCAGCTGAACTTGCAGGACTGGCCCATGCTGGGGTGACCTACCCTGCTACTTGCGAGGCACTAGATCAGCAAAAATCATGGGTTTGTAGGTCAGAAGGACTGGTTCAAATTTCAGCTGTGTGATCTTGAGGAAAATAGCCTCTCTTACCTCCATTTCCTCATTTGGAAAACATAGATAATTACAGTTCCCACCTTCTTGGGTGATTGTGGTGACTAAATAAGAATCTACATGCAAAGTGCTGAGCACAGTGCCTGGCAACGGCAGTCCCACTAAGCAAACACCATCAGAAGCAGCACCATCAGGGTTCTCTTGTGACCTCAATGGGGTGAGCTCATCTTGAGATGGCTGGCTCAAGCCACACATTTTTACAAAGAAGGAAAGTAAGTCCCTGAGGGGCAAGTGACTTTCTCAAGGCTTCAGGGAGAGGCAGGGTCAAGAATGGTCTCTGATAATAGGGCCTCTGCCCTTCTGCTATGATACCCAATGGGTACAATAAGTTGCAGAGGAACTGCTAAGGCTCCCAAGAGCAGCTGCATATTCTGGGTCAGTGTGGGGTTCTGAGCTCTCAGAAATTGCCTTTTGATGGAGGTTAAGTGCACTTGTAACTTTTCCATCTGGGCAGAGCAGGTGCAGTAATCAATTTATTTTTCCTCATGTTTTCTGAGCTCCCCCCACCCCACCGCCCCCAAAAGAGCAGAAATGTAGCCTCCTCCTCAACTCAAAAAAATGGCAAGTATGAATAGATGAGAATTCTGAACATAATAAGATAAATCTATCTAATCAAAAACGTAACAAATTTTAAGGAACCATAAATTACAGGGCATCATTTGTGCCTATAATTTTCATTCCTTCTCTCCCTGAGACAGGGTCTTGTTATGCAGCCCAGGTGGGCCTAGAATTTGCAAGATCCTCCTGCCTCAGTCTTCTGAGTGCTGGGATTACAGAGGTACACCACTACAATTGGCTTGTTCTGTTTTTTAAACTAAGCAACTCCATCCAGTTTTGCATCATTAGTGCTTCAAATCCTAAAATGTAATGATATTCTTTTTAACAGTTATAAATTCCTAACTAAAAAACTAAGACTTTTATTCTTTCTCTTGTGGTGCTAGGGATCAAACTAACATTTCTTTAAGAGTATATTTAACCCACCTTTCTACTTCCATCATTTTCTAGTTTCCCAAGAATCATATCAAACTGTGAAGGAAAAAAAAAGTTTACTCAGTTTACAGAATGAGGATATCAACATGATATACAATTCTTCAAAGACAAAAGGCGGAAAGAAAATGGGGCAGAAAAGAGAAGTCTAACACAAACTAGGAAAAAGTAAGTTTGAAATCAGTATTTTCACTGTTAAAAATCATAGAAAACTCCATTCCCCTGTTCCAACCATGTTCACCATGACCACACTGAAAGAAGCATGCACGTCACATCAGTGTAAGAACACGTATTGAAAACTAAAGCAGGGGACAGGAAACCAACCTACCTCTCGACTTTCTATTACAAGCTCACTCACACAGCGCAGAAACATGTTTTCTCCTTGGCTGTCTTTCTCATCCCTGTGAAAGGACGAGAGCAATTCGGTTTCTCCTCTGGACTCAAGGTGTCTAACAGTTACTGCAAACTACCTGAGTGAAGTGTGAAAAGCACACTTTACCTGAGGAAGTGAAAGTACTGGAGGGCCTCTCTTGGGTCCGTGGACTCAAATTTCCGTGTGTACAGCATGAGTAGCCGCACAAAATTCAGCCGTCGCATGCAGGGAGGGTCACCAGGCTCATGGCTGACTGCATACGGGAACAGAAAGGGTCACAATCACACAGCCCTCTGACCTGTGCAACCCAAGACTGTAGACGGTGAGCCCAAAGGACCAGCAGCAACTCTTCTGACAGTCCAGCCTATGAGTCCCATCCAAGCTCTGATCAGTCCTCTTACCCCCCTGGTTTGCTATTCTTTCCATGGACAAAGTAAAAGAGCCCTTGTAGTAAATGTAGTATGCTGGTCTTTCAGTGAAAAGATTATATAAGTAACAATTATGGCTGGTGCTTTGGGGTGATTTTGCTGACCTACTAAGGAACCCACAGATATTCATCCACATTTTCTTGGCTCCCCCACCCATGCAGGTAGCACATAAAACAGCTGGTTGAGGTTTCCAAAGTCATTAAAGCCAGAGCCCTAAAGGGAACCAGATTCATAACTCTCAGGACTGCTTTGTCTGGCCACAGTAGCACTTTGTACAGCACTTTGTCTCTTAAGGGAATACTAATGGAGGGAAAAAAGCAAGGCCCTTAAAATGCTAATCATCCAAAAAGCTCAAATGTCTACAATCCTCTAAAATGATTGGCACCATCTGCCAGATCCTTTGGGGTTGAGATTCTGCGGTCACTGTCACCAATGGGGAGATGTGCTATGGTCACCTCACTGCAACCAAGGCATGAATACTCACGGAGCTGAGCACTTTGTCCCGAGGATTTTAACAGCAGCTTTAGCTCGAACAGCACCAGAGCCACATGGACAGCATGGCAGCGCAGTCGCTCCATGCGGAAGAGAAAGGCAATGGCAGCCTCAAACTGTGCAGTTAGGAACAGCACTTGGAAGTAGAGGAAGGGCTGCTGGTTCACTGTAAAATGGGACTCACCTGGAGGAGAGGATGAATAAAACCCACTCAGAAGGAAGCTGCCAATGGTAGTGTGACCCCACGTAGTAGCCCAGTGTCTACTGGCCTTGCTGGGTGGGAAAAAAAGCACCAGCATCAGCTAGAATTAATGGAGGGGTGCTGGATGCAGCGAACTGCCATGTGAAATGTGACTTGGTTCCTCCACCTTCTCTAGACCTAAGAAGAGGACTTTGGCAGGCAGGGATAGTGTTGTAAAACTAAACTGTCTGCATTAGATAGGAAAGAAACAGTTAAGGATCTTAAGACAAACCAAAAAGTGATGGTTTATCTCCAATGCTCTGGTAAAAGTTACTCAATATTCACAGAAATCTGGACTCAACAACTACTGAACACTAACTGGAATGATCCTTTTCTCTCCAGAACTGTTAAACAAATATGAGAGGAAAAGAAGAAAAGATAATTCTCTTTTGCGCTCAGATGTGGTCATACGCAAGAGCTACTAGAAAGCAATAGCTAAGTCCATTGTATGCCCCTCCATGAGCAAATGCTTACCAGAGCAGTTTGGAGAATTAGAAAAAAGTTTACTATTTATAACCATAAGTCATTTACATTTCTTTAGGCACATGCCCTCTTCTTGATTTGACATGGTTAAAATTTAACAAAGCTCATGGATGAAGGACTTTCCCAGAGGAAAACCATGTGGCTGCTTTAAGTGGACAGGAGGAGAGAAGGTGATTGTCGAGGATCTTACCATAGTCTTCCAGCAGCTGTTTCTGGAACTGTGCAAGGGTGAGCCTGTCTTGTGGGGAGTTGGTGCCATCATCATCAAAACACACTTGGTTCAACTAAATCCCCAAAAGAAACACATGCATGAGTGCAAACATCATCCTGAGCCATTGAGCTGAAGCTGCCCAGCAGCCATGCTCAATGCTGTGAGCTGGAGGCTATGTGAACAAGGCAATGGTTACTGGGCTTGGGGGCATGGCTCAGTGGTAGAATGCTTGTCTAGCATGCACAAGGCCTTGGATTCCATCCCCAGCACTGCAAATAAAGAAGACTGTGGTTATTAGCTGGAATTACAAAACAAAAAATGGGGCCAATAGACAAGAAATCCACTGGCCCTGGCACTGATCATCCTACTACCTTTTATACATGAAGCAGGTAAAATCTGTGCGGAGAACCTGAGCAAAAGGAAGGGTAAAGCCCTACTCAGCAAGGGAAACCATGCTTACCTTCAGCCACAGGTAGTCCTCAGTTTTGTCTGCCACTTCACTCTGGTTGTCAGTGATGTCACATCTGCCAATGATACAGTACACAGCCCGCTTGTAGGGGTCTGTGTTGTTCCGGAGGGCTCTGCGGTAGTGAAGCCTGAGCTTGTTTTCAGTAGCTGGGGATAATCTAAAGACATAAGAGAACAGACAGATACACAACACTCAGTAAAGATGATCAAGGGTAAGTGAAAGCACCTGCCTAACAGTCAGGAAACTTCCTTCAGCTGGGAATACACCATCTGCCTACACTGCCACTTTACCTCACTTGCAACTAACAGCACTTGTGTCCCTTTGCCTGTTAGCTCTTTCTAACCCTCAGAACTCCTCAGGCAGGCCAGAAATGCCGGGGACTAGTATTTCACTCCACCTCAGCAGCCCTCAAGCAGTGAGGCACAGGAGTGAGTCCTTCTCTTAATTTTCTTGCCCTTATTCATGTGGAGTCACTTTCCAAATAAGCTCCCTTCATTCAAACCTTTGCCTCAGGGTCTGGGGTGTAGATGCTGCGATATTAACCCCACTTTATTTATTTATGTGGTGTTGGGGATTGAACTTTGGGCCTCATACTCTATGCAATCACTCTTATTATTAAGCTACACCCCCAGCCCTACTTTATAATGAGTAACGGGCATAATTGCTCACACCTGTAATCCTAGCTACTTGGGAGGCAGATATTGGGAGGATCCTGGTCTGAGGCCAGTCCCAGGCAAAAGCATTAGACCTTACCTAAAGCAAAAAAGGGCTGAATCAAGTGGTAGAGCACCTGCCTAGCAAGTGTGAACCCCTGTTATCACCACAAAACAACAACAAAAGCTATAATACGAGCAAGACAAGGGTTTGTGTTTGAGATAATCTCTTGACGTGGCATTACTAATGTCAAGAAAAGTATCCTTCATTTTTCATGGATACAACTGGAGCACGCACCACTATTTTTTCAACATAAACACACATACAAACTGGGATTGAATATGAACTTGTGTCCAATTACATAAGCAAAATCCAGAGAAAACCTCATTTATCAGCCCCTTAATGTAAGAGAACTTAAAAAAGAAAAGCTTCGTAAATTAATTCAATTTATATTTCAAGGGTTGGTGGAGCAGCTCAAGTGTCAGAGTGACTGCTTACCAAGTGTGAGGCCCTGAGTTCAAACCTCACTACTGCAAAAACCAACCAACCAAATAATGTTGTATTTCAAGATGACAAACTTTTTTTTCTAGGCGGTACTGGGGTTTGATCTGAGAGCCTAGGCTTGTTAGGCAGGTGCTCTACCACTTGAACTAGAACCCCAGTCCAAGATTACTAATGCTAATTCTAATCTTTTGAGCTACGAAGTGTGACAACACATTTCTACCTCAGGCTGAACAAAGGAGCACTTGTTTTTAATGAGTAAAGTAAGTGTGACACAAAAATCCCAATTTACATAAATCATCCCTGATGTACCCAGTCCTGTAAACCATGCAAGGTTTACATGGGCCCAAGCATGGTCCCTTGCTTACTGGAACAGAAAGACTCTCAAAACACAAATAGATGAGTGCACTTCTGGGTGCCATGTTAGAATGGGGCTCTCCTTTAATGTTTTCATTTCTAAGCTCCTTTTTTCAGAATGTGCAGGGAAAAAGAACAATGGAGGCCACCCCCTCAATTCCATATGGCTTCTTCTGGGTGGGTCACCTCACTCACCGTACCTTCTGTCCTTGCTGTTCATGTACTCCTGGAACCAGGTTTTAAACTCCCCCAGCTGGTGCTGAGCTCGACTGACCACCTGTGATGCGGCAAGCAGGTCCCCACAACGCATGCAGTAGTAAATTAATGCCCAGACAGGATGGCCTTCCACCTCTCCGTCCTAAAAGAGAAATTACAAATACTCAAAATAAGCCAACAAAAGCTAACCAACTGCTTTCTGATGTGCTAGCTAAGTCCCTGTCCTTGTACCAAATAACTTAATTCCTACAACAACCTTGTAAGGTTAAGAACCACTAACAGCCTTCTCCTCCCCATTTCGCAAAGAAACTGAGGTATGGGAAGTTCACTAATTTGTCCAGGTTAAGCTGGAAAGTGAGTGTGGCTCTAGAGTTTTTCCTTCAAAGTGCATATAGCCCACCTGATCTAAAACCGGCCTTTCGTGTTATCCATGAAATCCAGCAGCTGGTCATAACCAAGTGACATTCTTCTGTGGTAACTTTTAGATGTGCATTTCTATGACCCCACAAAGCAAAAGCTAAAGATGAGGCTGACCAATAAGAGGCTATGGTTATCTACCTTGAGTTTATAAAATTAACTACTACTAATAGGTAACTAATCATTCATCCCTCAGTCACTCAAACACTGCCAGGCGCTGCTAGGCACCAAGGATCCGAGGCAGCTCTTCCCTACTCCTCCAGTACTACAGCTGGTCTATCCTAATCTGGTCTTGTTACATATCTGTGCAGCAGACCTGTGCCTATCCTTCTCCCTGTTTCCCCAACTCCTCCAGAAATGGACATCAGATCTCCTTTCTTGGTCCTTTCATCTTTCCCCCAGGACTCCTCCTAAAACCGAAATCACATAGTGTCTCTGCCCACTCAAAAGTCTTTGAGCTGATCAAGTCCAGTTCAAAGTGCTTTGCCTGACTTTTAAGGTCTTCGACAGCTGCCCCTCACTGAACCTTACTACATACTAGATACTCTAGGTACTCTGCTACTTCCACACATTTGTTCGTGCTCTCTCCTCCTGGAATAATGTTCCCAAGGCCTCAGTGGGTGTTTCCCTATTCTTCAAGAGCAAGTATGATCCTTTAGGAAGCCAGCCTTCACCCTTGGTACAAAGCTCCAGTTTAGCACCTTGCACACTGCATGAAAATCAACTGTAAAATAATCCCCACAGCTAATTAGTGAGCTGGAAAGAAGGGCCACATGTTAGAAGTCATATCCAACTCCATTCTTACAGATGTTTTGTCACAAACCTCAGACATCACCCCTGACTCTGCCTCTCACACCCAAATGCAAGTTCCTCAGCAAGTCCTCGAGGCCTGAGTTTCAAAACATGTCAGGACCTCCTGCTGTCCCCTTCCCTGCCTCCATCCTGGACTCCTGCACAACTGATCTGCGAAGCGCCTCCTGCTCCTTACCCCTCTGGTCTCTTTTCCACAGAGAACTTCCTGTTAACTGAGAACACCTAGGAGCAACTGCTCTGGAGGTGTGACTAACCACACAGAAAAAGTTGCCAGTACCTGAAGTCCAGGTAAGGGAGCTGGAAGTTTAATGTTCAGGAAACTTCGAACCAGTTGGTAAGTCCCAGGCACACCACCCAGCTGGGCCTGATGCAAATTTCCAAAGACAGTCACAAGGGTGTAGTTCTTATAACTAGGAAAATTTAAAAAGAAAAATGGGGGAGGTTGAAAACACACATATCCATGGCATTAGACTGTGAAACTCTGCAGGGCAGGGCCTAGAGGTTAACACTAAAACAGAAGCAGCAGCAGGACATGCTTAATGGAAAAAAAATCTACATTATTTATCATTATAAAGATTTCTTATCACTGTGGATCCTCAAAAGATTTCCTGGAGGAACACAATTGTGGACTTGAAATGCTTTAAGGGATGAAATGTAGAATAATCGCTCTACCTTACAGCCTAATGCTCTAGTGGGTTCTTTTTAAACTTTTTGCTTAAAAAATTCAAACCTATAAAAAGCTGAGGTAACAGTTCAATGAATGCCCATACATCCTTTACCTAGATTCAGCAATTATTAACATTTGTGTGTGTTTCCCCTCTCTATACACACACACACACACACACACACACACACACATCCCCCTGAATCATTTGAAAGTGTTACAGGAATCAGGAGCTACCTCACCTATAAATACTTCATTATGTCACTTTTAAGAACTATATTTTCCTATCTACCATTATGATACCAGGAAATTTAACAATAACAAACTATTAGCATTTAAGATATATCTCATCTTCTCTATACTTTGTTTTCTTTTCAAATCCAGAATCCAATTCAGGAAATACATGACAACTAATTTCATGCTGCCTTAATTTTGTTTAATCTAGGGTAGTAGAACTATTTTTTCCCCCTTTCATGACACTGGCTTCTTTTTTTTTTTTTTGGTAGGACTGGGGTCTTGAACTTAGGTCTTCACATTTACAAAGCAGGCACTCTACCGCTTGAGCCACACCTCCAGTCCCTTTTGCTCCGGTTATCTGGAGATGGAGTCTCATGAATTGTTTGCTTGGGCTGGCCTTGAATCTCAATTCTCCTTATTTTAGCCTCCCAAGCAGCTAGGATTACAGGTATGAGCCACTGGCACCCAGTTGACACTGGAATTTTTAAGGAACCCAGGCCAGGGCTGGGGATATGGCTCAGTGGTAGAGTACTTGCCTAGAGGCAAGGCCCTTGGCTCAATCCCTGACACTACAAGAAAAAACAAAACAAAAAGAACCTAGGCCAGACATATTGTATAATGTCCCACAAGTTAGACCATTTCCTCATGATTCAACTCAGGCTCAACTTTTTTGTCAATAATCCTAGAGTTTCACTGAATAACTCTTCCCACTGAATCTCACAATGAGACTCTTATTGGTAACCATTAATTTGACTCATTTGGTTACCAGGTGTTGTCCACCAGATCGTTCCATTATAATTTAATATTACTCCACTTGTATACAATAAATAATCTGAGAGGTAATGCTTGAAAAGTCACATAGCTATTCTGTTCACCAACAATCTTTCACCCTATAGTTTTAGTCTTCAGGGATGGTCCTTACTGAACTAATTATTACATTGGTGTTTGCAAAATGATTATTTCTGTCACTCCCTCTTCGTTTATTTGCTAACATGATTCTTAAAATCTTCTGTAATGTTTTTAAATGCCTCCATGCTAATAGTAAATGGTCCAAGTTACAGATATCCAAATATGTGGTTAATATAATAAAGAACTTTTGAGTTTGTTCTTGCCCAAAACAGATTGCTCAAAATGTCAAGTGTCCCATAAGCACAAAGCTACTCAACACCAAGTTAAATACAATGAGAGAGAGAGAGAGAGAGAGAGAGAGAGAGAGACTGAGATTCTAAAGTTCAATTACAGAAACATTTAATGGGATTAGGTGAGGTTAAGAGAAATGACACTGATGAGGAATTAAGAATCAAGTTATAATGTAAAACTATATATTGGGGTTAAGGACATGGTTCAAGTGGTAGAGCACCTGCCTAGCAAGCACAAGGCCCTGAGCTCAAGCCCCAATATCCCCCATACTTATGTATTATATACCTTTGGAGCATAACTGTGCAAACAATAAAATCAAACAAATTACTTATACATGCAGGGACTAGGGGTGTGGCTCAAGTGGTAGAGCACCTTCCTAGCAAGTGCAAGGCCCTTAATTCAAACCCCAGGATTCCTGGGAAAAAAAGGGGGGGAGGAGACATAACAAAATAAATAGGAGCCTCCTGATATAAGGAATAGGGGGCCACCCTTCTTTTTGCAGGTCTTTTTTGGCATCTTCCAAAATTCCTATAAGAGGCATGTATTACTTTCATAATGAAAATGAAACACAACTTAAGAAATGTAATGAACTCCACATCGCTGGAAGTGTTTAAAAGCACAGCAACAAGAGAATAAACAGCCCGAAAGCAACCAGAACAGATGTCCACTACGATCTCTTTCAACATGAATTAAGGCAATTCATCTGCTGGCAAGGGCTGAAGCTGAAGTAGCAGCCTAAATTCCTTCTGGACTAAGAAATATATCTTGCTTCTAACTGTGAAATATGGCAGGGAAGAGACAGACCAATCCTGTATTTTCTCAATATTTTTGGCTTTCTATATAAAAATTTATTTTGGGACTGGGTATACTTTGCTATCTGGTATATAACATCACTTGAAATATTACACACACACACACACACACACACACACACACACACACACACACACACATTGCCAGCAGAATAGAATCAATAAAAATACTTTAACATACTACGTGCTGTTATTCTAAGGTACTCCATTTACCATAAGGTGATAATAAATCCTTAAAAAGGATGCCATGAGAGATTGATACACTAGAGTGATAATGAAAATAAGGTTATAATAATTATGGGTAGGAAACTCCAAAACAGCACCAAGAAGTCCTATTAAGGGAATTAATGGAACAAGAAAAATCTTAAACTAAATGAAATGAATTATAAACTAATAAGTAATAAAATGGGATAGCTTATCAGAGATATAAAACAAAAGATTGAAGTCCAGTATGATTGGTGAAGTCAAGCACCAACATTTAATATTAGGTTTACTGAAGAAAAAGCATCAGTAGTACTCTTATACCCATTACAAAAATTCCTTAAGGTTCTTATATGATCTAAGAAATTCTGGTTCACATTTTGTGTGACCTACAATGAATAAATATTATTATATAACATTAGGTTCTTCATGGTTGAAGAACAATATATCCAAAACTTAATCACACAAAGAAAGTAGCCAAACCCTGATGAATTATGCCTACGCTTGAGGAATAAAAAACCATTTGAATAAAAAAAATAAAAAATATGAAAAAAAAAACATTTGGAGTCTCAGTTTTCTCTTAAAAATGGGGGCCAGTGAGTGTATGTTGGATGATGTTCATTTCATGTGGCTACTGTATAATTAATACAGTATTTGTTACAAAAACCTACTCTTTGCTATACTAAGTCTGAATTACCCAGTTACAAGGAAATCTTATGACTTCCCAGTCAACTATTATTTTGTTGACAAAGAGCAACCACACTACAAAGCTGATGGCAGGTGCTGAGGCTCACTGGAAAAGTGTTGCAGCTTTTTCTTCTCAAGCCAGCAGAGAGAGGCTCAGCACCCTGTCTCTAAAAGAAAGAAGTTTGTTGCACACATGACAACCCCTGCTGGCCCATTTAGAGCTGGAAGGAGTGTTCTCAGGGAGGGATAAATGGCACAGGCCTTACTAATGAAGGGAACAATAGTTAGGGCACAAGGGCACAGCCACAAACTCCTTAGTAACCAACTCTGATTAGCGAGAAGGTGGCAAAAAAGTGCAGGCACAAAACACAGGCATTAGCAGCTGAGAAAGACTCTTGTCTCATAAGGATTAACTGAATAGAGCCAAAAGGAAAGTAAGGTTAAAGAGGCCTTCCTAATTCTTTAAGGTGGTAATATTTCTGGGAGTAAAGATTAAAAGCTTTGAGAAAACAGAAGAGCCTAAGGAGTAATGGCTGAACCATATTAGGAAACAGGATTATGACCTAATGCATTATAGCCTAATATTCATGATGTCATCATATTAAGGGACAGAGAACATAGAAAGAAAAAGAGAAATCTAACAGTGCTCCCACTTTCCATGTGTGATTTGATACCAGACCTGGTAAGGAGTGTTTCTGAGAACAGGATTATTTCTCAGTCTTAATCAATCTGTTTAAATTACACCAGTGACAGCATACTCAGTGCTACGACTACTTAAGATGAAGAAACAGCTGACTTCAGGGGACATGAAAGCCAGTCCCACTGTGCAATTGCTATCTTACCTCTGCTCAAGGTATCCCAAGGCCTGCCTGACAAACTCCATGCGCACTTCCACACTGCTGCGGCTCTTCAGGGCATCAGTTGCTGGTGCCAACAACACATCTGTCATTTGTTTTACCATGGTCCACATGTCAGAAATGCTCTGCACATAAATGAGACTGCATGTGACAAAGCTGCAGGGCTGGAACATTTATTTGGTTCTTAAGAGTATTCTGACCTCAACATCAGACAGGATGAGGTGAACGTCTTCTGTCTGAAACCTCCCCCAGGCTCAAACTCAGTGCAGAAATGTCCTGCCAACCCCCAGAGGTCGATCCACCTCTGGGGATCTACCTCCCACCTGCCCTGAGTTGGGTTTCAGATCAATTACCATTCCAGGCTTGATATAACCAGTTACATAATTAAATATAAAAGTAACAAGAACACTAAATCTCAGTGGGTTACCCCTTAAGAGATGGCAAAAACATTTATAATTGTCCAGAGCTCTAGGAGTATAAACTCAAGTGCTGCATTTCAGTCCTTACAAGGTTATTTGAGTTTCTTAAGCTTAAAATAAGAAGTGTAACCTAAATAATATAAGTTTTGTCCTCCCAGAGACTCTCCAGGGCTGCTGCTCTTACCCCATTTTGTGAGAGTCACAACCTCCCATTTTCCTTCCCACTCACTCCCTTCAAAAGTGCCTCCTGGGAAGGAGCAGCATTCTTTCCTTTGTGTTACCCCACACAGCAGGCCCCCTCTCTGGACTCCTCTTGGCTGACAATTTCTCCTTAAAAATGTGTCCCCTGAGCATTGGCAATATTCTAAAGAAGACAGCACCAACTGGAGAAACACAGTTTTCACATTTGTTTTTCCAAAACAAAACAGAAAACCTGTTTATGAGGTCTCCCTCAAAAATTAAAGTGTATTCAGCCAAACGTGGCTTGTTCTAGGTGATGGGGTAATTGATGAACTCTTACTTTCTTCTGTGGATCTGTTTGAATTGCCTTATATTTTATTATCTAAGAAAAGTTAGATGTACTTTTGAAAAAAACAAAAACAAAACAAAAAACCTGCATGTGGGTGCTTGCTCCCCAATATCCTTCCCTTCTTTTACCCTCCTAGCTATCTACTGCTTCCTGTTCTCTCTACCTTCCTCCTGGCTATCTACTGCTTCCTGTTCTCTCTACCTTCCTCCTGGCTATCTACTACTTCCTGTTCTCTCTACCTTCCTCCTAGCTATCTACTACTTCCTGTTCTTCCTCCCCAGAGGTAATGGAGGGAGAATAAAAATTGGCATATCAAGTTCTAGGGGATTGCACAAACCACATCACTTCTGTAATTCAGCTCTCCACAAGGAACTCTGCTGGTTTTGAGGAATAGTTAACATTTTATTCCACAGAAGAGAATGTCTCTTCAGTGCATTTCAGCCAACTCAGCAAGCTGCTAATCCCATCTAAACACCAAATCCATGTTTCCACAGGGGTTAGCTACCTTATCATCCAGCTCTGCCACAGAAGCACACAGGTCCACAAGATTAGGCTGCAGGTGTCCGTTTACAATCTTCTCATTATAGATGTATATCTGAAATGATGGAAAGCAAAGTAAATGGTACAATTTCTATTTTCACTTCAAGACCTCCTGAAGCAGTTCTGAAGCCAGCAGTCAGTAGAAGCTTCTGCCAACTTTCTCTTCCTCAAAGTGGCTAAGCCATTTAGAGGGCAGCTCTCCAGCTCCGTGGGCAATACACCAAAGCTAACTGCTACCCCAGCCTTTCAAACACCTGAAGAACAAGAACAAGGTGGTCCTGAAAGAGGAATGCCAAAGGCAGAGAGCAAAGAGGAAGCTGGCAAGAT
Source organism: Castor canadensis (assembly GCF_047511655.1). Taxonomy (NCBI): domain Eukaryota; kingdom Metazoa; phylum Chordata; class Mammalia; order Rodentia; family Castoridae; genus Castor; species Castor canadensis. The sequence continues at coordinate 28,715,633 of NC_133400.1, forward strand.
AAGCCAATGGAGGGCTGGGTGCTGGTGGTTCACTCCTGCTGTAATCCTGGCTACTCAGAATGCAGAGATCAGAAGAATCATGGTATCTTAATATCAGACCACAAACTCTAAAGTTGATACAGGAAAGAGTAGGAAATACTCTGGAGTTTGTAGGTATAGGTAAGAACTTTCTCAACGAAACCCCAGCAGCACAGCAACTAAGAGATAGCATAGATAAATGGGACCTCATAAAACTAAAAAGCTTCTGTTCATCAAAAGAAATGGTCTCTAAACTGAAGAGAACACCCACAGAGTGGGAGAAAATATTTGCCAACTATACATCAGACAAAGGACTGATAACCAGAATATATAGGAACTTAAAAAACTAAATTCTCCCAAAACTAATGAACCAATAAAGAAATGGGCAAGTGAATTAAACAGAACTTTCTCAAAAGAAGAAATTCAAATGGCCAAAAAACACATGAAAAAATGCTCACCATCTCTAGCAATAAAAGAAATGCAAATTAAAACCACGCTAAGATTTCACCTCACCCCTATTAGAATAGCCATCATCAGCAACACCACCAACAACAGGGGTTGGCGAGGATGCAGGGAAAAAGGAACCCTCCTACACTGTTGGTGGGAATGTAAACTAGTACAACCACTCTGGAAAAAAATTTGGAGGCTACTTAAAAAGCTAGACATTGATCTACCATTTGATCCAGCAATACCACTCTTGGGGATATACCCAAAAGACTGTGACACAGGTTACTCCAGAGGCACCTGCACACCCATGTTTATTGCGGCACTTTTCACAATAGCCAAGTTATGGAAACAGCCAAGATGCCCCACCACTGACGAATGGGTTAAGAAAATGTGGTATCTATACACAATGGAATTTTATGCAGCCATGAAGAACGAAATGTTATCATTCGCTGGTAAATGGATGGAATTGGAGAACATCATTCTGAGTGAGGTTAGCCTGGCCCAAAACACCAAAAATCACATGTTCTCCCTCATATGTGGACATTAGATCAAGGGCAAACACATCAATGGGATTGGACTTTGAGCACGATAAAAGCAAGAGCACACAAGGGAGGGGTAAGGATAGGTAAGACACCTAAAAAACTAGCTAGAATTTGTTGCCCTTAACGCAGAGAAACAAAAGCAGATACCTTAAAAGCAACTAAGGCCAATAGGAAAAGGGGACCAGGAACTAGAGAAAAGGTTAGATCAAAAAGAATTAACCTAGAAGGTAACACCCACACACAGGAAATCAATGTGAGTCAATGCCCTGTATAGCTATCCTTATCTCAACCAGCAAAAACCCTTGTTCCTTCCTATTATTGCTTATACTCTCTCTACAACAAAATTAGAAATAAGGGCAAAATAGTTTCTGCTGGGTATTGAGGGGGTGGGGGGGAGAGAGGGGACAGAGTGGGTGGTAAGGGAGGGGGTGGGGGCAGGGGGGAGAAATGACCCAAGCCTTGTATGCACATATGAATAATTAAATTAAAAAAAAAAAAAAAAAAAAAAAGAAGAATCATGGTTTGAAACCAGCCTGGACAAATACTTCCAGACCCTACCTTGAAAAAAAAAATCCATCACCAAAAAAAAGGGCTGGTAGAGTGACTCAAGATAGGCCGAGTTCAAACCCCAGTACTGCCAAAAAAAAAAAAAAAAAGACAATGGAGGGGTTTCAGGTGCTGCCTCCTAAGAACCATGCCAAAATCTAGCAAAATTCAGGCCAAAGGACTAAATGGCCCCAGGTCCAGGGCTCATGGATTGAATAAGGGATGTCAGGTCATACCTCTCCTTCATATATGTTAGAATAGCAGCTTGTACTCATCTGGAATATCCAATTCTCCTGGGGGGGGGAGAGGGAGGGATGGAGGGATGGAGGGAGGGAGGAAGGAAAGGAAGAAAGAAGGAAGGTGTGATGCTACTTTGGATTTTGTTTTTTAAGTACTAAAGTAATGATGGTTAAAAACTAGAGTTCTTTTGTGGAAGACTTCACTTTGTATCTGAAATCCTTGCTGTACTAAGGACTGACTAGAGCATGGAAGTTAGACAAATCATTTCACCCCACTGAACCTGAGTTTCTTCTATTCTAAATGGAGAGTGGTTATGTCATTTAGCTTCCAGGGCTATTATACAGATTGACTAAAATGGTTTTAAACCATAAAGCACTGCTTATTTACTCAACGAGTGTTTCTCAGGAGCCTCCTTTTGCAAGGTGCTGTTTTCAACATAGGACATAAAGATTCATTCTCCACTGAAAGGGAGAATAGATAGCTGACATGACGAGGTCCTAAATGATGCAAAATGTTAAGTTCTAGGAAGTTTTAGTCTTTGCTTAACATCTCATTTGGGTAATGATACTTCCCGGTGGTGGCCATATCAATGGAGGGAGTCAGCCATATAATGAGGTTAAAATTTAAAGGATATTGATGTGCAAGGGGTGTAAGAAAAGAGATCTAAAACTTGGAGCAGAAGAAAATGAAGGCCAGTGGTGAAACACAGACTTATATGAAAGGGAAACTCCTCTGTGGGAGCTGACAAAGCCAGCTTCAGCTGCCTAGAGTTTGAAGTAGCAATGGTACACTGAAGGAGAGAGACTTTTAAAAGGCATTTAGGAAATTTCTTTCAATAAGGGTTAAGAGGATTTCTGTCAGTACCATGAGCCTATCAGGTGTCCAGTTAACGCAAAAGTCCATTAACTAATTACCTTTCAGTGAAGACAGACCTCTATAAAAGAGCACAGGATTTCAGTTTCTCTCAACCCTTTGCTCCCTCCATACACTGCCATCTGCTTCTGCCTCCAATCACCTTACTTCAGACTCGGGGGAGGAAAGGAAGTAGGTAATCCTGAGGGCTACAAGAGGCACCAATGTGTTCTCCCTCAGACTCACAGGAGTTAATAATGGCTGAGCAGGGGCAGGATGATCTGAAAGGGGATAGAAGCTCAATCAATAGGAACATTTTCCCTCCTTGATAGTTTATGGAAGAAAGTGGCAGTAACTATAAAATACACCAGTGGCTGGTATTACTTTATTCAAAAAGTCAACCTTAGGTATGTCCTTAGGACAGTCTCAGTCTAACTGAGTGCCTATGTTCACTACAAAGCATCTTAATTCATACTTACTTCAACAACCAGAAGCATGATCCCCAGTACACCAGTAGCTTCTCTAAGACAAAATACCAAGTAGTACTCAGTACACTGTGCTTGCCAAAGCTAAAAAGCATTTAGAAAATTTCTTTCAACAATGGGTGAAAGGAGGATTTCTGACCATATCATTAGCTGACCAGGTAATTCAGTTAATACAGAACTCCATTTGCTAGGCAATGAAGTAATTCATGACTTCCCTCTACAAGCAGTCATTGCCAACAATACAAAACCGCATGCCCTGGTTAGTGGAGAGGGCAGATTTCCATTTATTTCCCTGCATCAAACCTGATTCATTCTATTGCCCTATTTAATAGAAGTCTCCAGTGGCACATATGGTAAAATATTAACCAGACCTCCAAATGAAAACCCAACTTGATTTCAGGTTTGAGTTACACAAGAAGTCACTGTTCTCTTTGATTCACCAGAAGCTCACAGGATTTTCCTGGATTAAATCTTGAGAACACACTCACCTGCCGGGCATAGGCCATCTCAATGCTGTCCAGAGAGCTTCGACCAGGGGGCCCCACATCGCTGACATAACTTGGCTGTAGGTAAAGACAATCCAGAATTGGTTAAGAATAGTACTCAGTCACGTGAAGAAATAAAAATCACACCAACATATCTCTGTCTTTCTCAGAACCGTGAGGAATCTTTCCTGGTTAAAATTTTCTCAAAATAATTGTTTCAATAAAATGCAACTCTCTTACCATGAACATGAGAAGAGAATAGGCAGGAGACTGGACTGATTAAAAAGTAAAAGGAGAATCTCTATCTACCATGTGAGGATACAGTGAGAAGGTAGTCAGTATGCAAGCCAGAAAGAAAGCCCTCACTAAGAAACAGAATTGATCAGCACCTTGATGATGTACTTTCCAGCCTCTGCAACAAATTCCTGATGTTAGAGTCACTCAGTCTATGTGGCCCCAGCTGACTAATAATAGAGACTCTGTTCTAGATGCTGAGGGTGTGGAAGACAACAGAAATACCTGCACTCAGGGAGCTTATATTCTAATGAGGCTAGATGGTCAAGAAGCAAGATAAATAAATAAGGAAATAATACAGTTTGTCAACTAGTAATAAACATGTCAAGAAAAAATAAGTAGGAAAAGGAACAAGGAGGCCAGAAACAGTGTAATTCTGTAATCCTAGCTCAGGAAGTGGAGATTAGGAGGATGGTGGTTCAAGGCCAGCCCAGGAATAAAGTTCATGAGACCCCATTTCAATCAATAAAAGCTGGGCAAGGTGATGCGCACCTGTTACCCCAGCTATGCAGGAAAAATAAATAGGAGGAAAGCAGTCCAGGCTGGCCCAGGCATAAATGGAAGCCCCTACTCAAAAAATATCTACAGCAAAAAGGGTTGGGTTGGAGGTGTGGCTCAAGTAGTAAAGTGCCCGCCTAGCAAACACAAAGTCCTGAATTCAAACCCCAATACCACAAAAAAAAAGAAAGGGAATGAGGGGGTTGAGGGTATAGGTAGTGGTCAGTTTCAATTAGGATGATCCAGGAAGGCCTTCCTATGAAGGAGAAGTTTGAACAAAGACCTAAAGCAGATTAAGACACTGATGTGGATCCTGGGAGAAAACTCTACAGGCAGAGAGTGCAGAGACTCTGTTTCCTGTGCTTTCTTCATACTATCACTGACCTCAAATTCATATTATACTTTGGTTATCCTTAACTACTAATGTCTTATGCCTCTACATCTTTGTTTATTGTTCTCCTTCAGTTTATGATCTTCATCCTCATTTATTTTTCTAGAAAATATTTATGTAAAGACAGAAGACAATAATTGTACCAATTTGAAAACAAAAAGTAAAAGGAGGCTGGATAAGTCCTATTGATGATCTAACGACTATTTCTGGAAAGACACATCTTTCCAGCATTCAGTTTCAATCCCAAGCCCCCTCCATCTCATCTTCCTTCCTATGTCTTCACATCAGCTGAGGCCACGGTTATTAGTCAGTGAGCTTCTGTGTGCACTGATCATATTCAGGCAGTAGAGGGAATAGAATCTGCAGGGTCACAATACCAGGTTCAGACATTTCCAATCTCAAGTCTACATTAAGGCAACAGCTACTGATTAATTTGCTGTGTCTGAAGATGTGAAACCAATCAAAGCTGGGCAGTCATTCATTCAGTAAACACATGCTAAGTGCCTGCCACATGCACTGAGTGTGTATACCCATCCCCACAGGATGATAAAAAGCCAGCCTACAGTTTACCATCTGCTGGGGAGAACTACACACAAATATATGAGAAAAGTTTATTAGTCCTTTTAAAAGAAAGACTGAAAGTTCATCTTAAGCTAAGTTTACTACTCACTATAAACAAATGTGGATCAAAATTAGGTTCATTCTTAAATTTCCAATATGTTAGTTTGTAGTACCATAGCAGAGATAAAATTGTTTAGGCTTAGCTCATTTGAAAAAATGCTCTACCCTCCAAAATCTAAAACAAAGCAGTCTGAAGTCGGGTTCCTGAGAAAACAATGGAAGATGTCAGCCAAACTTCCCAGCATGATAAAAGTGGTAAACAGCAAACCAGAGTGAGTTTAAGTGGAGTGCACTAGAGAGGAGGGGCAGGAAACAGAAAGAAGTAAGCCCTTGGTTCTGGAGAATGAACACTGGGCCACTTAGGACATCAAGGCTGTAGGAGGGTCACTTCATTCCCTAGTTTTTGGGTCGACAGCAATGCAGTTTCTTGGAGCTCTAGATTCTCATCAGTCAGATGAAGGACAACCCTGACAGGTCCCGTTCAGTTCTTACCCTTAATGATTATTAGCATACCAAGAACTGATCTTGGTAGATGATGCTGGATGATTGACCCAGTGACCATTCCCATTCCCTGCTTCTCACCTTTCCTCCCTTTCAGGTCAGTATATAGAGTTAAATATACCCTATGGTGTGCTGGTAAATTTTTAACAACTGGCTCTTGAGGAAGAGGACCTGATGTGTAGCATTTGCTGGTTTCTCTGGTGTAAATACCCTCACCATAGCAGATTTCAAGCCACCAAGGTGATACCAATTAGTTTGCAATTAGATTGCAAACAACAGTAAGCCCATGAGGCAGCCCCTACACATTACTGGATATAGCTTTTTCCAGCTACAGCTAGGAATGGCCATGTGTCCTAGTTCTAGTCAATGAGCTGGAAACACAAGCCTGCTAGTGCATTTGGAGACAACTTCTGCTTTTCAGATAAAGAGTTATTGGGTGGGGGGGGGGAGGTTGAGAAAAAAGAGCCCAGCATAACCTTCTAGCTTTTTCTCCCCACTTTTTAGCCCTGAATGCAAAAGCAATATCTAAGTGTACAGCAGCCATCTTGCTTGACTCAAATACACAGATATACTACAGACGATAGTGTGCAAAGATGGTAACAATAGTTGCATTTATCCAGCACTTACTGAATTTATTGAGCACTGTGTGAATTTTCATGTATTAACTCCTCAACACTATGAAGTAGGTACACAAAGACACACAGAAAGGCGAAGCCATTTGCCAAGTTCACAGCAGCAGGAGGCAGTAGAGCTGAGATCAGAAGTCACAGTCTAGCATTCTGTGCTCTCTGCCACACTTGAATCTGCCTACTGGGGCAGCCTAAGATAACCTCCCAAAGATAGCCACCACAGTGCTTGTTGTTGTTGAAGAAATAAAAATAAGAACTTTATTAAAAATAGTCATGAAACCATTAATTTGAAATATACTAGCAGCACTGAATAGGAAACCACATATAACAAACAGGCAATTCTAAAAATTACCATGAAGAATTGACAACCTTTAGTGTATAATAGCACAATTTACATTAACAGTCAGAAAATCAAAAGATAAATAATATCTGTAAGATGCTGAATAGAAATAATCATCAACCTAAATTTTAACCCCTGTTTAACTATCAATAAAGAGTGAGATAAGAATAATTTCCAGCTTACAGAGGCACTATAAAAATGAACACACTAGAAATCCTCACTGAGAAAACTACTAAGGGAAGTGCTTCAACAAGGAGCAAACTGTACCCAGAAGAAAAGTGAAGGACTCAAGAAAACCATAGGGTTTCTAAATGACAGCAAGTTTAAGTTTAGCAAGAGTATAAATTCTACATTGTTTTTGTGCTTTCAAGAAATGTAAAGTTAAACTAAAAATGAAGCTGGACATACTTAGAGGGGAGTTAAAATATTCTAGAAAATAAGAAAAATACTAAAGGCTTTTTATCTGCACTTTAGGTATCATGATTGTAGTTAAGAATATATGCTGAAAATTTTTTTAACTATTAAAAGTACATACATAAAATATATATCTTCCAAGTGAACAGAGAGAAATAGAAGAACAGAAAAAAAACTCAAAAACTGAAGGAAATATTTTTTTAAAAAAGAAGGAAAGAATGGTGGTGAACAAAAACATAATGTGAGTTGGTATAAATATATAAATAATCACAACAAATAAAAATATATTAAATTCGTTGTGGCCTACAGTGAGTTGTCTTTCAGATCCTTCTGTTTCTTCTGCATTTTTGCCACTTATCCCAAAATGTGCTGCTGAGTGTAGCCATGTAGCTATGTTCTCACCAATGCTGTATAAATGAAAAACATTTTTGTCTTTTCAAAGTCTTTGTTTTAAGACCCATGTCTTGGATCCACTCCATATGCTGGTGGGAAAAGGTTGTGTCAGGAGAAGTCTGGGAAGCTATGCATTGAGGATGGAAAGGCCATGACATCACTGAGGCCCTGGATGACATCCTTGAGTGAGGCCTGTCCATCTGCCATGCACTATCACATAAAAGAAATAGTCTTCTATCTGATATAAGTCACTGAGCCTCAGAACTTTTTGCTATAGTATATTTGCTTTCTCCAACAAATTCATTTATAAAAAGTCAGAGACAGAGATATTGATTAAAAATCAATCCAAAGAATGTTTATAAGAACACCCTAAAACAATGTCATATACAAAGACTCAAATGTTGAAAAAAATTTTACATTTACAATACTAAACAATATAGTGGGACAATATTAATAATGAGGAAATATTTACATTTAAATATTAAACAATAAAGATGGTATGGCATGTGTACACATGCATGTAAATACAAAAGTGGTATGTACTGAAACTGTTCCATGAATTGGGGGAGGAAGGATAAAGGGGAGCAGTGCAGGGGGTGAATTCATATATGATATATTCAATACACCGTAAGAACTTTTGTAAATGCCATGATGTACCCCAACCAGCACAAAAATAAAGGGGAAAACAAAAGTCACAATACCCTCCCCCACCCCGTATGACTATTATGTACTAATGAAAACAACAAAAAAAGCCCTGTTTGTAGCCAAGGTTACAAATGTGCATCACCATGCCTGGCCCTTAAATTAGATTTTGCCCACGGTATTTTTAAAGAAGGAAGCACCAAACCCTTTAAGCCTAGTAACCTATGGGTGGGGAGGGAGAAGGGAGGAAAAGGAAAAGGAGAACAGCAGTAGGGCACTTCTGTAAGGACATAGTTGTTTCAGCTATTCTTGAATGGCCTTGAGAAAAATTTCCAGTACTAAAAACCTAATTTTTTAAATTATCCATTTAAAAAGTAGTTGTTTTTCAGTCTTCAAATTTCCATTTAAATTAATTTTGCCTAATGCTCTTGTTTTCCAAAGCCCCTCTCCTTCAGTTGCCCTTGGTCAAGCTGCTATTTTACCACACATAAAGTCAATTACCCATCAACAGGATGTGCACATGCATATTCCTCAGTAGAAGAGCTGGCAACCAATCAGCTGGAATTCCATAGTCAGGACTGCCAGAGGGCTAGGAAAGTGGGTGCCAGTAAACTGTGTGAGAGTAACACTCCAAATGCCTCCAACCTCTGGGTTTCCCTGTATTGGGGCTTAATTGAGTCATAATGGGGACAACAGGACAAGATGACAGGAATAGAAAACAGAAGCAGGAAGTCAGAGACCAGAAAGTCAGGGAAGACAGAGGGCAGGGCCAGAGAGGCTCACCAGGAGTCTGGAGATTTGTGGAAAAACAGCAGCCTCCTGGGGCACAGACTGGGAATGGGCTTCTCAAAGTAGATGGTATTTCTAAAACAGTCATTTTGGAACAGGTGAGAGTGTGGTAGAAAGATTGCAAACTTTTATTTAGCACCTACTAGTGTATAAAGCCTGTCTAGGGATACATAAAACTCTTTTCCCATGGAAGGCACATTCTAGTCAGGGGAGAAGAAATATAACTGGCACTCCCAGCAAAACAAGTCTAGAGTAAAAAGAAAAAAACAATGGCACTACAGAAGAAAGTTTAATTTTCAAGTGGCATGCTTTGGCTTTATGTAAACAAAATGGAACCAAAGTGACTGATATACAGTATTTGGCTAAGAAAAAAAAAAGCATCGACTGGGGATCAAAAGACCAGGTCTCTAAATGTAACCCAACTAATGTCTGTGTGACCTTGATCTTCATGGATAAAATGAATAGAATGCTTGGTCCATTCATTAGATGGAACATTATTAGTCACACACACACACAAAAAAAACAAAACAAAAAACCCACAGACCTACATTCAGTTACACAGAAAAAGCTCTGAAGTGAGTAAACATAAAAGACAGTGTCAAACTGTAGATCCTAATATACATAATGATGCAATAAACTGATAAGGTCTATATAAACATACAAATATGCACGTAAGTATCTGAGAAAACTAGAAGGATGTGTACTAACAGAGGTTATGTTTGGGGGAGAGTGGCAGTCTCTTTCTTTTTTTGCAGTACTGGGGCTTTAACTCAGGGCTTACACTTTAAGTCACTCCACCAGCCCTCTCTCCCCCTTTTTGTGGGATTTTTTGAGATAGGGTCTTCTGAACTATTTGCCTGGGCTGGTTTTGAACTGTGAACCTCCTGATCCCTGTCTCCTGAGTAGCTAGGATTATAGGCATGAGTCACCAGTGCCCAGCTTGGCAGTTTTCTTAAGTGGGTCTACACACCTTTACCATCAGAACAGTGCACCAGATCAAGAAGGTGTTCATGTGTGATACATTATGACAATCAAATGGAAGGACCTGATGAGCTGGGATTTTTTTCTAGATCTTTTTAAGAGTAGCAGAGCACTTTCTAGAGTTGAAATCTTACTCAAACCCTAATACATGAACCAGACTCATTCCCTAGGAAACTGCCAGGGAACCAATACATAGCTTAGAATCATCTAGTCGGGGTTTTCAAATTCAAGCTCTTATCAGTCTATATTTTACTATATTTTATCAAATTAATATATCACCTATTATAAAATATGATGTCACTTTTGTGTCACTAGGAAAAGAAAAAAAAAATGCTGCCCAAACTATGATTCAACAGTGAATTTGAGATGTTAAATGTGTATGACTAGGAATTGATTGCAACTCTGCTAAGTCCTTTTCTAAGACAATACATTAAGGGATTGCCCATTGACTACATCTAATACCAACACATCCACTAGACTACAATAAGGTTAAATTTTCCTTTAAATACTGTTTTAAAAGTTGGCTAAGCATAAAAGAAATGCAAATCAAAACAACATGGAGACTCCATCTCACCCCAGTCAAAACAGCTATTGTTAAAACAAACATGCTAGCAAAGACAAGGGGAAAAAAGGAACCTTAGATACTATTGGTGGAATTGTAAATTAGTGCATCCACTATGGAAATCAGTATGGAGGTTCCTCAAAAAAATATAAACAGGACTACTATATGATTCTGCTATACCACTCCTGGGTATATACCTGAAGCAATGTGAGTCAACATATAACAGCAATACCTGCATACCCATGTTTATTGCAGTACTGTTCACAATCACCAAGTTATGTAATTAGCCTAAGCCTAAGTGTCCATCAATGGATGAACGGTTGAAGAAAATGTGGTATATATACACAATGGAGTATTAGTCAGCCATAAAGAAGAATGTAATTATGTAATTTGCAGGAAAATAGATGGAGCTAGAGATCATTATGTTAAAAAGAAATAAGCCAGATTCAGAAAGACAAATACACACTTTCTCTCCTATGTAGAATCTAGGTCTAGAAAAGCGAAAGGACATGAACATGGGGATGGCAGGGGGACTAGCAGGAGGTAGGAGAAGGGATACAGAGAGTGGGGAAGGAAAATAGCATCAAAGTACATTGCATGCACATATAAAAAGGATATAATGAACCCATTAAAAAATGTGTAAGAAAGTTGAAAAAAGGGGGCAGCTGGTAGAGGGGGAATAAGAAAGAGTAATAGAGGGGAGTTATGTGCATGTAAGGGACTATCATAATGCAATCTCTCATTTTGTACAGCTAATATACAATAATAAAAATAATTTTTAAAAAGTTGGCTAATAAACATCAAGGAATTTCCATCCTGCTCGAGCCCTCCATCCTGTGAAGCAAACTACCCAACACTGAATTCTTCTTCACACTGACAAGATGCAAGAACTGGCACCTGAGGGCTCACAGCCACAAGTCTCTTTCTTACCCCAAAGTACACCATTTTTATTCAGACCATGACTTATCTTTCAATTCCTACCTTTCTTTAAAGGTTCTATTTCTTTTCTCAATGACATCCTAAGGAAATTAATTTTCCATACTGACTTTATGCTACTGAAGCATCATTTCCTTTATTAAAACTTGCTAAGAACAGATATTAACAATGTCTCCTTGCTCTTCTTTTATTGGAAAGTTTGGGGAGAAAATGTTTCAGGAACCACCATATTCTAGTCCACTTTCAAAAAGCCTTGAGTCCCTATTTATATTAAATAATTCAAATTTGAACATTTCCCTTCAAAGGTAATATTAATTCAAAATGATCTGAAGCCACCTTCCTAACTCTTTGAATTCCAACAACTGAATAAAGTGTCCAGAAAACAATACTGCAGGTATCAAGTCATACTTCATTTTTTTACATTTGGAACTAAAGTTTTTTGTTTTTATTTCTAGTAATACTTTACAAATTAAGAGAAATACTAAAAAAGATCCCTATTAAAATGATTCAATAAACTTCATAATGTATAACTTACCAAATGCTAACTGCACTAATACTGCTCGGGTAGGCAAGCTAGCACTACATGCCAGGAACTGGGCTGGGGCTTTACATAAGTTTTGCATTCCTTCCGACAGGTTTCAAAACCCAGGCTCAGGAGCCCAAAACCTGCCAAATTCCAAAGCCTGCCTTCTATACTTCAAACTGTGTGGTCTCATATGCAGAAGGTGAACTAAGTAGAGATAATATCACCTTTCCGTTATTTGAAAGGAAAGTACAGGGGTTCCATATAGCCAATAGAATGGTTAAACTCAGATAGGCAGAAAACACCAAGTATGACAAAGACATGGAACAAACACAATTTTTACATACTGCTGGTGGGAAGACGCACTGATAAAACCATTTTGGATGGCCCTCTGACAGTATCTATTAAAACTGAACACAATTTTTTTGTCTTTTTCATGATGCTAGGATCAAACTCGGAGCCTCATACAAGCTAGGCAAGTGCCTACTGAGCTACAATTTCAGCCCCAAAGCTGAACACACGGATACCCTCTGACCCAGCAATATTCCTCTCTGGTATACCCAATAAAGATGAAAACATGTGTTCACTAAGAAAGATACAAGAATGTTCATAATAGCACTATTTATAAAAGCCAAGCCTGGAATCTACCCAAATGTCCATCAATACTAGAGTGGGCAAAGAAATTGCAATTACACTGCTGAACCTCTAAAATGAATAGCTCACAACTACATGCAACAGTGTACAGAATGTTACACAAAAGAAGCCAGAAACACACTATTCACAATAGCCAAGTTATGGAAACAGCCAAGATGCCCCACCACCGACGAATGGATTAAGAAAATGTGGTATCTATACACAATGGAACTTTATGCAGCCATGAAGAACAGAATGTTATCATTCGCTGGTAAATGGATGGAATTGGAGAACATCATTCTGAGTGAGGTTAGCCTGGCCCAAAACACCAAAAATCACATGTTCTCCCTCATATGTGGACATTAGATCAAGGGCAAATACAACAAGGGGATTGGACTTTGAGCACATGATAAAAGCAAGAGCACACAAGGGAGGGGTGAGGATAGGTAAGACACCTAAAAAATTAGCTAGCATTTGTTGTCCTTAACGCAGAGAAACTAAAGCAGATACCTTAAAAGCAACTGAGGCCAATAGGAGAAGGGGACCAGGAACTAGAGAAAAGGTGAGATCAAAAAGAATTAACCTAGAAGGTAACACACACGCACAGGAAATCAATGTGAGTCAATGCCCTGTATAGCTATCCTTATCTCAACCAGCAAAAACCCTTGTTCCTTCCTATTATTGCTTATACTCTCTCTACAACAAAATTAGAAATAAGGGCAAAATAGTTTCTGCTGGGTATTGAGGGGGTAGGGGGGAGAGGGAGGGGGTGGAGTGGGTGGTAAGGGAGGGGGTGGGGGCAGGGGGGGGAAATGACCCAAGCCTTGTATGCACATATGAATAATAAAACAAAAAAAAAAGAAGCCAGAAACAAACTCATATTGTATGACTCCATTTACATAAAGTACAAAAATAGGCAAAATGAATCCATGAAATGAGAAGTCAGAATAGAGTCCAGAAAGGGGCACAAAGAAGATTTCAGGGTTGCTGGCAGTGTTCTGTTTCTTCACTTAGGTGTGTTCCATTTGTGATAATTTATTGAGCTATGTATTTATGATTTATGTACATTTCTGTATAAGTGTTATAACTCAAGAAAACAGTTCAAAACATCAAAAGTAAAAAACTTACAAGTTTCCAGAAAATGAAATTTTCGGGATAACCTGAAGAGACTTGTTTATATCATTTGCCAACTTGTACAGCAATGTTATTCACTCTACCAGGTGTCACAACAGAGAAAAACACAGCATGGATAATGCTTCCTTTCCAAGGGGACTAGAGGTCAAGGAAGAACAATCTACTAAACAGACCAGTCTATTTTTGAGAGAAGAGCAATCAAGAGAGAATATCACACTTGTAATTTATAATTACTTCCAAATCCCTATACAGAACACAACCTATTAACACCATTTTTTAAAAATGAAGTTTATAAAACCATGAGTTATTCTAGTTATTTGCCAAGATTCACAAAGAACTGGGAAAGAAACATTAAGCTGGCTAAGAGCCTTATATATCAGTTCTTCTTTCTCAAAGACTGATTTGAGTCTGAAATCTCTGAAATATGGAACAGGGTCCTTAAAGAACAATTTCCCAAGACATACGATTTTGGCATCTATTTATTTGGGGACTAATTTAATAGAAAGCTAATATTTAAATCAGGGACAAATGTGTAGATGCAAGATGTGAGAAGTTACCTTACAGGTACCACAAACTGCCAATCTAGCCATATGTGACCCAGACTTCAACAGAGCAATAGTCTAGAAGCCAACAGTCTTGGGGCACATCAGCATACTATATATTTCTCTAGCCTCAGTTTTCCTATTTGAATGTACAAAAGGATGCTAGGTACCCATGAAACAAGTTCTGGGAAAAAAGACTTACCAGGAAGCCTGATAATACTGTCTAAAAATGTTAACACTGTCATTATTATAACATTAAAATTTTAAGTTTCTACCTCCAAATTATCTGAAACTACTTTTTAAAAAGACAATAGTAAGGAATGCCATTAGGAGTCTTTATTGATGATCAGTCCTGATGATCTTATTTCACCAGTGAAGGCTCTGAAGGTCTGCAGGGTTGAAGAACTTGGATAAGGCCTCTGAACTAGCCATTGCTGAAGCAGTATTTGAAATCCAGGGCCACCCCTCCACCCCGGCAAGAATGGTGAATGTGTGGCAGGCACAAAGGCAGACATCAAGCAAGACACTTTTTCCTGCTGGTACTAGATAAAACTCCCAAATTCTTCTCAGGAAAGATCTTCAGGATGCAATGTGGGAAACAAGAAAGATGTAGAACAGAGCACATTGTCTACATACACCCTCACCCACCCAACCCCACACTAGGAATCAAACTCAGGGTCTTGCCCATGCTAGGCAAAGGCTGACACTGAGCCACATCTCCAGTCCTCAGCTTTTATGTAAGAAGGTGCAGGGGTAAGAACTCCCACATACTTCTGTTTATATAAAGAAATGCTAGAAATATACACAAGAAAGCAGTAACAATGATTATCTACAGATTACAAAGGGGGAAGGGAACAGGGTTCTTTGATTCTTGAATTATGCAACTATATTATTCTTTTATTTTTTAATTTTTTTGGTGGTATGGGGGATTGAACTTAGAGGCTCAAGTGGTAAAGCACTTGAGCCACGCCCCTAGTCCTTTTGTTTTTAGTTTGTTTTTCAGATATGGTCTCATGATAACTGCCCAGGCTGGCCTTAAACTTAGATCACCCTCTCTCCACCTCCTGAGTAGCTGGGATTATAGACATGCCACCAAGCCCAGCTGACTATCTTTATTTTTTAAATTTTAAAAAGAGGAGAAAATTCTCAAGTTGACACTATTAACAATCAACACTGGCAATTAATAATACTCAACATACCCACCTCATTTTTTCAACTAATACTTTTTACCCTAATGCTTCAATTAGCACAGTTAGAGCCAAATACTTAATGAACACCTACTATGCTCCAGAGCCTCTTCTAGGCCCTGGATATATAGGAATAAAGAAAACAAAATCCTTACCTTCATAGAGCTTAAAATCTGTGAGAAAAAGACAATATACATATAAAGACATAAAGCATATACTATGTCACGTGAAAGGAAGTATTAAAAATACATTAAAAAAAAAGAATAGAAAAAGTGTTGAATGAGAAGGGGTTGGTTTGGAGTTCAGATATAAAGGCCCTGGAAGTCTCACTAAGAAGGCACTAGGTCAATATTGGAAAGAAGTGAGAGAGAGAGAGCCATGCAGCTATTTGGGGGATTTTTTCCTAGGCAGAAGCAGAAGGAAACCCAGAGGACCCTCAGCAGCACCAAGTCTGCCAGGTTGTAAGGGGAACCTGTAAGTACCCTGTTTGGCTGGGGCAGCAGGAACATAGGGAGAGTAGAATAGGATGAACTTAGCTAATGAGACCAGATCATGCAAGAACTAATAAGTCATGTAAAAACTTTGGCTTTCACTCCAAGTGGGATGAATGCCACTGGAAGGTTCTCCAGAGTAGAGTGCTGAAAGAAATCTAACCTATCTGAAACTAAAGCATGGTAGAAGAGCAAAAGCAGGGAAACCAGTATGGTAGTCAGCCTGTAAAATGGCCCCATGGATCCCCACCTCATGGTATGCTGGCTTGAGTGACTCACTTATAAATCAGAGAGGTATTGGGATATGATTTTGAAGATTATACTATTGAAAGAGTATAACTTTTGTCTTGGAGGTGTTTTAGCTCTATTTTGGATCCCTTCCTCTTGCTCTAGGACAAGCAAGCTACTATGTTGTGAGCAGCACATGGACAGGCCCATTTAATAAGGAATTAATTAACGTCTCCAGCTAAGAGCCTGAGAGGACCTAAGGCTTCTCCATAGCCATCTGGGTGACTCTGGTAGAGGATCCTTCCTGAGTCAAGCCCTTTAATAAGTGCAGCCTCAGTCAACACCTTGATTGTAGCTGCAAAAGACCCTGATCCAGATATACCCAGTCAAGCTAAAAGCTTGTTTTCATCCACTAAGGTCTGAAATATTACAAAACAACAGAAAAGTGAAACTACTAGCTAGAGGCTAGTTCAATAATTTGAGTAAGAGATGATGGCAGTTTGGACCAGAATATTAATAGTGAAGGTGGAAAGAAGTGGTTGGACTCTTGGTATGGTTCAAGAGTAGGGCTAACTGAATTTGTCAGCATGTGAAAGAGACTGGGTGTGAGATGGGCAAGGAGAGGACAAAAATAAATGAGATTTTTGATCTGAACAAGTGAAAACCTGGAATTACCATTTATAAAGATGGGGATCTGTGAGAAGAGAAGGTGGGTTGAGGGGACTGCTATCATGAGTCAATTCTGGATCTAGTTAGCCAGAGATGCTTATAGAAAACCAAGAAAGTCGCTAGATAAATATGTGTGGGGTTCAGGGTTGCAGATGTAAATTTTAGTTTTCTACACATAGCTGGTACATAAGGCCAAATAAAAAGCGATAAGCCCAAATAAAAATCAATAGGGCAGTGATTAAGAGAGAAAAGAGAAAAGGTAAAGGACTGAATACCAGGACACCCAAACATCTAGAGGTCAGAGAGTCTGAGGAAAATTCTCAAAGGAGACTGAGCAAAAGCAGCCAGACATGTTGGAGGAAATTCAGGCAAATATGGAATCCTGACAGCCAAACAAAGAAAGGATTTCATGGACAGTTGATCACCTATGCCAGAATGTCACTAGAAATAGTCAAGCATTCTTTGTGTCATATTTTTATTAGTAATGATTTATCCTTCTGATTCAACATACCTCACTTTCTTGAGTAAAGTCAAGGGCATCTTCTCCTGAAGCCAGCAGTGTGTGCAGAATTCGCTGTTTCACTTGCTCCCACTCAACCAGCATTGACTCTCGATGGTACTCCTCAGCCATGCCAAAGGTCTATCAGAGAGGAACAGAAAGCAATGATCAAAACAAAAAAACACAGATCAAGGTTTCCTTTAAAACCCAAAAGAAAAGCAAAGTGCCCCCAACCCATTTACCACTTCTCTAGAAGTTGAGCAAAACAACCTACTTTAAAAAATTATCCCTTATTTTCTGACAACTGCTTACAACATATCCTATTTCATTGATTCTAAGACATTAAAAAAACTTTTAAACTGTGGGAAAATAGAATATTTACCATTTTTAAGTGTGCAGTTCAAAGGTATTAAAAACATTCACACTGTTGTATAATCATCACCACCACCCAGTTTTATTTATAAAACTGAAACTCTGTACCTATTAAAAAGTAACTCACCCTTTCTCTCTCCCCAGCCCCAGGCAACCACCATTTTACATTGCCTCTAAATTTGACTACCTAGCTATTTCATACAAGTCAAATTTTTACAGTATTTGTCTTTTTGTGACTAGCTTAGTTAGTTTAGCGTTAATTTCCTCAAGGCTAATCCCTGTTGTATCATGTGCCATAATTTCCTTCCTTTTGTGAATAATGCTGCTATGAACATGGACATTCAAATGTCTTTTCAAGTCCCTGCTTTCAATTCTTCTAAGTACGTGTGTGCGTGTGTGTGTGTGTGTGTGTGTGTGTTTGTATGTATGTATATAGTTTTGTTTGCAGTACTAAGATTTGAGCTCAGGGCTTCATGCTTGCTAGGTGCTTTACCACTTGAGCCACAACTCCAACCCTCTTTTGAGTATGTAATTCAGATACGGATTGCTGGGATCATACAGTAATACTATTTTTAATTTTTTAAGGAACCTACAAACTGTATTCACAAAGGCTGCAGCACTTTTTATTCCCACCAACAGTGCCAAAAGGTTTCAATTTCTTTACATCCTCACCCAACACTATTTCCTGGTTTTTTGATAGGAACCATAACTACCTCAATAGTGAAGCAGTATCTCACTACAGTTTTGATTCACATTTTATTAATGATTAGTGATGCTTCACATCTATGTACTTAAGACAAGCATCTTTTTGAGACCCCTGAAATTAGGCATGCCACAGAAGTATTTTTTCTTTGTAATATATAAAACAGTGATGCATTACAAAATCAATTGTGTCTTAAGATTTAACAAGCATCTAAGATAAAACTAAGACCAAAGATTCTCCCAATATTTTTATTTTTAAAGAATCACTAATATTTTCATAGGAGGAAGAAAATGAGTGAAAGAAAAATAGGCTTCTGTGATTAAGTTTCCTACTAGTCTACTCAATATGACTGAAAAATCTGGCAGCCTCACTACGACCATCCACTCGTGACGCTGCAGGTAGCTGCCACAAGAAATGCACACATACACACACACACACACACAAACACACAAAGCAGAAAGAGAAGGGGTGGAGGGAGGAAGAGACAAAAGAAGACCATCTTTTCCTAAAAACCTTCTGAGGAGGAAATTAAAATGACTTATAGGGCTATACTGAAAAATGACTATTCTCAGCCTATTATTCGTAAACCAGCAGACCAGTTTTCCCATAAGCTTAAGCCCACGTTTCAAACAACCATTACATTTACAATGAGACTGGCATCTAATTAGGCAGCACCTACTAGGGAGTATTAGTAATGCCTGCTTTATTTTTGGCAATGTGGATAATTTGTACTGATAATAACCATACACGAGCTTGGGGAACTGTTAGAAAAACCAAATATACTCTTCCTACAAATGTGTTGACTTTGGACCAGTATTCAAAATGTCGTAATCCTGTGCACCCTTTTCTAATATGTTTCTGAAGACACAGATTACTAACTTTGAAAACAATCTTCCACCTGACTAAGAGTCAAGCATAATGGATCATTCCTGCCAGTCAGCCTGAGTTACCCAGAGAAAACCCCTTGCATTTTGTCCACATGACAGTACTTAAAACAAAAGCCATGCATTTTAAACACAGAAATATGAGGGATAGGAAGAGTGGGTGGGAATTGGGGAAGAGATAATTTCCTAGAAGTGACCCAGAAAGAGTATACAAGTGAGCCACAATTTCATCAAAACTCTTTCTCCTTACTGGTCAACCAACCACCTCCTCAGTCATGAGCCTTTCTCAGCATTGGGGAGTGGGTGGGTGTCATGTGGCATGAGGACCAGCACAGGTAGAAATAAAGATGTAAGAAATGGCTGGTATACTATACAGCTTCCTGAGCTTATAACAGGAAGGCACATCTGAAGCTATGGCACCAATCTACGACACTATATACGAGTTTTTCTTAAGGACAAGTCCTCTGGCTAATAAAGAATGGCAGAGTAGTAAAGGCAATTAAAGAAAATACAACATAGCACCCACAGACATTGTGGGTGATGGCAGTGGGGGCAGACTTTCAGCACCAGGTAAGAGGCAGAATGACAGTAGTGGAAATTAATAATCCTGTTTACTAGGCTGCCCACCAGTGTGCCAAGAACTCTTGTACTTTGAAGTACTAAGTGGCTTTGAAAAATGGAAACTTTCTGGGCTTAAATCCTTAGAAATATCTGAGGCTACTCATTTAGTTAGAAACAACTCCTGAATGAACAATATGGTACTTCCATTCATAGTGTGGTAAGGTGCTTCAACTAAAAATAATCAGCCAACATTAAATTTTCTTCCCTTGACCACACTACCCCCTAGTTTATCTTAATTACATTAGAGATAATGGAACATTCAATTTGTGGGCTAATCAGGGATGATCAGCCACCCATCTGCCAGTTTTTGGCCTATTCAGTTCATAACAGCCTCTGAATCACTAGATTAGGTACAAAGAAGAATGGTAACTAAAGACGGTAATGAAGGAGAATCAGTTACTCAACTAAGATCTAAGAGAAGAGGAGGGCAGTGAGGGTCTGAGGCAAGGTGGCCAGCAGAGACTAAGAGGGACAGAAAAGCAAAGAAACTTAGGAGGAGCCAGTTGCCAGTGGCTCACACCTATAATCCTAGCTCCTTGGGAGGCTCATGGTTCGAAACCAACCTAGACAAATAGTTCATGACCCCCTCAAACCTCTCCACCTCCAAAATAACCAGCACAAAACGGACTGGAGGCATGGCTCAAGCAGTTGAGAACTTGTTTTGCAAGAGTGAAGCAGTGAGTTCAAACCCCAGTCCCACCAAAAAAAAAAAAAAAAAAAAAAAAAGTCTGAAAGAGGAATAAATTGAAAGGGTATGCAGAGACCTAAGAATTAAAACGAACACACACACACACACACACACACACACAGAGAAAATGGCAAAATAGTGAAGAAAGGATTATAAAGTAAATCTAAACCATTCAAGTTATTGCGTGGAAAATATTTTCCTTTGAACACAGTTCAGAAAATAAGACAGGGTGAGAAATGGGCAACTGAATTAAGAACAGGTGGGAAGCTATCAAACCCCATTTTCATACAGGGAAGGGGGCAATGTGCTTTGTTTTCATACTCAATTATTACTAAGTTGTTGCTGGCTTTTAGAAACACTGCATATGTTCTAATAATCTTGTTCTGTTTTTTCTGGGATGCACCAAATGGGAAAAGCCAGGACACATTTGTGGTTTTGTAATTTGTTTTCTTGGCATTTCAGCAGGACATTGGCAAGTTATTCAAACATGAAATTGCCACCAAAATGCCAGGAAGCTGCTGATTCTCAAATCATTTCTATTTGAAAATGAATCTTGCTCAGCAGTAGTCTCCTGGTGTCCAGACAAGTCAGAGGTCTCCCCCAGGCTGACACTCAACACTGGAATGTCTTCCTCACGAACACATATGCACACATTTTGCACTGTGGTATGTTACCTAAATGTTTTGGCTGGCTGCACATTTAGTCTCAGTATGGCACAATATTCAGAGACTGCCAATTCCAGAAACACATTCTGCAGGGTAAATGGATTATTAAGGCTTGGAGGCATTTGACAATCCTAATTTAATTCCACTGGTCCTTTATAGCAGGAGAATCAATTTTGGTGAGAATCTCAGGGTGTGAAAAAACAACAAAAAATCTTAGTATTTTAAAATCTTAATCAAATGAACTTCTCTATTTCTAGGACTAAGTACTACTGCCAACAATATAATTAGAAAAATTTTAGGAAACTGCATTCTGATTAATTAAATATGAGTCGTTTAAATGCCTTCTTGAAAGAGCTGGCAGGGCCCTTGGCAGCCCCACCTCACATCACTCCTAGTGAGGACTTTCACCCTCTCAGAATATTTTAATAAAACACATTGAGAAGCAGCATTTTTTTACTTTATTACTTTCAAACTACACAAATAACACATAAAAACCTTTCACTTCATATCAGGGTTAAGTAAATAAACAATAAAACAGAGCTCTCCTTCACTCATATTCCCTTTGTAGAAAGCCACTGCTTTCTGGTGTGTACTTTCCTTAGGAAGCTGCTCCAACTTGACAGCTAACCTTTCTTCTCTCTACCCAAAGACCTCAGTGGCCAAAAGATCTCTTACTCTGTAACTGGAATATTTTAGAAAGGTTTTGTCTTTTGATCCTCATCAGAAACAAATAGAGAATAACTCACGTTAGTAAATAATCTTTCAGCAGCTTGCAGGAATGCTTTTGCAAAATATCACGTCACATATAATGACTACTCTGACTTGTCATCCTTTTGAGTACTAACCTTTTTTTAAAAGAGCTTGAGAAACTGTTACTATAAAAGATAGTACAGTCATGGTATATGATAAAAGAAACAGACCTTCTGGGACCTGCACACTCCTGATGTACACTGCTGCCCTATAACTTTATACATGCACATTTTAGTTTGTTTTCTTACCCTCTTTCGGGACTCTTCAATGGCAGACAGTAGGGCATTGTCCTTTTCATTCTTCAGGAAGCCCTATGACAGGGGAAAAATGACACAACTTAGGTTAAAATTCAGCATTAAATAACTGGAAGTATAGTGTAGGACAAAAAAATAACCATAAGGATATCTGTTACCTGGTATGCCACCACCCTCACAAAATGCTCTTAACTTGAAAACATCAAAGTAGATGATTTTCAAAACTACATTGAGATTCTACCTCACCCCAGCGAGAATGGTTATCAACAAATGAGACATGTTGAAACGATTCCAGAAATAAGGGAAGAGAAGACTAAAGGAGAATGATCGAGGGGGTGAATTCAACTATGATATATTCTAAGAACTTTTATAAACATCACAATGTACCCCCAGTACAATAGTAATATTATAATTTAAAAAAGGAAAGAAAACTAACAAATGCTGACAAAGATGCAAGAAAAAAGGGATTCTTACATACTGTTTGTGATATTGCAAATTAGTCCAGACACTATAGAAATCAGTATAGAGGTTTCTCAAAAACATAAAACCACCATATGATCTTGCTATATCACTCCTGGGTGCACACCTAAAAGAACATAAGTCAGCATACAGTGAAATACCTGCACACCCATGTTTATAGCAGAACTATTTCCAATAGCCAAGTTATGGAATCAGCCTAGATGCCTATTAATAGATGAATGGAGATCAAAGTCTTAGTTGTAATATGGAAGAATTCAAGTTACCCTACACATCAGATCCACCTATACTCTGTAATGCAAGGTACATACATGCCAAGCATTTATACATGTCTAAAATGACCTGAATTTTTTTTCACAATATTTTTACTTCTCTTTTTTCTAAAAAAAGGAACTCTAGCAAAATATAATACAAAGTAAAACTAAGCAAAAGCTTTTAAAATGACAAGCAAATTAAAACATATTTGACAATTTTCTTATATTTGAAATTTATAGTTGTGGTTAATTAGTTTTTGATTGCTTATATTTTAACAACTAATGTTTTAGTATACATTGCTCAAACAGTTCTAGGTATGAGGCTGCTAGTTCTTTAAAACAAAATCATGGTGAGGGCAGGATAAGGAATATAACTTAAGTCAAATGTTACTAATCTTCACAGATTTCCCAGATCCCTTATGTATTATCCCGATTCTCCTACTCCTGCTATCATACCCTCAACTGGCAGTATACTGGGATGGACAGAGATAGTGGCCAGCACACAAGAAAAATAGTTCTCTCATGAAGACCCCTCCAGAGCAATCTTGAGGCAGCTCTGAGGATACAACACAAGGACTGCTCCAAGTATCTATAATGATAACTGGGGGTGAAAGTGAGGGTAAACAGACTTTAGTTACTTGCCTAATAATTTAATAGCCTCAATAAACAAGAGCACACAAAGCAAGGAAACTAGACCACTCAGAAGGGGCAGCTAATAGCCACATGCCTGCTTCTGGCTGATAACAAGGTTCTAATGGGCCTTGTTTATACCCTTTATGGCAAATGGTTATGTCAAGTGAACAAACCTTCATTATGAATTCTCTTTCTTGAAAGGTCTTTAATAGCTAAAGTTAAAGGATTTAGTTTGATAGTTTATAAACAAAGCTATGCAACTATTATCACGGACTGAGTTTGCCCAACAACGGGTAGGCACAGACTGTGCTGTGATGCACTTGTAGCTGCTACTATGGGAAGCTGATTGTCTAACCAAGCCACGTTTTTGGTAGTGGTGTATAGGGAGGATAGGAGGGTAACCACTGTTCAACAAGGTCTGATCTAATTCCTTTTCTTTTTGGCTGGTGGGGTGAGGGGAGGGAGCGGTACCTAGGTTAAGTCCTATATTCTGCCTCCCTCCCCTTCTCTGCACTTCTCCTCTTCATAAGCCAAATAACTAGTACATTTTTTAACTGAACCTACATTTACATCTCTCTCACACACATACAAAAACACACATGAAATGTAATAATCAGGCACATTTGCTTAAAAGCAAAGTAACATTCTGCAAGAAATACAACCCCCAAATTTCTAAGAGATACAATTTCAAGTGTGCTTAAGAAAGAAAAAGAAGAAAAGATATTATTATTTTTGGAAAGACTACTTGCCTTTAAAATATTTACTAGAAAGCTACATTTTAAAAAAATCTCAATAAATTAAGCATTTATGCATATAGGTCAAACTTAGGCTATTGCCCACATATGAACAAAGACCATTAATTATTATGTACCTCAAAACCTGGCCTCTCTATAGCAGAGTCCGCAAAATAGAGTCATCCCTTAGTATTCATGGAAGACTAGTTCTAGAACCCTCTCCCGGGATTTCAAAACTCATGAATGCTCAAGTCCTCTAAATAAAATGGCACAGTATTTGTAACCTATAATATGCTTTAACCGCTACAGCTTACTTATACTTAATACAGTGTAAATACTTATGAACAATGACAAGAAAACAAACTTTGTGTATCTTCAGAACAGACACAATTTATTTTTATTTTTTTGAGACATGGTCTTCATGTGTATGTAGTTCAGGCTGGTCTTGAACTGACTATTCAGCGACTGGCTTCAAACTCACTATCCTCTTGCTTTACCCCTGCCAAACGCTGGGATTACTAGTGTGTACCACCATGCCCAACTCACAGTATTTTTCTCTCAACTATTTTTGTTTGGCATTTGGTTGAATACAAGGTGTGGAACCAATGGTTATGGAGGGTCAACTGCATATAGGCTCCCAATTTTTATTTTCATCCTTTATTCCTTTCTAAAATGAAACACAAAAATTGGTTACACATCATATTTTGTTTTAAAAAATACATTAGTGCTTGTCTTTTGAAAAGAATAGCTAAAATGACAACCTGTAGAGTAGTGCAGGGATCTATATGCCATCTAGTGGTGATTAGTTTTTTTGTTGTTGTTTTTTGGGTTTTTTTTTTTTTTTTTTTCACAATACTGAGGTTTGAACTTAGGGCCTACACCTTGAGCACTCTAGCAGCCCCTTTTTGTGATTGGTTTTTTTCAAGATAGGGTCTCGGGAACTATTTGCCTGGGCTGGCTTTGAACCGTAATCCTCCTGATCTCTGCCTCCTGAGTATAGTTTTTTTTTTAAAGAACATATACCTCAAGGAAAGGCAATACAGGGGTGGATTTAAAGAACTAAAAAGCTAAGCAGAGCGCTGCTGGAATGGCTCAAGCAGTAAGAGTGCCTCCCTAGCAAGAATGAGGCCCTGAGTGCTAAAAAAGAAAAAAAAAAAGGCAGTTGCACAGTTTCTCAAAGGATAACATGAAACTTTGGTCTCATGAGCACAACTGCTCTTTACTTGCTCCTGAGTTACAGGTACTGCTCTTAAGCCACTTTGCTTAAGCCTGCCCCCCCCCATTCCTTGGCATTATATTTTCCTTCTTTCACTCACTCACTCTCTTCTCAGTAAAACTCTACTACTTTTTAAAATAAATAAATAATAAAAAATAAAAAGCTAGGCAGAAATATGACTTGCTTCAGTCCAGGTTTCCCACAAATCTGTTTGCTGACTTCCCTTTCTCTACATAATTCTTTTCCTTCCAACTCCTCCTGCTGTAATGCATACTTCATGCCCTCACCCTGAAAATGAGCTTTTGTAACTTACCAGAAAGTGGATTCTCTAGAGAGGTAGGGTGGTAGTGAAGGATGATCTGCCTCTCTGTCACTCTGAAGCCCCTTGACACAAAGAAGTCCAATAACTCATTTACTTCCCACTTAGAGATGCCAGTGTCTAACTGTGACTCTCAGAACTCCCTATCATTCATATCCTCTCGGCTTTCCCATAAACACTTTTTAGTAGCTCATAACCCCCACCGACCTGCTGGCCCACTCAAAAAAGAACACCCTACATACATCTTACCTGCAGGCCTGCTAGGTAAGATGACTACTACTGATTTCTCCAACTGTATTCTGCTCCTCGCTGCCACAGTCCTGGAACAGATTCTCTGTTAACTGGCTCCCTGAGCTGTGTTTTTGTTTCCAGTTTTCTATAACATGGAATAGCTCCCATTCAGGAAGCAATTAAGGTATAGACACTGCTCTGGGCAATTCAAAGGCATTATTGCTAAAACTTTAACAATATGGATGTATAGGTGTGATTACCCTACTTTCCCCCCTACATTTTACAGGTGAAAAAATGAGATTTCAACACTTAATTCACTTGATCAAGGACTCTGGACCAGGAAGAGGCAGAGGCAAAATTCGAACCTAGTTCTGACTTTATAGAACTATTTCTGAAATAACTGAAGGAACAATAAACCTCTAAGTGGAGAAAATAAAGAAAAGTTTCTCTAAAAGGATGGTGCCCTGGAAAAAAGTAAAATATTCTAAAATTTGTCTTCTTCAGATATCAATTCTTCTTTACAGATAACGAAGCTGAGGCCTAGAGAATTCTAATTCATATAGCAATTCAGACTGAGTAGCCTTCATCTGAAATGCTTAGGACCAAAAGTACTCCAGATTTTGGATTTTTTTCAGATTTTTGGAATATTTGCATATATTATAATGAGACATCTTAAGGATGGGACCCAAATTTACCTTATACACATAGCCTGAAGGTAATTTTATACAATATTTTAATGCATCTGCATTTTGACACCTGTCACATGAAGCCAGTTGTAGAATTTTCCACTTATAGCATGAGGTCATTGCTCACAATCTTGGATTTTGGAGCAGTTTGGATTTCAGATTTTTGGATTAGGGATGTTTAACCTGTAATAATTATAACTAACACTAACATGGTGGTTACTTTATGGTAGACATTAAGTTATACACATCTGGTTCTAACCCTCACTTTTAATCCAATGGTAAATTGTCTCTTTAGTACTTAACTAAATTATTCTTTAAAATATGTCCTCAATGTAAGTTTAAAAGGTGAGCAAGCTATACAAGAGGGTTTCCAGAGCTTCTATCAACTAAGACACTGTGGGGCTCCATGTAAAATGACCCAGTTCATAAGCAGCAAAGCTGAGACTTAGAACTCAAATGTTCTGGCCCCTTTTACTACCATGCTGTCTCTTATCACAGCAATCAAAGCAGGACAGTTATTTTAGGCTTGTATATTTATTCCTCCCCCCGCCTCATATATAGAGAAATAGTACAAAAAAAGTCAAGATTGCAGCATTCCTTCAGAACAATGGTTTTCAAAAATATGGGTCACAAAAAAAAAAAGGGTCACAATCCATAACTGAGTCATGAATCAAGTAACTTTTAATGGAATAAAATGCGACACTGATATGTGGTATGGCTGAGTACTGTTTTGTGAAACTTTTGTTTCAATTGTATATACTTAGGTGAGGCCTGGGTTCAATTCCCAGCAGTACAAAAAAAAAAGTTATTTTCAATTATACATATTTACTGGCATACATATAAAGTGTGTCATACAGATTTCATACAATGGTTCGCAGTCCACAAAGACTGAAATCACTGCTCTAGAGGTTAACTCCATAGCATACTAAAATATTACTGTTAGTGTTGTAAACAATAAATACCATGCATCTGCTCAAGCAGTATCTCCAGCCACTGCTCCATCTTTGAAAGAAGTAGGCCATTCTGCAATGTACACTGGCCAAGAATAACCTAGAACATAACTTCGGAATAAGCTGATTCTCTTCCCAAACATGTAGTCACAGCTCAAAGATCCAGAAGCCAAAGGTGGCTTTTAAATCAATCAGTAGGCATAAAACTGCTCTTCTGTTGCATTAGGGGGTTGGTGGCAGGGAGGAAGGCACAAGTCAAACCCAGGACTTTGTATATGCTAGACAAGTGCTCTACCCTCTCTGAGCTACATGACCAGCATAAACTTACTTTAACTACTATTACTTTAACTCTGGGGTTCAGAATACAAGTGTCATATAATTCCTACTGTAGAAAATGGTAGTAGGCAAAAGGGTGTTTAGTTTTACCAAGTGGCCAAGTTCTCCTAGTTTATTTGCTTTCCAAAAGGAAAAAATGTAAGAAATAGGGTTTCTTGGGCACGTGCTGGTCTCACATCTGTAATCCTAACTACTTGGGAGGCTGAGACTAAGAAGATTGTAGTTCAAGGCCAACCTGTGCAGGGAGTTGTTGAGATCCCATCTCCAACAATAGCTAGAATGGTATGCACCTATAACCCAGAGACAGTGAGAGGCTTAAAATAGGAGGATCGTGATCTGAGTAAAAAGTGAGACCCTGTCTCCAAAATAACCAGAACAAAATGTTGGCAGTATGGCTCAAGCAGTAGAATGCCTGCCTTATAAGCATGAAGCCCTGAGTTTAAACTCCAGTACAGAAATAAGGGTTTCTTGTGGAAAAATTCCAGTATTCACTTTAGCCAGGAAAGAAAAATGGCAAAACAAACAAACAAACAAACAAAAGAAGAACTTTCACTGATTCTTTCACAGTTCTTTGCTCCCATCTATAATAAATAAGTGATTTGTTGGACAGTTACATAAACAGTTTAAAATGAATGAAGAACATATATATTTCCTGACTGCTAAATAAATAAACAAGCAAACAAAAAATAAATAAATAATGTACTTAAGAGTCTTAAGCTCACTCCACAAAGGAAAAACTATATTTTACATGGCCCTCAAAATGCAAAAGACTGTACCTTTTTACCTCCAACAGACCAACTGGCAATCTACCCTGTTAAACAGAGTGAAGCACCCATAGCAAGTTGGACATTTACCAAAAGGTATCAGACACAACACAAAAATACATGGTGAGTGCTATAAAATCTGTGTCCTCTCTAGTTTAACATGTATGATATATACAAATTAATAGGAAATCTGTGACTAACATTCCAAACCAAAATAAGATTAACATAAACCGAGCAATGGCATTAGAAATAATTTTTGTTCCACTCTTGGGGATATACCCAAAGAATGTGACACAGGTTACTCCAGAGGCACCTGCACACCCGTGTTTATTGCAGCACTATTCACAATAGCCAAGTTATGGAAACAGCCAAGATGCCCCACCACTGACGAATGGATTAAGAAAATGTGGTATCTATACACAATGGAATTTTATGCAGCCACGAAGAAGAACGCAATGTTATCATTCGCTGGTAAATGGATGGAACTGGAGAACATCATTCTGAATGAGGTTAGTCTGGCCCAAAAGACCAAAAATCGTATGTTCTCCCTCATATGTGGACATTAGATCAAGGGCAAACACAACAATGGGATTGGACTTTGAGCACATGATAAAAGCGAGAGCACACAAGGGAGGGGTGAGGATAGGTAAGACACCTAAAAAACTAGCTAGCATTTGTTGCCCTTAACGCAGAGAAACTAAAGCAGATACCTTAAAAGCAACTGAGGCCAATAGGAGAAGAGGACCAGGAACTAGAGAAAAGGGTAGATCAAAAAGAATTAACCTAGAAGGTAACACACATGCACAGGAAATTAATGTGAGTCAACTCCCTGTATAGCTATCCTTATCTCAACCAGCAAAAACCCTTGTTCCTTCCTATTATTGCTTATACTCTCTCTACAACAAAATCAGAAATAAGGGCAAAATAGTTTCTGCTGGGAATTGAGGGGGTAGGGGGGAGAGGGAGGGGGCAGAGTGGGTGGTAAGGGAGGGGGTGGGGGCAGGGGGGAGAAATGACCCAAGCCTTGTATGCACATATGAATAATAAAATTTTAAAAATAAATAAATAAATAAAAAGAAATAATTATTGTGGCTGGCAAAACTGCCAAGACATATGCAACTGCTAGGAAAGCAAAATAAGAAAGAAAAATAGGCAAATCAAAAAATACAAGGAAAAAAAAAAGGAGAATCAATAAAGGGTCTGGTCTAAGATGAAACAAAAATTGCAGAAAGCACTCATCAGAGCTTTGGTTAGTGCAATGAAGAAGGCTGCATTCTACAAAGACAGGACTGTCAGTCCTGCCATTATTTTCCTTCAGCTCATTCTTAGTAAAATACCTGCTCCCTTAAGCTCTCTAATGTCTAAGTAACCTCTTCGGAAACCACCTTTTAGGTGAAATTTTTACACAGGTAAACTCCCATATAAGGAAAATGATGAAGGATGAAGTAAGATACTGTTTACATATGAGCACAACAGAAATCTTGCCAGTACTCGGAGAGCCAGCCCCTGGGCTTATCGGATGGTGTTTCATTACTTCCCTTTTATAGAGACTACAGACAATTCCTCAAGGAATTGTTCAAGTGCAGAGGTGCTCATTACTGATGAAGTCCAATAAATAAACAGAGAAAGTTTTTAATTTAAGCACTTTCAAGATTTTGGGAACTTCCAGAAGGTTTTATAGCATGTTTGGTTATTTTATCAGACCACTATTACTGCAACAAAACAAGAATATATAAAATGTCAGTATACGAGGCCCATGAGAAGCTGAATTTCCTGCATGGAATACAGACTATAAAGTGCAGGCTTATTCTCCAACTCAAATATTTAGTTAAGTCCCACTGCTTGTTTTCTACAAAAAATTTAATACTTTAAATCATCTGTTCACACATCTTCAAAAATACCCCTGCAGAAAGTAGTACTAAGCATGCAGAGCTGACATTACCAATTGAAATATATGTTGAATGCTGTTGTATGATTTTTCACCCCACATTTATACATTAGCCTAGCTGCTCTCATTCAGCAGGTGGCAGCAGACACTGCAAGAGTGGCCTTGGAATTCCACCATTTGCAGGATCAGCAGATCTATCAGTGCTACAGGCAGCTCTGGAGCCACAGGTAGCAGACCCTGGCAATATAATATGGCACTGTGCAGTCACCAAACCATCTGTCACTGTCAGGATGCTGGGTTACATTTTGTACATGGTTTCTACTAGTGGGCTTAAAAAAAAAAAGTGGGGGAAATGTCACATAATTATTTGATGGGTTTGGGTCCATCAAGGCAAAAGAAATTACTTGACCTCATGATTACTTGATTCAAATTGGTTTTCCGGATGATCTACAAACTCTCAGATTGAAGAGAATATAATGTACACAAGGAGATTCTAAACTCAAGAACATATAGTACCTCCTCCCAGACCAGCAAAGGCAACATTTTGAACTAACAGTGCTGACTTGCCTGGTTCCTTCAAGGGCAGGCCAACACAGCAGTGATTTTATTCCATCTACACTTTGTCTTCTGAGAAAGTTAAAAGCCTTTAAGAAAACCACTAATATAAATCCCCCTCTGTCTCTTGCAGATTCCTCCCTGCTATCCATCCAAAAAAAAGAAAAAAAGAGAAAGAATCACCAACTTCAAGATTTCAGCATTGGGTAAAGAAAGAAAATACAGAGGTGAGGCTCCCCATGACCCAGAAGGCAAAGCTGTGGAGAAAGAAGCAGTAAGAATGGGGATGCCATTCCTGTGGCTAGGTGGCAACGGGTGCAGGCACATAAGTACTGGATGACTCTTTCTAATTCTACACAAAGGCATCAAGCTGAGACTGCTCAGCTTATATGGTTGCTTCACTGGAAAAGGAAGGTCAATATATGAGCTTCACCTTAGTGAGGGCCATTTATTTTTTTTTTCATTTTTCTTTTATTATTCATATGTGCATACAAGGCTTGGGTCATTTCTCCCCCCTGCCCCCACCCCCTCCCTTACCACCCACTCCACCTCCTCCCGCTCCCCCCCTCAATACCCAGCAGAAACTATTTTGCCCTTATCTCTAATTTTGTTGTAGAGAGAGTATAAGCTATAATAGGAAGGAACAAGGGGTTTTGCTGGTTGAAATAAGGATAGCTATACAGGGCATTGACTCACATTGATTTCCTGTGCGTGGGTGTTACCTTCTAGGTTAATTCTTTTTGATCTAACCTTTTCTCTAGTACCTGTTCCCCTTTTCCTATTGGCCTCAGTTGCTTTAAGGTATCTGCTTTAGTTTCTCTGCGTTAAGGGCAACAAATGCTAGCTAGTTTTTTAGGTGTCTTACCTATCCTCACCCCTCCCTTGTGTGCTCTCGCTTTTATCATGTGCTCATAGTCCAATCCCATTGTTGTGTTTGCCCTTGATCTAATGTCCACATATGAGGGAGAACATACGATTTTTGGTCTTTTGGGCCAGGCTAACCTCACTCAGAATGATGTTCTCCAGTTCCATCCATTTACCAGCGAATGATAACATTTCGTTCTTCTTCATGGCTGCATAGAATTCCATTGTGTATAGATACCACATTTTCTTAATCCATTCGTCGGTGCTGGGGCATCTTGGCTGTTTCCATAACTTGGCTATTGTGAATAGTGCCGCAATAAACATGGATGTGCAGGTGCCTCTGGAGTAACAGTCTTTTGGGTATATCCCCAAGAGTGGTATTGCTGGATCAAATGGTAGATCGATGTCCAGCTTTTTAAGTAGTAGTGAGGGCCATTTAAATCTCTATGTTATTGCTGTAAAGTCAGATCTACCTGAGCATTCAATCAATCTCTCTCTCTCTCTCTCTCTCTCTCTCTCTCTCTCTCTCTCTCTCTCACCATCCAGGAACAGAAAACAGTTTGTCTATATCAGTTATTAAAAGGCTCTGGAGAATCCACATGGAGGAGTGCAAATCCTAAGGACATAATATAGATGAGCAAAATAATAAATAGCAGCCATAGACACTTTGGATAAAATAATGCTTTTCAGTAGAATCCTTTCTCTTCCCAAATCCAGCAAAGCCCTGCTATTCCCTTTCCAGATTGGATAAGCCACTTTTCTTTGCTGGTCACAAAAGAGCTGTGGAGAGGAATGTAAGTTGTTCAGTGTTGCTACTTCACCACCTGTAGAAAAACAAGCCAGAGCTGGAATCCTGGTGAAAGGGGCCATGATGCTGCAGGAGATACTAAGCTGTGGTAGCAGAGCCTCTGCCAACCATCCCCTCCCCACTCATTGTGAGAAAGGGGGGAGCTGAAGTGACAGATGTCAAGAGAGGAGGGCAGCCAGTCAACTACTCTGACTGCTGAGGCAGTCCCAGGAGAGAAAGCAAGAGCAAGTCTGAGCATTTTTTTCTCCTTCCAATCGTGCCCTCAAACCTGGTACGCTTGCTAGGGCTAAAATGCCAGAGAAACAAAGGAAGGATTCTTAAGAAAGAACTTTTTCAACCTTGCTTTGCAAATGGAAAGAATATTAACAGTGTGCCAAAGTATGACTGGCTTTAAAGAGTAGCCACAGAGCCCTCTCCCACCCAAAGGTATGAACAGATCTAAAAAAATATGAATCCGAGTCACTGTAGGTAAGGGAAAGATAAGGAGATTCATTAAGGTATAATAAAAATGTTTCAATATGTCCATCTTGGAGATGCATTAGTCCACGTCCAAAGAACTCTGGGTACTAAATCTGTACTACCATATACAATGGAAATACATCTATAATGGCCTTTAGCATGGCCATCATCATTTCCAATGCCCCCTATAATGCCCCCTAACCCCACCCTCAAAGAGCCCAGAAAGCAATCCTGTATTATGAACACAAAACACAGAGATCCTCAGCTTTGTCAGATCCAGTGTCTTTTTCCTCTGGAAAAAGGAAACACAAGCAAGATTTGGAGGCTATGAGAAGGAAAGGAGAGCAGAGGGTGTGTCTCTGAACCAGTCAGATGGGAGCCAGCAGCCTTGGCCAGGTTAGTTGTCCTCAGTGCACAAGATTAAGCCTCACTACTTAGCAAGCACAAAGCATGCTGTTAGGACAGTGTTTGCGAGCCACACCTGTATTAATTCCCTGCTGGTATACGGTGTCAGTCATTTACACTACAGTCAAAACTCACGGCTCCTCCTGCTATTCAGCAATGCTTATGCTGAAGGTACTGGAACACCAATCATCACAGCTGTCACAGAAAAGGGAAATCTGGTTTTGCAGCAGTTTCTCCTTACTAAAATTCTTTTTTTTTTTAAATGTTTGGTTGGGCTGGTGGAATGGCTCAGGTGGTAAGAGCACCTGCCTAGCAAGTATGAGACCCTGAGTTGAAACCCCAGTGCCACCAATAAATAAATAAATAAATAAATAAATAAATAAAATGAACAAACAAAAATTTGTTTGGAGACTATTAAAACAAACAAGAGATTTTCCCTTTTATAACTTCACATTGTCTTAAATGAATTTTTTCCAAGGTCCTCTGTTGCTAACGTTACTTGTGATTTCACACTCTTTCTAAAACCTCAATTAAGTTGGAAATGTTTGACTTTACCTTGGTGCTGAGGAATACTGTAGAATGTACCACTGTCACCTCAGGTAAGAAAACAGGAACCAATCAGTGCTTAGGTCGAGTGGCAAATACAAGCAACAGGAGAGGGGAGAAGACCATTTTTCAACTACAAATCGCCTGAAACAGACAGGGAGCTAAATCCTTGTACTTCTTCCACAGAAGGGGCAGCCTTGCACTGTGGGGTCTCTCATACCTACAGTTAAAGGAGTGATTTGCTGAGACGCTCTTCAGAAAGCCCAGCTCCATCCTTGCTCACAGTAGTAGGCTATGGAGGGGAAGACACTGACTAGCCTAGGAAAAAGAACCTCACCCTCATGTTGAACCACCACCATGGACATAAAAGCTTGACTTGCAGGAGAGACCTTATTATTAGATATTTATTTATAAATGATAAATTTATAAATGCATATCATCCTCAATACAAGCCCAAGAGGACTCCAAGCACAGCTCAGTAAGTCATTGATGGCATAGTTGAAAAGGAACATCTCTGTAAGTTAGGTTGCTTTCACTTTGGTGAAAGCTCAATCCATGATTCACCAGTTACCTGAGCCACAAAGAGAAAGAAGCAGAGTTGGATGCAGACAGCAGCACAACAGCACAAGTTAGGAGTTAGGTGATCTGGATTTAGGACAGAATTGACCACTTTTTAACACAGGACCTTGAGAAAGTTATTTAACTTCAGTAAACCTTGCTTTACTTAATGAAGATAAGCCAATTGTGCCATATAAGCTTTAAGGCCAGCTCTAGAAATTCCAACTCCATGACAGATGGGAACAGGGAAGAAATCAGCATTGTCATTATCACTCTGACTACAGATTATTTGCAAAACAATCTATGCCTTGAGCCACAAAAGAAATATTATAAGCTTTGTTTTTGAAGGCAGCAACATATCTATTTTATATACAAAATAACTGGAGCCATGGTTCAAGCAAAATAACCAAAACCCACAAAGAGCTAGAATGAAAACCAGAAACAAACATATTTTCATAAGAATGCTAATTTTACCTTGCCATAAAGAGAAAGCAAATTGTTCTTCATTTTCTAAGAATCCATCCTATATTGGAAGGAGTAGGCTTCTATATTAAATAAGAAGAAAAATAAAAACAAGGAAATTCAGAAGTATTAATGCAATTTCTTAAAAGTGACATATGAAGTCACTGAGATATAAGTGCCAACTGAGTCTTCAGGAAAACCTCAAAACTTCTATCTTCTAACAATAAAAAGTAACTGTGAGTTGGCAAGGCAGTGCTACTAAAGGTGTCTTCACACTGGACTGAAGGAAAATATAACTCATGCAGTCTACCTCACATCACATTGCTCCTGGTGACGCCATTTTACTCCTTCCTCACTGCCATCTTAGTGCCACTGGGCTAGCTGACATGCTTCTTACCTACATGATGGTACTGTCACATCAAAGGCTTGATACAAATATATTTTTTGTCACAAAAAGAACTAGTTCCTGACACTTTACTAACACGCAAGCTAAAATTTCATGTGAAAGCTGAAGAGTTTCCAGATTGAAGAGAATCAGGAATCCTCTACAAGTACGAGAAAGGAGAGCCTCTTTCAGCAGCCAAACTTGAGGAGACGATGGTAGAGGCAAAGAAAATAGGAAGCAACTGGGGTTTGCTACCTCCCAGGGTACCTAAAAAGGTACTCAGTACACAGCTTTTTATAAAGGCAGCAACAGAAAAAACAAAACAAAACAGAATCCTCAGGCAAATTTTCAAAGGAAGGCTTTGTGATACTTCTGCCATACAACCCAACATTTTATGTAAGCAAGGCTGCAGTTAAAATGGAGTTCAATTTACTGTCCTAAAACTCAAGGGAAAAGAATCCCTTTGCATTCTATCACATATCTAAATAATTAACACATTAAATGAAGCCTCCCTAAGACTAAAAAACTACACTGATGTCTAGGTTCTTATGTATCACAGATTCTTACAGAATCTTTGTAGGTCTACAACCAGGGCTTAGAACAACTGATTCTTCCAATTGCAATGCAAAGGTTGATGTGAAGAAAATTGTTCTCTCCCTAGTTTCAAACATCAATTAATTATAGAAAACAGCACTCAGTGACCAGGATGAACAACAGCTAGCACAAAAAGATCTAGAAGAGTTGGGGTTAAAAATCTGATATCAAGTTAAAAGGATTCTCAAATATCCAGTTCTGTGAAGATTCAACTCCTGAAACAACTACTAATATATTTTGAGCAAATTCTTCATGGCATGGTTTACTGTCAAATACATTTGCTACCAATTCTTCAGGATTTGAAAGATAAAAATTCTTCAGTATTTAAAAGATAAATATACAAATCAAAGTTAAAATCCACTTGTTTCCTCTTAGCAAGAGCATAAAAGAATAAAGAAATAAGCTGGGTCAAATAAAATTAAAGAATCAAGACTTATAAGCTTACATTTACAAACAAGAGTTTTATATGAGTAGTTTTGAAGTCACAACTATTAATTAAGCAGAAGGCACTAAAAGTTATCCCCATAAGTGAGAGCCTCAATACATTGACATGAAACAAAATTTTATTTCGTCAAAACATTTTTTCTTATGTATTTTAGTCATCTATTTATAGGTCATTAACATGGAAGAATTTTCTTAACAACAACAAAAAGCACTGAAATTCAGCAATTTTATTCAGGAATGGAAAACATGCTTTTTAAAAGAGTAAAAAGAAGCTTAAATTCTTAAATTTACCATATTTAGATTTCTTTTTTCTCTCAAGTGCCATTTCTATCTATGACTAGTGATAAATTCATACCTCTCATTAACTTATTAATGAACTAATTAAAATCATTTGCTAAAATTACTCACGAAGCCCCTATTTCAAAGATGTATCACATCTATTTTTAACATATATCTTTAAAAAAAAAAACATTCAAAAGTCTCTGTGTTATACCTTTCATACTTGCAGCATTCATTTAAAAGTCTATTTTACCCATTCAACTAAAGATAAATTTTCAACTTCTCACTGTTATATTAGAAATACTTACTGTAGACAAAAGGATTCCATTTTCTTTCTGGGAATGTTCTCCACCCTCCTAAA
Organism: Castor canadensis; assembly: GCF_047511655.1. NCBI lineage: Eukaryota > Metazoa > Chordata > Mammalia > Rodentia > Castoridae > Castor > Castor canadensis. The sequence continues at coordinate 28,753,290 of NC_133400.1, forward strand.
TAACTCCTTTATACAGTGTGCAAAATCATTCTTAGTTTTATAGTAACAAAGCTTCTGTGTCATAGAACCTAATGTAAATGAAATGGCCCTGCAGCTGCCTTCAGAATCCAGTCACCTCGCCCATGATACAGCTAATTGTTAAAAATGGTGGATAAGACATTTTCCATACATTAAATTAAGGAGCTCTGATGAAGGTGCTGGCATCCACCCACTTCAGACAAAGGAAAATAATTTGCAACTGTACCAAGGCACGGATAATTGAGTCATCTCCCATACACAGGGTCAGTGTTAGAGGTTTCCTCCATCTTTACAAAATGCAAACCACAGCTCATTGTCTCATCTCAGAAATCAATTATTTGCAGTGCAGCACTGGGTCAGAGTTTTAAAGGAAATCTTAGTCATGGGTAAATCCAGACCTCCGGTACTGAAAGGAACCCAAATTCTTCCAGTTCCTCTCCCTTCCTGAGCAGCTCTCCTCCATTCCCTACTTGACAGCTCCTCAAGGCTTCCTATTGTTAAGAGTAAAGAAAAGTCCTCCAGCACCTATGAAGGGAACCAAATCCCTCAACTAGGTGAGCAATTTCCAAGTCTGAGCTTCAAAAAGAAGTCCACGTCCCTATTCTTTGGGATAACAAACAGGACATCATCATCTTGTTTTTGTTTTTGTTTTTAAGGGAAGACAACACACAAACTGCTTTTTAATGTTGAATTAAAAGCATTTTAGCTGATATTAATCAAGATATTAAGTGTTATTTATAGACATTATCTTACTATTCTCTAGATGTTTATATTACTTAAAAAGTTTTCATTTTAATTACACAAATCACAAAAATCTGAAATATATTTTAAAAACTCATACTCTTCTGAGGTTGAATTTAAGAAATAAAAGGTAACTACCTTAATTTAAATTGCCAACAATTGATAATGCTTAAGAACCCACATGTATTACTATTTAATTCTTCTCATTTAAAGCCTTATGCTAAAACATTTCCTGTGAGATAATTACAAATATCTCTAATAGTAATTTTTCCCTAATCATCCAATATAAATGACTGGATTCCTTGGAATGGTAGTGCGCATACAGACAGACAGACAGACACACCTATAATTCCAAATAAGGATCTGATTTTAGCAAAGGAATTCTATTTTCATATTTCATATCCTCCAAGAATCCTGTACTTCACATCTCTTTTAAAAATCCTAAAGAAAGTCCATACTATTTGCTACTTAAAGACAAAGTTCGCAAAAATCTAACTATTTGAATCTTTAGGCAAATACCTCTGCCCCACCCAATAATTTTTTGTTTTTAAGAAAACCATTAGAATGGCAAGGTGCAAATCTGAAAAACTCACAGAAAAATCAAGTACATTCTCTATCAAATTAGTTAATTGCTTCCAAATTTATCTAAAAATTTTAAACAAACCAAGATCTTGCCTTTTATAGGTACTACAACAAGCTGTCAACTCTATTTAAGGGTGCATTTATCTTAATTTCTTTACAAAACACAGACAATCCTACCTGCAGCTCTCAAATTTAAGGAGTTGATGCTGTCGGTCACTGCAGCTCTTCCATGCCTTCTATGTGGAATGAGTTCTATGGAAACCAGGGCTCAAGTTTTTCCTACCCCAAACTGCCTGAATCGAGGGGTGGGGTGGTAGGAGGGAAAGAAAAAGAGAGGGGAAAGGGAAAAAATAAAAAGGAAAAGAAAGACCCTTTTGCAAGTGCTGATAATTGTACTCACTAAAGAGTACAATTAGACAATGAGATTGCAGAGTTCCCTTAAAAGGGAGAGGAGCAGTCCTCGGAGCAAAGCACCATCGTCCAAGGTGCTCCACACAAATTCAGAGAAGTCAGCTATCAGTTTGAAAGCACAAACTGATGGGAGTAACAGTTTATAGGTTACAGAAGGGAATTTTATTGTTAACGGAATGTACCAAGTTAAGATTTAAAAGGGGGGGAGACAACATGTAGGCAAGGAATGCTATGATACTCTCCCTTCCAAGCCACTGCAATTACTCTGATGTGAATTTTTGATGACTTCCGACATCTTGCATGGTTAATAATTGCTTCAGCTGTCATGTTTGGTTAATGTGGAAAATGCATTTGCTGCATTGTGATGCAGTGCTGTGGTCACAGATTGTAACACCAGTTGTGAAGCTGGTCCCTTAGCTGAGCAGCAGGAATTTGCACATGCCACAATGCTAAAATAAATGGTAGTTAAAAGATTTTATACAGCAGCAGATTCTGCCATTTTAGTCCACAAAAATGTGTAGATTCAACATATAGAAACATCTCAGATCACTGTGCCCTTATCAATTGTAACTGTACTGTCCTTCAAACAGAACAGCAAATTCACCATCTTAAATGTTTGGCCTCTTAGTAGTTAAAGATTTTGACACTATTTAAATAACTATTCAGATTAATTATAGCTTTGAACAGAACAGAGGTTATTTGCATTTCAGGGATATACAGCCAATGAAACTGTCAGTGACACAGGAAAATGCAGACCTTTTATTAACATATGCTCAGCTCCACTGTCACTTCTTTGTATAACATTTAGGGAGAAAAATGTATTATGTGTAAGTAATGAATATTCCCATTCTACCACAATGGTTTTTAAAGGTGCTCCTCAGAAAGGCATTTTTTTACTCCATGTTTTAACATATAACCTAAAATCTAAAGATTACATTAAAATACTAACACGTTTTTCATTGTCATAAAAGGAAATTCAATGCAGCAAACAACTGTGCAATTACAAGAAAGCTTGTAAAAGATGAAACTACACTAAGATCCGGCACCAGATGACTAAAGTCAAGCGTCAGGTAGCAAGCTATCATCATGGTGCAAACTGCAAAGGAAAACCTAGGAAAGACCATTCCCTCTTCAAAAGCAAAACCTACAAAGCCTAGGACTGCAATCTGTTGGTTGCAAAACCAACGCCTATACTAAGAACCTGAAAAATGTTCTTGCCAATTTCATAATGTGTTTTTATACAAATATTAACTTGGCATTTAGCATCTAGAATTTGACTGCTTGGGTTGTTTCATCTACCATTATCATTTTTGTCTTTTAAGAAACAGAACCAAGGTACAGACTTTGTTGCTTTAGAAGAAAAACAATGTAATTAAATTATATTTCTTACATCAGAACTTTCATCAATTAAATGCCCAGAGTTGAGATATCTCCAACATTTCTGCCTTATAAAAACAAACAAAACCTCAACCAAACTAAAAAGAATCAACATAGGAACATACTACTGGTTGAACAGTGAATAACAATGAAAGAACTTATGTTGCTAACATAAAAATCAACTCATGATTTCCTTTGTTTTATTCATTGTGATAGCACCAAATGCATAATTTGGAGGTGCATGTGTTAAGAAGCACTGTAAAGCTGAAGAGCTTTCTAGTTTTGTTTCTTATCCTAACTTAAAATTAACTGTACCAACAGTATTATTTGGTGCCATAGCAGATGTCACAGTTGTTGTTGCTAACATTCAACAATTTAAGCTTTTTTTGTTCCAGACTCAATACAAGATACCACTAACAGCTCAGAAACTGCACAAGGAAGGAAGGAGGGGATGTGTGTTGGGGGTAGCTTTGAAATTAACCAGGCTCAGCTTATACTCCAATTACTGAACAAAAGACAATCCTGGGGGACCTCTCCGTGAACCAGTGCAAGAAGCAAACGCTTTTGTTTCTGATCAAATAAATACTGTATTGGAGCATAACGGATATGTAGCAATAGGAGTCTCTGCCTGGGGATGGAAGGGACAAAAAAAAAGAACCCAGACCTAAGTGTGGTTAAAGTCAAACCACTTCACTGATATAAAATCTGCTCCTGAGGAAGACACGTGAGAGAAGTGAGAAAGTCCTCTTTATGAAAAAGCAAACACCACCACCACCAACCTCACTGGGTCTGTTAAAGACTTTTTTCCTCTTTAGTACTGCCAACAAATAAATTAATAGGATACTTCTTTATGCCAGAGTAAATCCTAAACCAGCTCAGACTTTTTCTTCCCCCAATCAAGGATTATCCTAAGGAAACCAGGCAAAGGGCTGCAGAACATTTGACTGCAAAGGACCTGAGAGCAAAGTAGTGACTAACTTTCCTTTAGACTAGAGGCCTGGATGTGGAGATCATAAAAACACTGGAAAGAAGAGGCTTTACAAAGGAGGTGCTTCTCCTTTGTTTTCACTTAATAGAACATAAACTGATGCACTCCTAAACGTCTATAGGGCAATCCATTGTTTACATTTGTGTTTTGACCTTACATACCCTTAAACACCAAAAATTAAAGCAGAGGGAAGAACAGAAAACTTACATGCCCAGCACTTATTAACATAAGGGATAATACAGACAAAATTATAGAATAGAAAAAAGAATGGCTCAAGAAGAATTATAATTGCCAGATAAAATCATACCCAAGTAAATAACTACAAAGCTTTACAAATATACTGACCATATGCATAACTTTACCCAGAAATCAAACAGATCCATGGTGGGCTCTGTTCTTCTGCCAAGTTCACTGAGCTCTGGAAAGATCCAATAACATTACTGGTAAGTATGTGCTCCCCCCACCTTGGAGACAGGGTCTCACTATGTAACCCAGGCTGGCCTTGAATTCAACATCCATCTCCCTCAACCTCCCGAGTACTGGAACTGCAGGTGAGTGCAGGGATTACAGGTATGTACCACCATGCCCAGCTAGTAAACACTTAAAGAGTAAAGAATGATAAGCCATATGAAGTTGGGCAATTACTTGCAACCTTCAACAGCCACACACCTCCTCCAGCCAGACCTCCTCCTGGTTCTTCTCTCCTTACTGAGACTTTAGACTTTTTTCCCCTGCTACATGCATTTCCCCCTCCACACATTCACTTTACTATCACAAGTCTTACCTATATGCCAGTGGCTCTAGAAAATTCTGTCAGAACTGTTTTCTGAACAGCTTCTTACCCTGTCTTTAAATGCTTCAGGGAGTATTTCCATAGTAACATTTTACTAAAACATCAAAAAATTAAGTGAAATCTTAACACTCCATCTACTTAATCTTCCTAATTTCGCCCTGGATGGAAAGCACTAATCCTTCTTGTTCCAAACCCTATGTTATTCTGGAACATCTTAAACCCATCAGACACCAAGTAAAACATCTACCAAACATAGCAGATGTTTTATTCCAAGTGGCTCTCATCTTTTCTGCTCTGTTTTCTCAGCCATCACCTTGTGGTTGGATTATTACAATTACTTCTGAAGAACAAGTCAGCAGGTATCTTTCCACTGGCCAAGCCAACTTCCATATTCCTTACCACCACCACCCTCCCTTCTTAAGGTTTACCTCTCACAAACTTTTAAGCAGCACCTGCTGCCTACACTCTACTACTTGGAAGCTGCTCCATCCACATCTGCGCCCCCACAACTACAGATTTACTTCTTAGCATATAACTTTTGATCTTATCTCCCTAGCATTGGTCAGGTTATTTACTCTCATATTCTCCTCTTTCACCTTTTGTCCACAACTGACTCATCATTACCCATTTTGTCTCCTCTGAACTCCCAAGGCATTTAGAATCTCATATCACTCCCATTCAACTGGACAGCTTGATTCTGTTGCAGGAATGTTAAGCATTGGCTCTCTAGACAGAAGACAAGGTGTTTCTAGAACTCAGTATCCAGGATTTATATTGTAATTATCTTCAGTAATTATCATAGTGCTTTTATGGGCACTTAACAAAACCACACCAATGATTTTTATGGGGGGGAAGGTTTGAGTCCAGGGCCTTGCACATGCCTGACAAATCCTCTGCCACTGAGCTATATTCCCAGACCTTCCACTGATTTTTTACGGTTCACTACGCCCCACCAAGGTAGATGCAGATGATTACTTTAAGGGGAGCTAAACATTACTTTTGTACGTTGTTTGTACTTTCAAATCCCTTCAGTTTCCTGAGAAAATTCCAGTCTGAGGGGATGAGATAGATGCTGAGGTGGTTCTTAGCTAACACCAAACTCTTCTGTGTGAGTAAGCATCATTACTAACAGTATTCAATTCTCAGAGTTGGCTTCCTTCTTTTATGCACTTATGGAGACATGGACGTTCAGGGAAAATGAGAAGGACCTGGCCTTGGCCCAAGTCAGTGCTGTGGCATTCACAGCTCATTTGTCCTTACAAATCAGCTGAGAATGAAAAAGGAATTTGCTAATTTATCACAGACATTTCATCCTGAACATTGTTTTAAGTGAGGAACACTAGATTTAGGCAGTCAATAAAAAAATGACAATTTTTCAATGTCTTTATTTTGCAGTAAAATAAAGATTCATTCTTGTTTGCTCATACTCACACTAGTTTGCCCAAGGGTCAAGAAACAACAGGAAAATAAAGAGAAGCTCTCCCTACTTGGAGAAGTTGAGTGTCCCTGCTACCCCAGAGCAGGGTTCTTTTTGCCTTTGCTATGCCCATCAACCAAAAAATGGTTTCCAGGTAGGTCTTTAACTTAATGCACCAGAGTGGAGGGAGTTCCAGAAGTAAGGTGTCAGTAGTCCTCCACTAAAAGCAGTTGTTAATAGACCTAAAATGGGAAGAGGCAATATGCCCCACAAACGTTCCCTTAAGCAATTCACCGCAAGCTTTAAGGAGACGCCCAGGTTTGAGAAACTCAAAATGGGAGCTCTTTCCCTGTCTTTCAGTAGCCAATCCACTCTGCCTCTCTCCCTCGCCTCACCAACCCACCCCACCACACTTACAAACACACACACAGTATCTAATAGACTTCAATATTCAGAGAGAGAGAACAAATGAAACTTTTGGCAAGAGCTGGCAGAATATGTGAGGACATTCTGCTGCAATAAAAAATAAATGAAATAATAAAGTACACGAAAACTCATCAAATTCATAGCTATAAAATTTGAAGGAAAATTCATTTCTTTTGTGATACGGATTAAGAAAATAAGGTAAAGAAAAGCTCAGGTTCTGGCCAAGATAACATAGTCACCTGGACCAGATTGGCCCAAGGTTCTGGTGCCAGTCTAGTCCCTGGCTTTCTTGCTTCCTTCGAGTTCTTTGCCCAGCACTATGAGACACCGCACTGAGAAAAACTGCTTGGGAGCATGTTTGAACCCCAGATTTCAGGAAATTTTAAGTAATTACATGGGGGATAATGTTGGTTTCAAAAGAATGGCTTCTAGTTTGCCAATTTTTGTTATCAATGTACATTATACAACAGATGTATTTTCTTTTATTCATATGTGCATACAATGTTTGGGTCATTTCGCCTCCCTCCCCGTCCCCTCCCTCTCCTCCCCACCCCCTCGCTTCTTCTTGATCTAACCTTTTCTCTAGTTCCTGGTCCCCTTCTCAGTTCCTGGTCCCTTCTCCTATTGGCCTCAGTTGCTTTAAAGTATCTGCTTTAGTTTCTCTGCATTGAGGGCAACAAATGCTATATAGTTTTTTAGGTGTCTTACCTATCCTCACCCCTCCCTTGTGTGCTCTCACTTTTATCATGTGCTCAAAGTCCAATCCCATTGTTGTGTTTGCCCTTGATCTAATGTCCACATATGAGGGAGAACATACGATTTTTGGTCTTTTGGGCCAGGCTAACCTCACTCAGAATGATGTTCTCCAATTCCATCCATTTACCAGCGAATGACAACATTTAATTCTTCTTCATGGCTGCATAAAATTCCATCGTGTATAAATACCACATTTTCTTGATCCATTCATCAGTAGTGGGGCATCTTGGCTGTTTCTATAACTTGGCTATTGTGAATAGTGCTGCAATAAACATGGGTGTGCAGGTGCCTCTGGAGTAACCTGTGTCACAGTCTTTTGGGTATAGCCCCAAGACTGGTATTGCTGGATCATATGGTAGATCAATGTTTAGCTTTTTAAGTAGCCTCCAAATTTTTTTCCAGAGTGGTTGTACTAGTTTACATTCCCACCAGCAGTGTAAGAGGGTTCCTTTTTTCCCTGCATCCTCGCCAACACCTGTTGTTAGTGGTGTTGCTAATGATGGCTATTCTAATAGGGGTGAGGTAGAATCTTAGTGTGGTTTTAATTTGCATATCCTGTATTGCTAGAGATGGTGGGCATTTTTTCATGTGTTTTTTGGCCATTTGAATTTCTTCTTTTGAGAAAGTTCTGTCTAGTTCACTTGCCCATTTCTTTATTGGCTCATTAATTTTGGGAGAATTTAGTTTTTTAAGTTCCCTATATATTCTGGTTATCAGTCCTTTGTCTGATGTGTAGTTGGCAAATATTTTCTCCCACTCTGTGGGTGTTCTCTTCAGTTTAGAGAACATTTCTTTTGTTGAGCAGAAGCCTTTTAGTTTTATGAGGTCCCATTTATCTATGCTATCTCTTAGTTGCTGTGCTGCTGGGGTTCCATTGAGAAAGTTCTTACCTATACCTACTAATTCCAGAGTATTTCCTACTCTTTCCTGTATCAACTTTAGAGTTTGGGCTCTGATATTAAAATCTTTGATCCATTTTGAGTTAATATTGGGATAGGGTGATATACATGGATCTAGTTTCAGTTTTTTGCAGACTGCTAACCAGTTTTCCCAGCAGTTTTTGTTGAAGAGGCTGTCTTTTCTCCATCGTATATTTTTAGAGCCTTTGTCAAAGATAAGTTGGCTATAGTTGTGTGGCTTCATATCCGGGTCCTCTATTCTATTCCACTGGTCTTCATGTCTGTTTTTGTGCCAGTACCATGTTGTTTTTATTGTTATTGCTTTGTAATATAGTTTGAAGTCGGGTATCGTGATACCTCCAGCATTGCTCTTTTGACTGAGTATTGCCTTGGCTATTCGTGGCCTCTTGTGTTTCCATATAAATTTAATGGTAGATTTTTCAATCTCTTTAATGAATGTCATTGGAATTTTGATGGGAATTGAATAAACATGTAGATTACTTTTGGGAGTATAGACATTTTTACTATGTTGATTCTACCAATCCATGAGCATGGGAGATCTCTCCACTTTCTATAGTCTTCCTCAACCTCTTTCTTCAGAAGTTTATAGTTTTCCTTGTAGAGGTAATTTCTTGCCAGCTTGATTGTAAATAGAATTCTTTTAAACAAAATCTATTTTAAGTTCAGTAGGGAAGCTGTTATGTGAAGGAATACTAAAGCCAAACATCATCCTAAGATTTCTTTTATAAATTCAGATATTCAGAGTTTGAATTTGCTTATTAAAGCAGGATTCATTATATTGTTACTCCTATTTTTACAGGAGAAACACTAACATCTTAATTTTCATGTAAACTTTTTATTGTACATATTTATTTCTGCTAATTAGCTGAAAACATTGATGAAGCCAGATACTGGTAAAAATAAATAAAAGACTCATCAATAAAAGAAGGGATTTCTAAAATTACCCAACCTTTGACAATTTAAATGAGGAAAAAAAGAACTATTTATTTTGAGGCCAGAATTTCACGTTTACTTACATACACAAAATACAGGTTCCTGAAATTTTTCTCTGAAGAAAACATACAGATGGGCTTTTATTTGCTTCTTAATCCTTATGATAAAATCAAACACTGCATTCCTCAAAGTAATAAGTAAAATCTGACATCAAGATACAATAAAATTACATTCAAGTAAGTAGATCTTATGAAAAAAACAACCAGAAAAGAAAATAACCAGAAAAATAACACCATAACTGGAAATCTAAAACAATAATGACATGAAGGGATGGGAGAGTAGCCCCTTGCCTTCCCTGGCCCACCAGAGGCAGGACAGACAACCACAGCAGGGGAGGGCACAGTCTTGGCTAGGCCCCAAGAACTTACATTACCCTATAAAATACTGTGAGGTTTCTATTCCTGTACTGTGCCCTCATCTCTAAAATGGGACACGAGCATCTGCAATTCTTTTAAGTTTTTTTAAAGGCTGATTTTTAAAATCTGCTTTCCCTGCACTGTTCTATCCACCAGCCTTCTACAGGGCCACAAAGAAAATGGTTTTAAAAACAATGGTCTTGTTTAATTAGCATGCTTCTTTCAGCAAACAGAGAAGACCAAATGTTTCCAGTTCTACTACTTTGCCATCTCAATTCCAAGGCAATACCAGAGCATTATTAAATTGCCAATCCCTCAGTTACCCTAAAACACAGGAAATGTAAAAAAGATTACTCACTTAGGGTACTTCATAAAGCAGCATGCAAAGGTGAAGTGCTCACCCTAAGTGATTAGCTGGTAAGTTATAGAAAGTTGTTATTCAGAAGTTCTAGAAATGTCTACACAACTACAGACACTGCATTGTTCACTGCACCATACGCTGTGCAGACTTTTCAGACTGCAGTACTTCTTGGCAGATTAGTATTTAGAATTTCACCCAGTGAGGCATTTCTGTGAAGCTACCTATATATTATTAGAACTTAATCTGGTGAAGTGCACCAAAAAGATACCTACATATGATTTCTAAAGCAAGAGATAAGTTTCATGGAACACATACTGAAGGAGGAGTCAGAACAAATGGGTACTAGATAACTACACACAAGTCATTAGCTCATGCCTCAGTTTCCTCATTGTTAAAGCGGAAAAATGCCCCAGACTTAATGAAGCAAGAATACTTCATAGATCTTCAACTACTATAAAACAGGATTATTCTTCAAAGCAAAGAGAAGCCATTTCAAAAATATGATTTCTAAAATACAGGCTGCACATTTTAATATATTTTTCAAATATGCAAACTGATTTAGACATTTCCAATGAAATACTTCATTCTGTCTCTGCTTTCTCTCATGGCATCTGTTGTAACTAGCAGCTAAGGAAAAGTAAAATTTAATGTTATTAACAATAAACCCAAGATCCCCAGCATTCATTTAATGGGGGGAGGAGGGGAAGAGACAGGGAGAAACAAATGCAAGGTAAACTAAATAAGAAAAAGAGCTGGGAGAAAGGCAGAGGAAATCAGGTTAATGAATAAAAACAACAAGTCCATCTTTCATCTCTCCTGGCTCTTACTGATGGCAGACGGTGTATTTAATCTGCTGAGAGACCAGATTTAAGGCCTCCTTTTGGCATAGTACATCCATGAATTATTAACATTTGCAGAAGCAACAGCACATCCACTCACAACAATCAGAGAAGATAATGATGATTAATCAAAATGGGATTATTAATCCCCCACATCCCTTTCCTATGTCTCTCTCTTTTTTATTCTCCTCTGGGTCTTGTAAGGGGACAAATGTGAGGGGAAATAAAATGGCAGAAATGTCCCAGGAACAAACAACAGAAATAACCCTGGAGATGTAAAGGGATGAATGACAGAAGTAACTTTGTTTTAGATAAAGGAGATAGGAAGGCATACTTAAAAGCAAAACATTTAGGGAGACTGTGAAACCAGCTCACACACAGGTACTGAAGCACAGCAGTTTTTCTTCCTAGATACAGGAAAAAAGATAAAACATTCCTAAAGGCAGATGTCTAAAGGGATGAAATATAGACCACTAAAGGAGAGTAACACAGCAAACTTTCCCAAGATAAACAAAAAAGGGGTGATAAGCTCAAGGACAGGATGGATTAACCAGATCCTTTTGGAATGTTCAGTCTCTTAAGGATGGAGAGAAATTAGATGGTCAGGCTTGACCAAAAGTCTATTAGTCAATTTACAGCCACAGTGTCAAAGGCAGAGCGCGGAGGGGTACCTAAATTGGCCTCTATATAATCTCATGAACTTCAGTCATCTTTAGCTCTTTCACTAAGTCCTACCTGCTAGGGTGCTTTGCTATCCTTAGTGCTTGCTTTACTTTTAACTCCTGGTCTGGTGTGAACTCTCAACTCCTTGTCCGGAACCTTCAATCATCAACTGCGTCAGAACACAAATCTAGGGAACAGCAATCCTGTCTGGATTGCTTTTTAGGCAATATATTTTGAACTACAGCCTCACTATCAGATTCAATACCTACACAGTGAAAAAAAATAAAACTAACAAATTATAATATACACATGCATACATTTTCTTGACCAGTGTGTTCTAAATGAAGCAGAAATAAAAACAAAAATGGTTATAAATTCTTTATGGACTCAAACACTTCAAAGATAAATTGCTCTGTAGCCTGATGCTACAATTTAGTGTATGTGTGTGGGGGAGGGAAATCCAGGTTTAGTCACAGGTGGACTGAGTTCAAGTCACCAGAGAATCAAGAAAAGCAGGGTTCACCTATACTATACTTCTGTGCTATTATGTAACCCAATGGGTCTCAAACTGGAGCACTTGTTAAAAAAACACATGCTGTGCATCCCACCCCAGGGATAATGTAAATTCAGTCTGGGGCCTGAGAATTTCTAACAAGACTCCAGGAATATTGATGCTGCTGGTCTGGACGCTATACTTTAGAACCATTGACCAAAAGCTTGTTTCTAGTTGCCAAAGGTACGCAGACATGAGGGAATGTGGAAGGAAATGAAAATTAATACAGAGAACAGAGATGAGGCTTGAGGTTCCATTCTCTTCCTATCTCTGAGCAAAAAACTTAACCACCTGAAAGGCTCTGCAATACATTTGTTGCTCCAGTAAACCTCCTCCAAAAAACTTAAAAAGAAATATCATTAATAGTTAACAAATGGTGCACATGAGGTTGAGAGGTAGATTTATTTACAACTTCATTCCCAAACATGAAAGGCAACTGAAGTTTTTCTTGGTCTTCCCCATTCTTCCTTCAGCTTAGAATTTGACTTTAATATGCAATCCACCCTCAAAAAATGAATAAATTCTAACAATCTTACTCCAAACCTCAACTTACTCTGTACTATAACAAAAAACTCTTATAGACCTTCACTATTGAGATGGGTCAGACACTAAAAATCTAAAGTAGAAAATTAGCCAAGGCTTCAGGCAAGGGTCAAAAGTAAGTAACACTTTAGGGTACCAATTAAAAAAGTAAAATACACCTGTAACCCCAGCACTCAGGAAGCTAAAGCAGGAGGGTCATGAGTTTGAGGCCAGCTTGGACTACATAGTGAGACTGTCTCAGAAAACCAAACAAAAAAAAAAAGAGCAAATTAGCTAGATGGATGGACTAAATTCTACTTTTAGGAGGTATACAAATGCTGAAAACACTAGTAACGAGAGTACCTGTGGCAGTGGGGAAACAAGGAGGTGGCTCACCTGTGGTAAACAGCAAAGTCAGACTTCCACAGAGCCAGGCTCTCCACCAGTTCCACTGGGCCCACTTCAACCTCACACCCAGATTTGCTCATTCTACAGGCAAAACAGCCTTGGTGGGTGCACATTGCTCAGCTGCAGGAGCCATTCTAACAGCAAATATTTGATTAAAAAAAAAAAAAGAATAACACCATACCCAACAATGTTCTCCACCTTTCTTCTGCCCACAATTCCTTTGAAGGTCTAGTAAACTCCCATTAACAACAGAAACTCTTGATGACAGCCAGTCTTAAAAGGCAGGGGTGAGTGAGGCAAAGACAGGATACAAAGGACAAGTGGAAAGCAAGAACGGAGAAAGAAAGGAGAAAAGACAAACAAAAACAGACACAAAGAATGGAAGGGGAAGGGAGGGAAAAAGAAGGAGAAAGCTAGGTATCGAGGTTAAAATAAAAAGCAAAAAAAAAAAAATGCAAAAAACAAAGAAAGAACAAAAAACTTTTTCCCCCACTCTATTCTAAACCCTGACATTTTAGTTAATCTAAAGTTCCAAATATGGTCTTTGTTCTAGTGTGCCACTTTGTATTTACTCGGCAGCCAATGACCTACACAGACAACCTAAACACACTGAGCCCCTTTACATAAAGAAGAGCAGCAGTGAACTACATCAGCAGCAACAGCAAACACTGGTATCAGTTTTTGTTCCAAGTATACCTCAGATGGAAAAAGTGAGGTCTGTCACCACTCAGCATGAAGCCAATAAATTCCAAATTACTCTTCTAAGTAACACTTTCATCCTTACAATCAATTAATTTAGTTAACTAGCAAGTCTTTCACCTAGAAGGAATAAATGGAAATATAATTCAAAGAAAATAGATAGAAAATGCCCAAGAGGAAATAGGGACAATACATTAGGAAATGCAACCAGTGAAAAGAATTGGCTTGGTTTCTTTGCAAAAAAAAAAAAGTAAGGCAGTAAATCAACCAGTCCACAACTTGATGCCTTCCTCAGCAAGGAATGATAATAATCCAGGGAAAGGTATAAAGAATTAGATTATCTGAGTTCAAGTTCCAGTATTTTTTGGAAAGAGGGCCAGTACTGGGGTTTGAACTCAGGGTGTTCCACTATTTCAGCTATGCCCCAACCCTTCAAGTTCCACTTTTGATAGCAATAATCTCTCCATCTTGGTCTCAATTTCTTCCCTTTCTAAATAAAGATGATGCATATGCCCACTGGAGCCATCTCAAATGATGCAGTGAGGAATAAGAGGGTGACAGGCAAAGATCACTAAAAGTATTATACAAACAGCAGGATTATTATGAGGAACCTCAAAGGTCACACAAAATTCCTGGCTTGTTACTTCCCCCTCAATCTTCCAAATTAGGGCAAAGTCACAGACTTTCTCAATAGTCAGCCTTCCAAATGGTTTGAGAGTGATAATAACATGATATAATAGTTGTTCATAAATGTACATCTCAAATTCCTTTTCACCCAATAGGAAGCTTTTCTGTTACAGAATAAAGAAAGGACTGCACATCATTTTATAGGAATTGAACAATTCTGAGCTATGAGGGCCATTTTTTATAGTCTCTAACAACACTTCATGTACTAACTCCTCACTTCTCTGTAAAAATCTATCAAATTTCCTTGTTATTTCAAACAGACTTTCTTTTGGGGAGGCAGGGGGCAGTACTGGGGTTTGAATTCGAGACCTCACACTTGCTAGGTAGGTGCTTTTTTGTATTGGTTATTTTTGAGATAGGGTCTCACTTTATGCTCAGGCTGGCCTGGACCACAATCCTCCCAGCATAACTGGAATGATAGGTACACCCAGCCATTGGTTCAGACGTGGTCTTGCAAACAAGGCTGGCCTTAAACCTCGATCCTCTCAATCTCTGCCTCCCAAGTAGTTAGGAATATAGGCTTAAGCCACACACAGCACCTGGCCTTCAAACAGATTTTCTACATTCTTAAGTATCTGTTCCAAATAGCTCAAAAGTATGGCAGCCAAAAAAAGTACACTATGGAGCTATTTTCCATATTTTTGTAACTAGGGGGAAAACTGAGTTTCCATCTAGTTCTCACATATACTCTCAAAGTTCTAGATCTAGTGTTTCCTTGTCATCTCATTCCCTCAGTCTTAACTCAAAGAGTGAGGGTACACCCTCTAATCTAGGTGAGGAGTGGCCAGGTTGTGACAGAAGTGGGTATAAGCTCTTTGCACCAATGAGTACTTTTCCTTCAACCACTTCTGTACCCCTGCCCAGCTCCCTCCATAAGCAGGTCATCTTACCAGCCCCTCAGCTAGATTCTATTCAACTCAATACCAGCAGAGTAGTACCAGGTGAATGCTGAGGCTCACTTACATGGAGTGCCTAACTGTGACCCACTTTTACACATTCACCACCACCACCACTCATTTTCAGTTCCCACTTAGCCTTCTCTTCATGATTCTATTACGTTAGCTTATGTTTATTTATAAGGGCCAGTTAGTCCAGACAGTAATAATTTGCACTATGTCTGGTGTTAATGTTCTGTTGAATCTCAACTCCCCAAGTTTTATGTAGTCTCCTAGAGGTAAATAAAAATTCTTTCCTGTATTCTAGAGTACACAAAGTTGAGAGCTTTGTCTGTGTCTTTAAAAACCAAATACACATAATACCCTTAGACAGCCAAATCATATTATATGATACAAGATTTCAACATTTCGGCAAGCTGCCAGAGCATAATGGCCAGTTAGACAGTAAGTAAGGAAATGGGTCTGCATTAACCTACAAGTAAGTCAACAATCAATAGTCCAGTATTACAGTAAAAATCTAATGTGCCCTTTAAATTGCTTCTAGCACCAAGCTCAGCTTCAGAAACAAAACAAAGATGATCAAGCAAGAAGTTGAACACAACCTGTTTTCACAAGAACTAAATAAGCCTTGGCATTTTAAAACTAAAAGGTGCTCCAGGATTTCACAGAAATCCTTGTCTGTGTACCTGTAGGGAAGCAAACCTGAGAAATAATAGGCTAAGTTTTGGACAGTAAATTCAACAGACAGCTCAGCAAGCAGAAAAGTATGGCAAGAAAGCAAGTACCTAGAGGATAAACGAATGAAGCAGGTTTGGCCTCCCTGTAAAACTCACCTCCCTAAATGCAGCAGGAGTTTGCATCAAGGTTTAGAAAGTGTGCTCCAGCTTTTCCCTTAATCAACAGAATGCTGAAATAATAATCAACATAAAAAAAACGATTAACCCTATGTAAATATGACAATGCCTACCACATTCATTCAAAAGATGGTACAAAGATGTACCATCTCTGGCACTGTGTGCTTTTTACTCTTTATTTTGCTCTAAATGTACAACCAACTAAACTATACTTCTATTTCATACTTTTAACATTCCTCCTTTAAATACATTCTGTAAATTCACTCCTTTACTGATTGTCTTAGACTAAAATTCAAAACCTAGGGGGCTAAGAGCATAGTATTAAACTCAAGCCGACAGAGTGGAATTCAAGTCTAGCATATATATAGCCTCAGTAGTCTTTAGGTTCCTCATCTGCAAGATGGGGTTACCAGTAAGTATCTGCCTCAGAGGGTTGCCGGAAAGATTAAATGAGGAACCCCAGAAAATGTTTAGAGTAGCATTTGGACAAAATGAATGTTCAGTACACCTCAGCCTTGCCTCCCCGATGTTATCTGGCGTAAAACATAACAGGAATTTAAGCTTGAACTGCATTTCTCTGCACAGGGAGGACAGAAGGGAGCCAAGCAGGCAAGCAGAACTATTTAAATTCATACTACTCAAAGTATAGTCAAAGGAGTAACAGTCTGCCAATGGTTTACTCCTAGTGTACAGCAGTAAGTACAAACCTGAGAGTAAGCATTTAGAAATTTTTATAGTAACCTGACAAAGTAATTTTTTCTCTATCAAATCTAATAAAAAATCCAGAATTGTATTGTGAATGTCATTTATTTCATTTTTTCTAGGAATTCATGTTTATTATATTTTACAAAAGTATCTCTCAGTCTAAGACAAATTGGGAGGAAAAAACCTGGCTTGAGAAGCACTGATTCAGTAAATACAGCTTCTGAATGAATAACACCCACCACCACATTTCTTCAACACTAAAACATCTGGGGCAGCTCAGGACATCAAAGAACTAAATGTTACTGCAAATGCCCATAAACCTGAGGATCCATAAGGCCCTTGTTCATTTAGAGATTGGCCTTGCTGAGACAGACGGACATCACTAAGTCAGAGAGAACCTTACAGGAAAGGAGAGAGTATCACAGGTGTGTATTTTGGTTCCTTGAGCAAATTAAGTATATTATACTCTTCCACAGCTTTTTCTATCTGCCACTAAGATACCAATAGCATTTTAGAAAGAAAAGGGAAGAATGGCAGAAACTTTCTTCCATATCCTCTTGCTCATTCCAAAGAAATAAACCAAATTAGACGGCAATAATAAAACTCAGCCAGCAAATCCACACTCCTACTTACATTCTGCTCACCTAACCTCCCTCCATGGACCCCCGTCCCCACCTTTGTTTTATAAATTAAAACCAGAGCCTGGTGCTGGTGGCTGGCATCTATAATC
This sequence comes from Castor canadensis, assembly GCF_047511655.1. Taxonomy (NCBI): domain Eukaryota; kingdom Metazoa; phylum Chordata; class Mammalia; order Rodentia; family Castoridae; genus Castor; species Castor canadensis. Next base: position 28,770,985 of record NC_133400.1, read on the forward strand.
CTAGCTACCCAGGAGGCTGAGATCCAGAGGATCACAGTTCAAAGCCATCCTAGGCAAATAGTTCTTGAGACCGTATCTCAAAAAACCCATCATAAAAAAAAGGGCTGGTGGAATGGTTCAAGGTGTAGGCCCTGGGTTCAAACCCAACACCATACATACAAAAAAATAATAGTAATAAAATAAAAGCCAGGCCTCATTGTAAATACATTTAAGAAGACATGAGTTTTTCTAAGCAATGTCCTGGCAGCTGTCACACACAGCCCTACTCAGAAGACTCTGTAACAATGCTTCCTGGGCTATAGTTTTCTAAAAAGCACAGGCAAGAGGATTTTGCTGATAGCATCTCGGCCTCACAGCTGAGTGAGAAAGGAGGTCTGTCCCTTCTGTACTCCAAAATAATTAAAGTGGCACTTATACCACTACTGATCTTGTGACCAATGCAGATCAATGGCTATTAATATCAAGGGCCTTCACGCCGGTGTGGCTGCCAGCAACCAGGCTTAAGGGAACTCACTCAACCTATCCATAGCTGAAGTACAAGATGGAAGCTAGGTATTTCTGTTTTAAAAGAAAATGATATGCACTGGTTCGAAGTATAGGTCTTGTCACCAGAGGATTCTGACCCTCTGCCTCCTAGAGTCTTTTCCTGATCCTCACCAAACCAAGAACAAACAAAAGAATGTAAAACTGTGTCTCTCCAATCTGAGCCCCTCTCTTCAATTCATACAACACTGTGAATCTGTAAGCAGAGACACCAGCAACCTGGGTCCCAAGTTCTGTAACTGAGGAGCTACACTTTGCAAGCACCACCAATCAAACAAAGAAAGCACATCAGGCTACTGGCCCAGAGAGCTCTGGGTCAAACATTCCAAAACAGAAATAACAGATCAACACATGCATGGCAAGCAGAATCAAAGTGGTGCACAGGGTCAAGGGCTGCCATCTGAGAATGACAGACTGGTCTTCAGTAATGCATTCAATATTCAACAAGGCTTTAACCACCATTTAAATCACATTCACTCCAGTATCAAGTAGTTCAACAGATAAAAAGACATGCCCATTTCTGGTTCCTGAAACCAAGCAATTTAAAGATGCCAGGATGAAAATGACAGTATATGTTCCTCATCTCCAAAATGCTAGGGCATCAATACATATTGGCAGGTTAAGAGATCTAGTGAAGGAGGGAGAGGATGACTCAACTCCAGTTCAAAGGCACAGAGCCAATATCTGATGTGTTCTATTAAAATGTTAGAAAAATATTTTAGACATATAGGCTTGTTCCAAAATACTCTTACAGAACCACTGCAATTTCTTTCTTCTTTAAGTTGATAATTGATATTCCCTTGCTCACTACAGGATATAAGAAACCTCTGAGAAGACAAAAAAGCCTGTCATTTCCTGCTTGCTCAGAATACATTCAGCATCCATTTACTTGCTCGTTCTGAAAGCCCTGTATTCAGGAATAAGTGTGAATGGACAAATAAAATAACTATAAGCTTATATCCCTGGCTCACAGAAACCCAGTTTTTATTCTACAAACCCAGTTTTATTCCAAAGTTGTCATTTTTAATCTCATTCACAGAATACAATGTAATTGTATAATTTGCCACCAGGCCATAACATGTACCTTTTCTCTTATCTAAAACAGGCAGGAAAACTAAATTATTTCAGTTCTTACCACAGTAATCAGCATTAGGCTACCTAATTATAAACAAAACAAGATGGCACATTAGCCTGCCTCTGTGAAGATACTATTTTTTTTAAAGGTTTACTGGTTTTTATGGGCTCTGAGACCTATGCTAATGACAAGGAACAGAAAATCTGTTTATTAGAAAGAGGGAGTATGGACTCTACTGTGTTCACACAGGAAGAAGTCCTGGCACAACTCCTGCTGAATCAAAATAGGGGATACAGAGATCTGTGTCTTTTCTACATGTATGCAGTTCCGCTGCCACACCTGAATCTTGGCCAAAAATGTACCTAATGTTCCAGGAAAGGGTTTCTCTCTCACCAAGACTCTGTATAGAGTGATAATCAGATTCATTTGCAAGTGAGCACGAGAGTATTAACCATAAGGCTGTGTTAAGTCCAGGATAGGCAGTTGTTATAGCTGGGAAAGAAGACTCAACCGTTAAGAGTCCTCTACGGGGGAGGGTAAAATAAGGAAGAGTGCTATGTAGATGAATATTATTAAAGTAAATTTTATGCATGTATGGAAATATTGCAACATGCTAACAAAACAGGGAAAATGTGATTTAAGAAAAGGTTACCATGAACTTCCCACTGACTCTCTTAGGGAAAAGAGGATATAACAAAGAAGATTAATAAACACAAATGCTTAACTAAAAACCTTCACACACAGACTGCATGGGATAGTCTTGTATTTTTACATTAAGTGCAAAAGCAAGATGGAAGATGGTACATCTTGCCTACGTAAACACAAATTATCAGTATGCAAATAGGTGCAAATCTTATGAAGGAAACCTCATCTCCTCCTTAAATTTACAACTGCAGTCTGGTAAGACCTCTTCTTGGTATATATTCTTGGCAGTTTCAGTTTTTAGAAACAAATGAGATGACAAACAACTACATTTCTTTAAAAATAGTCCTAGAGAGCCAAGCATGATAGCACATGCCTATAATTACAGCACTCAGGAAACAAAGTCAGGAGGACAATTAGGAGAAGGCCAGACTGAGCTACATAGTGAGATTTTGTCTCAAAAAAAGAAAAAGAAAAGTGCAATCCTAGAATTAAATATCATTTACCCACTCAGACTGCATCTTCCCTCAACTTATTCAAACTAGGTTACTGTACTTCTTCCTCAATGTTAATATTTATTAGTAATATTCCTGAAGACCTCTTAATAGCATACTAATCATTCTAGGCAAGTCTAACCCTCTTTCCAACAAACTGCCACAGATTTCTGCAACCTGTTCCCAGTGAACAATTTGCCAGTACTACAAAAGCATAATTTGTGAGCAATACCACTCACTATTTGTCCTCTTCACTTTTCTATATAGCTGCATTTAAGCTGTAATACCTTAATTCTGAAGGTAGAAAATCTTAAAATCAAAAGATAAACTGAAAATAATTATTTAGGTGATAAGGGGTTACAACACTGATTCATTTTTATACTTACCAAAACCATTTAGTTTCTTCTCACTGTTTAAAAGATAAACTAGGAGTAGTTTGAGCATACTTTACATTTTCAAGAACAGAAAAATGAAGGACCCTGTAGGACAATAAAATTACCTCTGGTTACTCAGAGGGAAAAAAAAAAGCACAAAAGGAAGGACATAATAAATATTTTATTAAAAATACAGTGTAGTAGGCTGGTGGAGTGGCTCACGTAGTAGAGCACCTATCTAGCAAGCAGTACCCAGTACCGCCCCCCCAAAAAAAAAGAGACAGAGAGAATTATAAATACAGTGTAGTAAGCAAAACAGATTTTTAACAAGTTAAGTATCATTGAACCATTAGTCTTCATGTGATAGGTCAGTTTTCCTGACTTAATTTTCTTATGGTTATTTATCTTTTCTTTAAGACTTCTTTTTCTCTTTACTCATGTAAGACATTTCCATCTGGAGATTTAGGCAGACTATGAAGGCCTTCAAAATTTTTTTTTTTTTTCTCCTGGGTGGGAGGGATGTTCATTTTGCTTTGTTGTGTCTTTTTGGTAGAAGGTGCTAAATTTTCACTTACCTATGATGAAAACTGGCTTCATCAATTCCAACAACATAACCTAGACTTCTGTTTACTTTGTGAGGTACTATTCAGAAAGACCCCTTCCTAAGCAATAAAGCTAACACACTGTATCTGGAGGCTATAGGAAATGGAGATGGGAAGGCTATGGAAGAGGCGGCATCTAAGGGACACCTTAGCATTGTATACTGAAATTAGGGTTCAGACATGCCACAAGGGCTACTTCAAGCTAAGGGAAGGTGGTGAGCAAAAGTCTAAACTATAAAAGAAAAAAGAAATGGGTGGGCAACCTGTGTGGCACAGAATATATGTATATAAATAAGGCATCGTCTCCAACCTTGAGAAGTATCACCATTTAATCCTACCTATTACCCTCGGACTGGGGGCACGGATCAAGTGGTAGAATCCTTGCCTAGCAAGCTCAAGGCCCTGAGTTTACTCCCCAGTGCTGCCAAAAAAATAAAAATAAAAATAGTTACCCAAAAACCTACATGTTTAGTACTTTATAGAAAGTAGGCTATTTCTAATTAAAAACATCTCTACAGAAACTTCTCAAAAACATTACAGATTGTTTGTTCACCTGTTTAGAGAAAGTAACTATTACTGAACTCTGGAATTAGATATTGGTACTCAGCCCCATGCAGTCACTGGGGCAATAAGCAATAAATACATTAGCTTACTATCTACAATCCATACAGCTGTGAAATTGAGTTAATTTGAAGATATTACATTAAGTTGGTCAGTTTTAAATTTTCTTGTGCTAGAAGTATAGTAGGTGAAAGTACGTAACCCAAAAATATATGTCCAAGCCCTAGCCCCTAGTACTTGTAAATGTGACCTTAACTGGAAATGGGGTCCTACAAATGTAACTAAGTTAAGGATCTCAAGATAAAATCATCCTGGGTTTAGCGTGAGTCCTAAATTTAACAACCAGCATCCTTTCAAGAGACAGGAAAGGTAGATTTGACACAGGAAAAACCTGTGAAGATAGAAGAAGAAATTGGAATTATGCTGCAAGTCAAGGAGTATCAAAAGTTACCATAAGCTGGGGGAAGGATTATCTCCTGAAGCTGATAGAGAGAGTACGGTGCTTCTAACAGCTTGATTTAAAATTTTTGGGCTCCAAAACTGTGAGAGAATAATTTGCTTTAGGCCATCAAGTTTGTGGTAATTTGTTGCAGTACCCCAAGGAATCACATATATTAAGGTTAGCAATAATATCAGTGCTTGGTCTAATGCCATTTGGAAATACAGCTTAATGCTGGGAATTTTCAGCTCCCATTTTTTATGACCTACTCAAACATTTCTGCATAGCTTTCTTAAAATATACATGTAATCTAGTGAAAAAGCCCAGAATATAACTGTACTTTATTATTATATAACACATCTCATCTACAGTATAACAGGTCTGCTCAGATCATTGTAAAGATATGGAATGTGCCCTTAACATTTTTTTCTTCAAAGACAAAAATGAACAAATGGATCTCTATAAGATGCACTGTACCCAAGTACCATAAGGTCATTTCGAATAGATCAGTAGTCATTTTAGAAGTATGTCCTCTATGTTACTGCTCTTCATTCACCACCATCACACAAAATTATAGCACTTCTTTATGATCATTTCCAAAAAATAAAATCAATAAACATTTTTAAAAAATTCTACCAGTATCATCCACATGTATATTTAAGTGGGTTTTAAAACATATTATTGCTGCTGGCCACAGCAACTTTTAAAAAAATGTATCCCAAGGCATGGCAACATCATTGGTAATGACAAACAATAAAGCAGTAACAACAAAAACCCATATTAATTTCAAACGCCATTAGAAACAGAAAACATAACCCATGTTTACCAAATATACAAGGATACTCTATACATGGGAAAAATGCTTTTTCAAGCTTATAAGTAATGCAAACAATGAACAGTAAAAGTCCTGAATAAAATCTGTCCTTTCACAAACAGTATCTTAATGATCTTATAAACTGACATAATAATTTCACTCTAATATTTGACACATGGGATTAGGGTGTATTCTAACCTCAAAAAATGCACTAGTTGAAAAACAACAGTTCACAACAACAAAAGACCATTTGATTCATGATATATAAATTCTATCTCATAAAGCTATAAAAATAAATGAGCCAGGCACCAGTAGCTCACGCCTGTAAACCTATCTACTCAGGAGGCAGAGATGAGGAGGATCAAAGTTCCAAGCCAGCCCCAGGCAAATAGTTTGCAAGACCCTATCTTGAAAAACAAATCCACCACAAAAAAAAGGGCTGACAGAGTGGCTGAAGCTGCAAGGGAGCCTGCCTAGAAAGTGTGAGGCCTTGAGTTCAAACTCCAGTACCAAACACACACACACATTAAAAATATGAAAAAATAGACAATCAGATAGTATATCTGGCTTTTCTAAAGAAAAGTAACAAAATGTCCAGTTTTACTCTTCTTGGATAACCAATACATTATGAGACGAATTAAAAGAAGGCCCACTCAGTGCTAAGGGAATGAGCTGATTTGTCTCCTACACTTGGTCACTACACAAGTAAGGCAAGAACAAGCTACTACTGAGTAAGTATATAGGAAGTTTAAACATAGGTCAACTAAATCACAAGGCACAACTTAAAACTTCCAATTCCTATTGATAAATTTGAGTGAGCTAATATTATCAAAGGCTCTGACTTTTAGACCAAAGCTACATATTTTTCCTTCAAGCCTTTTTCCAAAAGATAAAGTCAACAGCACAACTAAAATTAGCAGCTCTAAAGCAGGGTGTAGTGGTCACACCTGCAATCCCAGTACTTGGGAGGCTGAGCAGGAAGATTCAAGGGCAGCCAGGGTAATGAAGAGACTCTGTCTTTATAAAACAAACAACACTTGGGCAGCTAAGATCAGGAGGATTGTGGTTGAAGGCCAGCCCAAGGAAACAGTTTGAGAGACCCGCCCCCCGCCATTTCCAAAATAACCGGTGTGCCCAAGCGGTAGAGCACCAGCTTTGCAAACACAAAGCCCTGAGTTAAAATCCCAGACTCACCAAACAAACAAACAAACAAATTACATGGATACACTGTTTGCAAATATGAAAATCTCACAATGAAACCTCCTCCTTGTACAACTAATGTATGCTAATAAAAATGTAAAAAAAAAGATTACATGGAAATAACAAGGCATCTATAAACTGACAGGCAAATACAATTTAGCATATAAAACATACAAACAAAAAAACCCACTGGATTTTCATTTCCACTCTTCGGAAAATTTTTTCCATAACTGGAAAATTGCTCATTCTCAGTCACTCTCTAGATATAACCCACTTTCAGTCTATTGAAAGTGTATTCTTTTCCTAATAAACTTTATTATCACTTTCACTAAAAAAAAAATCATCCCTGGAAAATTATAAATATCTGTAATTTCAACTCTCAACTCAAAGTATAGATTTCCAAATTAAAAGAAGTGCAGTAGAGGCTGAGAATGTGGCTCAAATGGTACAGGACCTGCCTAGCAAGTTCAAGGCCCTGAATTTAAACCCTCATACTACCAAATTTTAAAAAAAAAATTAAAAAGGATAAATGAAGTAGAAATGCAGGCATTAGATTGTCCAAAATGGCTCTTGAAAAAGGTAGTGGGGTAGAGTATTAATTCAAATTGAGCCTAAAGAACAATCCATTTCTACTGGGGCTTGCCTTTGCAGGATCTGAGTCCTTTCAATTCAAAGGTAAATCAGCAGATGTGGTGGTATGCTGTGAAGCCCAGCTACTCAGGAGTCTATGGCAAGAGGATCACTTGAGTCCTGGAGGTCAACCTGGACAACAAAGTGAGGTATCTTCTCACAAATCAAAGGGGGGTGGGGGGGAAGAAAGGAGACGGGGAAGAAAGGAGATGGGGAAGGGAGGCAAGCAGAGAGGAAAGGAAGAAGGGAGGGAGGGAAGGAGGGAGGAGGAGAAAAAAAATAGTGACCAGTGGTCCCTTCATTCTAACACAAATGTAATGTACTAGTTCCTCAAAACTAAATCAAAATCAGGCATGGTGGTATAATTCTAGCTACTTGGGAGGCAGAAATAGAAGGATAATGGCTCAAAGCTAATCTGGGAAAAAAAAAAAAAAAATTTAGTGAGCCGCTATCTCAAAAACAAGCCAGGCACAGTGGTACTGGTCTATAATCCCCACTACCCAGGAGACTAAGGTAGGAGAATTGACTGCCAGACAAAGGCATGAAACTCTATCTGAAAAACAAACCAAAGCAAAACTGGAGGGGGTATGACTCAAGTGATGGAGCACTTGCCTAGCAAGTGGGGAAGCCCTGAGTTCAAACACCAGTACCATCAATAATAATAATAATAATAATAAAATAAAATAATCTAAATGCATCATGAGGTTTTTCTTTAACCATTTTCTATCAGTATCTGATGAGATGAAAACAGCTAATAACTGCTAGTGGCATGTTAGATTAAATGAGACTGGAGTGCTCTATCAGATGCTTTCCTTGTACCACTCATGCAGCCCAATACTTCCTAGAAAGCACTGAGTAGGTTACAGCATAAAAGCACTCTAAGTTTTCCCCAGCTTTTTGTCAACCAATACAAGTAAGATGTAAAACAGAAATGAGCTACACGAATAGTAAAATTATTTGAGTTCTAGTAAAGAGAGCAAGAGAAACTTATAACTAATGTCTGTGCCTTGGATTAAGCCCAAGCAAGGAAAAGGAATCTGTTCTTGTAATTAGAATTATTCTAAAAAGTGCAGGTTAGAAATGCGTTCTTAAATTCACCCACACAGAGCACTCTGAAAATAGCCCAATACCCTCCCACATTACCTCCAAACCTAGGTCTCCTGTTCTTGTAATATCTAGAGAAGAAAATTAACAAAGAAAACTGTAATTTCTACATCCGTGTTACACAAAGGGTCACAGCCTTCACCCTGGGTTACATGGCTCAGGGTTCCACCTGCACCTGGGTAGCCCTTACCTGAATGTCTGTGTCCTTCACAGGCTCAAGAGGCTCAAAGGTGGTGGCTGCACTCAGACTCTCCAATCTCTGGGAGATGTGGGATATATCAAGTCCCCGAGACCCAAGAAGAACTGACCTAAATGGGGTATAGAACAGGAAGACAAAAGTGAGGAGAAAAATTAGGAATAGGATTTCATAAAATACTGGAGTACAGTTTTTATTTAAAACTTACTATCTTGGTGTAGTAGCAGGGAAGGGAAAAGGAGCATAGTGGTAGTGAAATCTGACTGTAAAATTTCCTATCTACTGTCTGAATACTCTCATATGCTATTTCATACCATTCCATAAAGACCTGTCACCTGGAATAACAGATACAACACTGTATTAGGTAGTACGAGAGATCTGAGTGCTAATCATGACTGAATTAGTAAAAGGGCATCATCTAAATAAAACAATAATACCACCATAGGATAGGGAGTTCCAAACAGTTTATACATAATAATGAAACCCATGAGGTAGATGTAATTATTTACGGCCATTTTTTTTTTAAAGTGGTACTCAGGATTGAACCCAGGGCCCTGAGCACTCTACCACTTGAGCCATTCCCTCCAGTCCTCACTCTTCCCCATTTTATAAATGGAGAAAATAAGGTGCAAAGAGGATATCCAACCTCTTAACTACCATTCTCTATTTACAACCTTTGAAAAGACAGATACAGTAAAGCATAAAATTTTAGAAATTCTGGAAATACTGAGTCCAAACTCCATTCATTAGTTGAGGAAATTAAAGGTCCAGGGTGGACAATGATCTGCTCAAGAGCTGTCCAACCAGAACCCAAGGCCAGTTCTCTACAACTTATCATCAGAAGCCAAATATCATGCTGAACATCTTCAAATTTCCTCTTTGCTGACCAGCCAATAATATAAGAGGGTGTTATCTAACCAACAAACGCTTTTGAGGATAAGTGGGAATAAATGTAGCCAACTTCATTTCTACTCATTTGAGCAACATAACAATGAACACTTTTTTAAAAAAAACAAAGGGAGTAGAGCATGGCTCAAGTGGAAGAACACCTGCATAGCAAATGTGAGGTGCTGAGTTCAAACCCCAGTACTGCAATAAAAAAGAAAGAAAGAAAGAAAGATGGGTATGGTGGTGGTATGCACAGCATTTAGGAGGCTCAGGCAGGAGGATTATGAGGCCAGTCTAGGCTACATAATGACACCTTGTCTCCAAAAAAAAATTTATTTTTCACTAACATCTACAACCATGGAAGAAAGAAACTTGGGGAAATTAGTTTCTTACAAAAAAATTTTTTGAGGCACAGGGTCTTGTTATGTAGCCCAAGGGCTGGGATTACAGGCATATGCTGCCACCTATACTCGGCTAGGTAAATTTTTGTTGTTATTGTTGGGACTGGGATTTGAACTCAGGGCTTCAAAACAAGCACTCTACCATTTGAGTCACACCTCCAGCCCATTTTGCTCTGGTTATTTTGGAGATTGGGGGGTGGGGGGGGGGGTCTCACGAACTATTAGCTTGGGCTGGCTTTGAACCGTGATCCTCCCAATCTCAGCCTCCCAAGAAGCTAGGATTATAGGAGTAAACCACTGGTGCCCAACCTAGCTTAATTTTTTAGATTTCTTTTTTGTGGTACTGGGACTTGAACTCAGGGCCTTCACCTTGAGCCATTCCACTAGCTCTATTTTTGTGAAAGGTTTTTTGAGATAGGGTCTCACAAATTATTTGCCTGGGCTGGCTTCTTACCTCAATCCTCCTGATCTCTGCCTCCTGAGTAGCTAGGATCATAGGCACGAGCCACCAGTGCCCAGCGAATGTTGTTTTTATTTTTATTTATTTATTTATTTTTCCTGTGCATGTGTGTTACCTTCTAGGTTAATTCTTTTTGATCTAACCTTTTCTCTAGTTCCTGGTCCCCTTCTCCTATTGGCCTCAGTTGCTTTTAAGGTATCTGCTTTAGTTTCTCTGCATTGAGGGCAACAAATGCTACCTAATTTTTTAGGTGTCTTACCCATCCTCATATCTCTCTTGTGTGCACTCGCTTTTATCTTGTGATCAAAGTTCAATCCCCTTGTTGTGTTTGCCCTTGATCTAATGTCCACATAAGAGGGAGAACATACGATTTTTGGTCTTTTGGGCCAGGCTAACCTCACTCAGAATGATGTTCTCCAATTCCATCCATTTACCAGCGAATGATAACATTTTCATTCTTCTTCATGGCTGCATAAAATTCCATTGTGTATAGACACCACATTTTCTTGATTGTTGTTTTTAAATTATGATTTATCAAAAAATATCTGACAAAGTATGTGTTCACTATGAGTAACTTAGAAGAAGCTAGAACACTGGCAACACATGTAATACCTATGAATGTAACTCAAGACTTCTAATCCTAAACTAACAGCCTTCTTAGGAGAACAAAAAGGATTTCCTGTGTTTAATTGTATTCTAATAAATACTGCAGCAATAGATTATACTCAGACAGGTTTCTCCCTGCAGATTTTTGCCTCCTTTAGGTCTATTATGATATCATCCCTGAGGCTTCTCTTCCAAACTACCATTTCAGATAGACAAATCTTCCTTCTCTCTTCTAACAACCCTTAACAGTTACCTCTCTAATTCAGTGTTTCTCAAGCCTGGTGAGTATTAGAATCACCTAGGCAACCTCGTCCCAAAAATTGTTATTACTCTAGAGTAAAGCCCATAGCATGGGTATTTGTATAATATCCAGTCTCCTTTTTTCATAACCACTTTTCTGAGCTACTAACTTGCATATCATACAATTCACCAGTTAAAATGGACAATTAATTCAATGATTTTAGTAGATGCATAGAATTAAACAACCATGACCACAATTTTAGAATATTTTGTCACCCCAAAAAGAAAGCCCTATCATGAGTAATACTTCCCTATTTCCCCCAAAACCTCCCCCAAGACCCTGGCAACCACTACTCTACATTCTATCTCTACAGATTTACCTATTCTGGACGTTGCACATAAAGGAATAATACAAAGTCTTTTGTGACTGCCATCTTTCACTCAGCATAATGATTTCAAGGTTCATCTATTCTGGGTATGTATTAGTATTTCATTCCTTTTTATTACCAAATAGTATCCCATTGTATGACATACCACATTTTATATATTCACTCATCAGTTTGGGCTGTTTCTATTTTTTTACTATTATGAAAAATGCTGCTGTGACAATTTATGCATAAGTTTCTGTATGAATACATGTTTTAATTTCTCTTGGATATATATCTAGGAGTGAGGTTGCCTCTGTTCAGTCTTTTCAGGAACTGTCAAGACTTTTCTCCAAAGCAGTCATACCATTTTATACTCCCACCAGCAATGTACAAGGGTTTCAATTTTTCCCACATCCTCACCAACACTTATTAGATGTCTTTTTGATTATAGCCATCCTACACCCTCCACACACTCACTTTTAGCTATTATAGAAAAAAACTTTAAAACTACAAAATGGAAATAGTGAATCTCCTGTACTTATCAGCTTCAACAATTCACATCATAACCAATCCTATTCATTTAAATCCCCACCTAGTTTCCTCTATCTCTCAGTTTATTTTGAAGATCCAAGATATTACCCCCAATTATTTCAAAAATTTTAAATTCGTGTTTTCTGAATGAGATCCAAATATCTGAAACTGTGAACGACTGACATGCTTCCTACATCTCTACAGGTTTCCCTTCCATAGAATTTTTTTCTTTACAATTTTTTTGTGGAAGATTCTGGATTATAGGTCCTGTAAAGCAGCACTACTCAAACTTTAAACATACATGTGAATCATCTGGGAAGCTTGTTAAAATGCAGGTTTGGACTCAACAAGTCTGGCATGGGGCCTGAGTTTCTCCATTTCTAAAAAGCCATGGATGATGCTATGTCACTGATACATGGACTACAGGCTTTACCAAATGAGTCCCCAAGATGCCACTGAAAGTGTTCCTCTGTCCTCCATGCTTTATATAAATTGAAAGTAATTCTAAAGGTCTGTTCAGATTTAGGTGCCATTGTTTTTGGAGGTTTTTTGTTGTTGCTATTGTTGTTATACTATTTCCCATTTCCATCAAGAGCTATGTAATGCCCGGTTATCTATCTCTATTTGGAATGTGTGCAGCCACTACTTAGATACATTTCATTCATTCCTTAAGGGCTATACTTCTATCTTCATTAGTTATAATACTTTCAGTCAGATAAGTTCCTTTCATCAACTGTGATTACCCTGAATAATAAGTTGGTGGTTCTCTAGCATCCTCCAAAACTGACTGAATTTTTAGTACCATTATGAACTCACGAATTTAAACATATTTGACGCGTTTCAACCCACTGCATTTCTTATCCTTATTGGTGCTCAAATCATCTCATCTTTGGCCAGCAGAATGCCTCTTCAAGTGGTTCCTGACGGGTGTTTATTTTATTTTATTTTATTTATTTATTATTTTTTATTATTCATATGTGCATATGAATGGGTCATTTCTTCCCCCTGCCCCCACCCCCTCCCTTACCACCCACTCCGCCCTCTCCCTCTCCCCCCCACCACCTCAATACCCAGCAGAAACTATTTTGCCCTTATTTCTAATTTTGTTGTAGAGAGAGTATAAGCCATAATAGGAAGGAACAAGGGTTTTTGTTGGTTGAGATAAGGATAGCTATACAGGGAGTTGACTCACATTAATTTCCTGTGCATGTGTGTTACCTTCTAGGTTAATTCTTTTTGATCTAACCTTTTCTCTAGTTCCTGGTCCCCTTTTCCTATTGGCCTCAGTTGCTTTTAAGGTATCTGCTTTAGTTTCTCTGCGTTAAGGGCAACAAATGCTAGCTAGTTTTTTAGGTGTCTTACCTATCCTCACCCCTCCCTTGTGTGCTCTCGCTTTTATCATGTACTCAAAGTCCAATCCCCTTGTTGTGTTTGCCCTTGATCTAATGTCCACATATGAGGGAGAACATACGATTTTTGGTCTTTTGGGCCAGGCTAACCTCACTCAGAATGATGTTCTCCAATTCCATCCATTTACCAGCGAATGATAACATTTCATTCTTCTTCATGGCTGCATAGAATTCCATTGTGTATAGATACCACACTTTCTTAATCCATTCGTCAGTGGTGGGGCATCTTGGCTGTTTCCATAACTTGGCTATTGTGAATAGTGCTGCAATAAACATGGGTGTGCAGGTGCCTCTGGAGTAACCTTATTTTATTTTTAGTATGATGCTAAGGATCAAACCCAGGGCCTCACATGCAACCACTGAGCCAAAGCCCCAGTCCCTGGTTTCTCAGTTCTTTTTGAAATAATTCAAGTATGTCTTCATAACTTCATTGTTATCTGTTATGACAATACATTTCGTGTTTCTCATACAATCCAGCCTAAGACCTGGAATTAGCCAACTCTCTTAAAAAGACCTAGTTGTCTAGAATTGCTACATTGTTTCTGGGTCTTTCAATAGCAAGAGCTAGAAATGGAGTTTTTACTTTTGTCTTAGTTTTCTTAAGATAAATTACACTATGCGTTCATACTGATGCTTTCACTCAAAATTAAGAAGAGACGTTTCAGTTTTACTTCATAAATTTTCTATCTTCATCTTTTTCCCACATCAAAATTCTCACCACCATAATTACTAACATACTTAATCCTATATTCTACAAACCCAAGTCTCCAAATCCCTCAACCAACAATCCCACTTTTGAAAACAGATTAAAATGTTACTTGATATTATACCTCTCCATGTGGTAATGTTACCAACTGGATAAGCATTTAGGTTCACTTGTTTTATTTTCAATTTTTAGGAATTTTTTAAATTTATGTTAAAATATTCAAACAGTTTCAAGGTCCAACCTATTAAAAAGGTCCCTGTCTTCTCTACCTTATTCTTTCCCTTTTCCTAGGTCACCTTTTGTTTACCTTAATTCTGTATTAATCATACTGGTTTTTTTTTTTTTTTTCATTTGATGTTTTGACATGTGGGGTCCTGCTGACACTGCAGGGACTGCTCCTCTGCAAACCAATCTGGAGCTCACACCCCAATCGGCTCCTTTATCCAATTCTCATAGCATTCTTCCAGGCCACAATCCCTTTCCTAATCATTCCAAGGCCAGGCCCCAGACAACTAGAGACAATCTTTGTACCCAAAGCCCACTGAAGTTATTCAAACTAACCAGCCCTAAACATGTTTATCCTGCCTTGCCTTCCCTCTTGCAGAAACCACAACAAAGAACCTTGTCCTTGTTCCTTTGCTTCCTGATCAGGTGTGGGCCATAATCCCAAAAAACCACAATCCCATACATCCATAATCCCAAACACTGAAATTCCGAAAGATCAGAATCCTGAAAATCCAATTCTGGAGAAAATAATTTTTAAAATTGTTTAAAAACATTTATTTGCATTTTAAAAGTGAGTTTGAGAAACATATAAAACATATGATGGAATGCTTCATAGACCACTTTACCCAGTATTATGAATAGGCAATACGACATTTTTGCAAGTATACACAGGTACATTAACAACAAGGATGTGGATATAGCAACTATCAGCTGGCAAAACAATATTCAGAAAATAGATCAAAAAACAAAATGTATAAAAGCAAATCAGGGGCCAAGAATACTAACTCAGTCATAGATTGTCCACCTAACATGCACAAAGCCCTGGGTTTGATCCACAAAAGTTTTTTAAGTAAATAAAACTTATCATATTGTTATGATTAGCAATTATGTATATACCCAGCTTTATAACTACAGTCATCTGAAATACCATGACAGATAACCTAAGTTGTTTTGTTTTGTATCCCAGGCTAGCCAGGAACTCACTATACAGCCCAAGCTGGCTGATCTCAGACTCAAAATCCTCCTGCCTCAGCCTTCTGAATGCTGGGATTATAGTATTGTGCCACCATGCCTGGCTCCACTTAATTTTGATGAGACTTTCAGTACAGTGTCTTAACAACTTGTCTTTTGACAAGACTGATTGTAAATCACTATGGGTCACCACCACATAAGCTGCTGCCCAAAGAAAGAGCTGAGAACTCAAGAAATTTTATCCTTTACAAATTCAAAAGTACAAAAAAAAATTCATCCTTTCTTTCATTTACTGAGGAAATCTTAATGTTTCACATACACGCACAATACTTAGAAAGTTAGTATTGTGATAAATGCACTTGCCTTGGGTCAAATTTGAAAAAAAAAATGCAGAAAACAAATGAGAACTCTCTACATTGTTTTAAGTGCACAGAAATTAGTCCATTCAACACAGACCACAGGTTTGGCAGAAACAATACAGATGACCAAATAGCAACACTGATGCATAAATGTCCTCACATCTACCCTGCACATAACTATTTTTGAACCCGTTAGTAACTGCTGGCTTCTTCAGATAAATGTAGCTTCAATTCATTAAAAGTTCCTAGAATTTCATCAGCTGGAAGGAATGCCAAAGCAGACAAACTGATACAGTTTTAAATCAAAGTTTGAAGGCCAGTCAGCAGAACACCTAAAACAATCTTTTAGAAACTGTAAAGTGCATATGGCAAGTGCTAAAAAGTATTGTTTGTTTTGTTTTGTTTTTTTTAAAGGGATTCTTACTGACCAAGCTAAATTTGGTCCTTGCTGCCCACTTGCTATCTGATCTTCCTCATTTATAAAATGGAGGTAATACTTATTTTATGGGATTGGTTTAGAAAGGAATTATTAATCCATGTTAAATGTATGGCACAGTACCTGGCAAATATTAAGTACCTAAAAAGAGGGCTAAGTAGTATTATCGCAAGTCAAGTTACAACTTCCTATATAATTCTGTTCAAATAAATGTTTATATATGCGCTGCATGATTATGAAGAAAATTATAAAATAAACAAACTAATAATATTTGTTACCTTGGAAGATAAAGTTAGGGGGACAGAGTAACTGCTAACTTTTTCTTTGCCAACCTCTAGGTTATTTGGCTTCAGAGTGTGAATGGAAAAATCCAGCAATCTACCTCTGCTGGTAAAAGGGGAGGGGAGTGCAATGAATGATGGACACTCAGGGAGAATTTCCACAGATAACTGATAATATTCTGTATCTTGACTGTGTAATATGCATCTGGGTATTCATTCATTGTATTATTTACATCAGGAGTCAGCAAACTTTTTCTATAAGACAGATAGTAAATGTTTCAGACTTGCAGACCATATAATCTGTGTTGCAATTACTCAACTCTGCTATTATAGCACAAAAGCAACAGAGACAATAACAAATAAGCATGACTGTGTTCCAATCAAACTAACAGGGCATAGGCCATAATCTGTTTGTGGTCCTGATTTATACCTTTATATGTTATACATACTCTTCTTTATGTGTGAAAAAACTGAACAATTTAAAAAGATCAAACATACACATGCAAAAAAGCTATGAAATCTGTTCCCTACAGCCAGACATAGTGGTGCACACCTGTAATGCCAGCTACTTGTTAGGCTGAGACAGGAGGAGTGTGAGTTTAAAACAGGCCTGGGCAACCTAGTAACATCCCATACCAAAAACAAACAAGCTGGACATGATGGCTCACACATGTAATCCCAACTACTCAGGAGGCAGAAATTGAGAGGATCACAGTTTAAGGCCAGCCAGGGCCTTTTCTTAATCAATAAGCAGGGAGTGGTGACTATCGTCTGTGATCCCAGCTATGCAGGAGGCTACCAAAGGCCAACCTTAGATAGGAAGATTGCAGTCTGAGGCCAGCCCCAGGAAAAAATTCAAGACACTGTCCAGTGGCTTACACCTATAATCCTAGCTACTCAGGAGGAGAGATTAGGAGGATTGTGGTTTGAAGCCAGCCTGAGCATATTATAGCTCAAGAAACCCTACCTCAAAAAAACCCCTACAAAAAAAGGGCTGGTGTAATGGCTCAAGGTATAGACCCTGAGTTCAAACCCCAGTACCACAAAAAAAAATAGTAAGACACTATCTGAAAAATAACTAAAAGCAAAACAAGTGCTGGAGGAGTGGCTCAAGTGGTAACATGCTTCCTGAGTTCAAATCTCAGTATCACTCACACACACACACACACACACACACACACACAAAGAATTCAGGGCAAAACAATTCAATTTTAAATCTACAATCCAAACACCTTAAAGTTTCAATACTTATTTCATCTAAAAAAAAAAAAAATCTTCCTCAGTTCTCTCTTTAGCCCTCATCCTTCATGTACTAAAATATTCACATCACAGTCTGTCTCTGCCTATTAAGAAGATGGAAAAATACAATCAGCCCTTTGGTTTCTTTTTAAGCACCTGCCCCACCTTATACACATTCTTTCAATTTTACAACGTCCTCCTCTCCAAAATAATGAATTTAAGGTAGAAAGAGATGAGGAAGAATGGAAATTTATAGGAAAGAAAGCATGACTGATACTTGTTACCAAGAAAACATTTTCCCTTTTTGCTCTTAATAGGCTGCAAAGCTGATGGAATTAAATTATAACTATAGCAACTCAGCTGGTATCCATGAGCCTTTCTTTCCAGCAGCATCCTTGCACACAAGCACAGACACTATATGCTCAAGACTGTGGGCAACTGTAGGCAGCCAGGAGCAGCAGTAAGGAGCCTGCAGGGAGGACAAGTCAGCAGAAATGTCTAAAGGCTGTCTGAGATGTTAAGAACAATGTAAAGGAGCAATTGGCTACATTTTGCTGCAAAGCTGGGTAGTTTAAAAACAAAAAGTCTCTGCCAGGGTTCATCTGACTTGCCTTTACTAATGCCAATCAAAACTAGTATCTTTAAAAATAACACTGGGGAATCTCTACCCCCATTTCCTGCATGGGGAGCAGGAAATGTTTTTCCCTTTTTTTTTTTTCTATTTCTCCCCACTTTTATCCTGTTATACTAAATTCCCTTCCTAACAAAGTTTACTAGATGCTTTGTAAAGCATATAGTAAAGAAGAATTTCTATAACCACCTAGGGTAGCCTAAAGAAGAATTTCCATAACATCCTTACTGACTCTACAGAGCAACCAAAACATTTAGCTCTCAAGATTAATTACAAAAGAAATGTAGTATTCATACTTACTCTGGTGACATTTATTAAGCACCTAAAACAGACAATCCCCCCACATTAACACCAGCACTTAAGTCTTCTTCAAGTTCAAGGAACAAAGACTAAGGAAATGACTGGTAATTTCTCAAATCTCTAACACAGAATTTCAGTCACATTCCACGCCCACTAAAGGCACAGTACCATCTTCCCCTTTATCCTTTCATTGCCCTTCCGCCAGTGCTACAGGAACATGCACTCTGAAGCCAGTCTCACTGGGTTTCAACGTGGCTCACCACTGACCAGCTGTGTTACCTGAGAAGTTACTTTCGCTCTATGACCCTTTATTGCTCAACCACATATGGGATCACAGTCCTAGTACTGGCTATGAGGATTAAGCAAAATCTTAAGTCTAGCTAAGTTTCTGACACACAGTAAGTAACCAATAAATCACATTCCTTACAGAAAGCAGCATGAGATTTTTTTCTGCCCTGTCCCCCAAATTACACACTCCTTGAGGGTGAAGACCATGTCTAATTCATAGTTGTATCCCCAGATAAGATCCACACCTTTGTAGAATAGATAGGCCAAGCTAATCTTGCATGGTTGCAGTAGCCGCTGGCCCAGTTAGTCAGCATTTTCCCTGAGCTCCATGTACTCTCTTGGGGCTCACCAACCTTCCTGTTTTGCAATTAGCTAGGAGTCACTATATTTCAAGGCCTTTCAGAGATAGCCCCTGGGGTCACTGACAATAAGCAGACAGAACCACTCCTCACTTAGACAGCTTCTTGTCATTGATTACTCATCAATTTTTTCTAAGCACCCTTAAAAACTTTGCTCACTGCTGAGTGCTTTCTGGCTTTGAAAGGTAGCACTTACATGCATGGCCTGTATCTACTAACATACTTAAAGAAGCCATTCATAACCCAATGGACTGCAAACTCAAACAATTCCTGCATAACAAAGCTATCCCCCTCCATACACACACACATACCTCCATCATCTCTGCCTGTGATATGGGCTCTCAGCTGGGTCAGACAGACAGGAAGACCAAGAGGCAGGGAGACAAGGCAGGCTGCTGACCTGTTTACGAAACCTCTCTGAGTTCCTAACAATCTGGCTTGTGACTGCCATTTACAGACTGCAACTGAATTCAGGGCAAGAAAGAAACAATCCTGTCCCTGAACCACCCAGTACCAACCCTGCCTCCCCACCAGCACTCACGCCTTGACATCTGCTGTCTCCTGGGACGTGCGTGTAAGGGTGCGAGAACGCAGACGCTCGCCGGCCTGCTGGATTTCCTGTAAGTTCCGTTCCACATGGGGAAGTTCAGAGATGCCCTCAGTCTCTGCAGCAAGCTGTTCAGCTTGCTGAAGGAGCTCACCAAACCCTTCAGTATCCATTGGAGATACAGGTCCTAGATGAGGGAGAAAAACGAAGAGACCTAAATCAAGGGAGAGATCTGAATCTGTTACAAGCTTAATGAAACATGAGGACTCTTTGTAAATAGACAAGGAGACAGCTCATCAACAAGCAGGATTTGTTCCTGAACACAGCCCAAGAATAGGCCTGACAGAGAAAATTAGTCAGATTATGAAGAAACAGATCATTTCTGTGTATACTGACAGCCCAGAGATTGATTTCTGCCACCAGAACAAATGCAAAGATAGGAAGTCACAGACCAGAATCCCTGCCTCCTTCCACAGACCCAAGCAGATAAGAAAATGGAAGCTGTTTGTGGCAATCTCTGGAAGGATTAAAGACAATCACCCCAGATCTCCTATTCCTCTACCTGTCCCAGAAAAATACCACCAACTAAAGAGTGTCACAATTTATACTGAGATACAGCCTTATCTTCATATGATCTTCCCAATAATTTCATGAGGCCCTGAGGACACAGAAGGAACCTCAGTCCATGGGAGCTCAGTTATGTGCCCAGTGTGCTCTCTGCTGTGATTTCGCTGAACTGGGACCAGAAGAACACAAGTGTCTTCTAACTCCACCCATACACTATTCTAACACAACTGCACCTTCACTAACATGAAAGACATTCTCTTTTTATTCACGTCCAGGTCTCCATTCACACATTTTTTGGTTCACAAGGTTACCAAGCAAAGAAGATAACATGTCTGCTACCTATGACATTAGATTTAATTGTTATTATACCTACTACTTTAAAAAAATGCCATTAGTACTAATAATTATATTAATATAAATAGCAGGTAGCTTTTTAGGGACCATGAATATTAATGAGGGCACCTGTTTCTCCAACAATGGGTTTAGAAAAGCCCTATGAAAAGTACTACTAATTAGCAGAAATAGCAAAAAAAAATTTTTAACTCACCATTTAAATTGATAGAAGATAAAATGTATTGCTATCATAAAGAATTTACATTGCTAAAAGATTAGTAGCAAAGTTATTTATCAAAAAAAAAAAAGGAAATTTGTAGCACTTGTTTTTGTTTAATTTGTGGACAAAGACTTATATACAGGTCCAAAAATAAATCCTCTTTTGCAACTCAGAACTCATTGTACGGTATGAGTTTTGATACACAGAAGAAGGAATATGGTGAACAAAAAAAATTCCTTAAACAGTAGCTCTTATTGCTTATTCTTTTCTTTGAAACCTACAGCTTCTACTGCACATTTGAAATCCCACTAATCTAGCACTACAGTTATAATATTAATGTGAAATATAATTATATTTCAGCGATGAAGCATAGACTAATGTTAAAAGGGCACCACTATCATCATAAGCTTCCAGCAGAAAAATGAGGACTTTTTAAAATGAGCGTTAAAGGACATTAACTTTAAAGGCGAGGGTACAGGTTACAACAAAATGTTCAGCTAGAGTAAACATGAAAACATTTTGGCATTTTTTATGAATGAAATGACTTTAATTTTTAACAAAAAAGTCATATATACCTTAACTCTTAAAAGTTTCTAGAAAGTCACTGCAATTTTTCTCCTGTGGGAGAAAGGGGATGGCAGAACTAGGAAGGTATTCTTCAGTCCCTGCCTTCTACATTTTACTTCCCACCCAGGAACCAGTGATCCTTTTAAAGTTGGTCAGATTCCAACTCTGTTTAAACCTCTTGTACAGTGAGGTCTTACTGATGGGGCCCCACCTCCCTTACTACCCAGACTCATTTCCAGCCCTCATCCTACTCGTTCCCCGGGCTCCAGTCACCATGGGGCCTTATGGCTAACCCCAAATGGATCAGAGATATTCCTGCCCTAAAACCTTTTCACTCCCTGTTTCCTCTACTGAATGTTCCTTCCTCAGATACTCTCATTGCTGGTTCCCTATCTCTGTTTCAGCTGTCACCTTGCCTTTGTGACCAACCTAGAATGTGCTATTTAAAAGTACAACATGCCAGGAAAGGTAGTTCAAACCTGTAATCCCAGCCATTCAAGAGGCTGAGGAATTAGGATCAAGAATTCAAGGTCTACAAAAAAAAAAAAATAGAAAGAAAGAAAAGAAAAAAAAAAAAGCCAGACACCTGTGGCTCATATCTATAATCCTAGCTACTAGGGAAGCAGAGATGAGGAAGATTTCGGTTCAAGACAAGCCCAGGCAAAAAAAAAAAAAAGAGAGACCTTGTCTCACAAGCACTCAACTCACAGAAAAAGGGGACTGATGGAGTGGCTCAAGTGGTAGAGAACCCATCAAGCAACCATGAGGTCCTGAGTTCAAATCCCAGGACCACCAAAAAAAAAAATTCCCTTTTTGTACTGGGTTGGAACTCAGGGATTCATGCTTGCTAAGCAGGCACTCTGCCACTTGAGCCATGCACCCAGTTCAAAAGTTTCATAAATGTTTCCAAATTGATACTTTGAAGTAGTCATCCTATTTTATTATAACTTTTTGATTAATAGTTGATTTTATATGTTTAAGGATAAATTTTTATCCTCCATCAAATAAACATCAACTTAGCCATAAAATGTAAAGGTTAAGCCACTGAATCAATTCTGACCCAAGTTAACTAAAAATTGACCAAGAAATAACTTCAATAGCTTTGTCCAATAGGAAGAAATTACAATGATCTGGGAAGAAAAAATTCCCAAATCTAAGCTTTGTGTTGGGAAAATCTCTGGGAGCTACGGAAGAGGGAACCACCACAAAGCCACACTGAGAATCCACAAAGTGGGACCTGAGTCTATGCAGCAAAACTGGGGCAGGACAGCAAAAAATGAGCAAGGACAGACTAACAGCACTAGGGCTTCTGTCAGCAATGACTAAGCTTCTGAGTATGATCATGAGAGGCCTTTAGCAACCAGAAGGTGTGTGCTTCAGAGCGCATCACAGGGTACCAGGACCTGAGCAACAAACTGGTCTCTGTGGGCCACTTGGCAGAAGTCCTACTGAGCCTCCACAGACCTCCTCAACCACCTGAAAAACTGAAAGCCTTAAAATGAAGGACAAACTTTATCACTGCTGCTAAAAGGTGGAATTAATTACCCTGGGGGAAAACAGGGTAGAGCAGAGGGGCATGAAGGAGGTGTAATTTTCTATGAGTTAACAATATTGTTCACTTTGAGAAAATTCATCAGTTTAGACATTATTTGTGCCCTGTCATTCAATGTTCAAAAACATGTCCTTTACACGATAAAGCGAGAGCACACAGGGAGGTATGAGAATAAGACACCCAAAAAACTAGATAGCATTTGTTGCCCTCAATGCAGAGAAACTAAAGCAGATACTTTAAAGCGACTGAAGCCAATAGGAGAAGGGGACCAGGAACTAGAGAAAAGGTTATTTCAAGAAGAATTAACCTAGAAGGTAACACACATGCACAGGAAATCAATGCGAGTCCACTCCCTGTATAGCTATCCTTATCTCAACTAGCAAAAACCCTTGGTCCTTACTATTACTGCTTATACTCTCTCTTCAACAAAATCAGAGATAAGGGCAAAATAGTTTCTGCATGGTAGCGAGGGGGGTAGGGGGAGAGAAGGAAGGGGTGGGAGGGGAAGGAAGGGGGCAGGGGATGGGGGGGAAGCGGGGAGAAATGACCCAAACATTGTATGCACATATGAATAAAAGAAAAAAAAATGTCCCTTGGGTCACATCAATATTCTTAAATGAGGGGGAAAAACAGAACAGGAAGATAAAATAGCTCCTCTCTGGGGGTGGTGCCAGTGGGAGATGGGAGGATGTATGGAAAGGGGTGAATATGGTGGGTATGGAAATGGAAAAATAAGACCTGTTGGAACTGGGGGAATTGGGGTAAGGGAGATAAAGGAGAATGGTGGAACTCAACTATGATATAGTGTAAGAACTATGGTATAGTGTAAGAATGTCACAATATACATCCAGTACAACAATAATAATTTAAAAATTTTTTTTTAAATGAGGGGGGAGAAATTCCAAACTGCACATAGGTGAAATTAACTAATTATAAAGGCAGAGAAAAGATGCATCAAATAATTTCAGTTCAGCTGGCAGAGTGGCTCAAGTAGTAGAGAACCTGCCTGGCAAGCATGAGGCAGTGAGTTCAAACCCCAGTACCGCCAACAAAAAAAAAGGGTGGGGTGGGGGAAGAGGGGAGATAAAGGAGAATGATGGAGGGAGTGAATTCAACTATGATATAATGGGCTGGCATAGTGACTCAAGAGCTAAGAGCATCTGCCTCGCAAGCATGACGCCCTGAGTTCAAACCTCAGTGCTCCAAAAAGTAAAAAGAAAAGAAACTACAATAAGAACTTTAGTAAGTGTCACAACATACCCTCAGTACAATAATAAAAAAAAAAAAAAGAAAAAAATAATTTTGATTCACTTGCTACTAACATGTGAGTCTTAATTATGAAAAACATGGTCACTTCCACATTCCCAGCATAATTACATTAAATATTTAATCAAGCCAGAAAAGAGTAGATACTTAAATATTCAAACTGCTAAGCACTTCAAAACCATTCTAAATTAGTACTTTGAAAATGTGGGCCCTTCGGTATTTTGCAGGTGATGTGAATCTTAAGTCTCTTATGGTATTCATGATCATGTTAAAATGTCTACACATCTGTATTCTGATATTAATTATTAGTTCATTAGTTTCTTCTGCTATTAAAGCACCAGCCACAAGTTGAATACTTCTTTTCATTACGAGGACTTGTGGACTTCCAAGCTGGGGAACCACTGAGTTCATTAAAGACCACTGGGTCATCCTAGAAATGGGTGTTGCTGGTTCTCTTGACTATAGTCTATGCTACTCCCAGGATATACTCCAAAATATCAGAGCCTCCAGAGCCTCAAAGCTGGCAGGAAACAAAAGGAAATTGGAAAGGCCTCATAGTCATCCATCCCACACCTGTCTGCCAAACCCTTGAAGAGTTTCTAGTCTCCTAGGGAAGGTCAACAAACTTTTCCTATAATGGAACAGGTGATGACTATTTTAGGCTTGTGGGCCAGTCTCTGTCACAACTACTCAACACTGCCATTATGGCTTGAAAGCAACCATATGTAATAGGTATACAAATAAGCATATCTACACTCCAATAAAACTTTAGTCATGCACATGAAAATTTAAATTTCACACTACTTTCATATCTCATGAAATATCCTTCTTTGGATTATTTTTTCTCTCAGTAATTTAAAGATTCAAGAACCCTTCTTAGTTTATTTGACCAATGAATGGCCCAAAGTTTGCCAATCCTGCTATAGAGTATCTGAGCTGTACCTGATAAAAAGGTTTGGCACTTACTACCTATACACCCCTAGCAAAGCTACTCATTGGATTCTAACAGTGAAAAAACACTATTACAAAGACTAAATGAGGGCCAGGGACGTAGCTCAGTGGCAGAGTGCTTGCCTACTGTGCACGAGGCCCTAGGTTCCATTCCCAGCACTTTAAAAATAAATAAAAAGATTAAATAAATGAGTGACACAATAAGCCTATTGCCATTCCCCTTCCCTCTTTTAAAGTGTCTATTTGAAGAGTATTTATAGGTAAGAAATGTATTATGTATGTGATGAAACCTGTCCTGCATAGGTTGTTCTGACCTATACCCAACATGCTGGAGAAAACTCACTGCCCTTTTCAGTACAATGCAACTTATCAAACCCATGGGACTATTCCCCTTTCTTTATTATCCAAAATCCAAACAGCCTCATTATCAAAGAAATACCAAGGGCTGAGAAAGATGCAAGAATAAAGACAAGGTCATCTGTCTTTTCTTCAGTGTTAAAGGAATCTCTTTCAATTCAATGACTTGCATGAGGAGATGGCATCAAGTACTTTATCAGGCAGCATTTCAATCCAGATGGCCCCCACTGACCATGATTTGACAATTTTTCAACTTTACAATGGTGTGAAATCAATAAGCTTTCAGTGGAATCACATTTTGAATTTTGATCTTTTTCTGGGTTAGCAATATGAGATATTGCATACTCTCTAGAGATGCTGGGCAGCAGCATTAAGCCAAACTCGGTCAGCTACACAGTCATAAGGAGAAACAGCAGAAACTCTACAGTGCTGCTAAGCCATGATGTTCAGCATGTTAGGTGTATTAGGTGCATTTTCAACTTATTTTCAAATTTATGATGGGTTTAGTGAGACATGACCCCACTGTAAATTGAGGAGCATCTGTATAATCAAACAATGCTTATTATCTCTCACTGAGGAATTCAGTATTACATACATACTACATACTAAATACTGTCTCTTTCAACTGTAAAGATCATGGAACCTAACAAAAGCAGTTAGCTCTAATATATTTTTTGGGTGTTGTCAAAGGGAGAGATTTTATACACATTGGTAATAACCAATGTTGTGGTTTATATATTTTTTCTTCAA
The DNA here is from genome assembly GCF_047511655.1 of Castor canadensis. Classification (NCBI taxonomy): domain Eukaryota; kingdom Metazoa; phylum Chordata; class Mammalia; order Rodentia; family Castoridae; genus Castor; species Castor canadensis. Next base: position 28,797,468 of record NC_133400.1, read on the forward strand.
AATCAATGACTAATAATGTTCCTCCTTTATGGACTACATTCAAATTTAAAACAATAGTAAAATAAATATTTAAAATTTTTAAGCAGAATAGGTAAGGGGAAAGTTGGGCTTTGAGCCCAGACACCTAGTTCAAATCACTTACTACCAAAGGTAGATCCTTTACCCTTGAAACAAAATCCAAACTTCTCCATCACAATTTCTTCATTTATAAAAAGGAAATGACAGTATCTTTCTACTTTAAGGGACTATTCATCCACAAAGTACATTATAAACTCTGTTGATTTATATCATTGTAAAATGCTATTTTAGCTTTTTTTCAAAGCTGCCCATTTGGCAACATTTTATAATTTAATTATAAATATCTCTGCTTCAAATATCCTCTAGTAAATATATGGTATTATTTAGTCATGACTTTATATCATTAAGAACTTCTAGAAGACGGTCCCGATTTTTGAATGTGTATCACCCACTATCAAATTTGGTCTTTAATCTAAATCCAAATTTCCACAATGATGCTATACAAAGGAAATTTAACATTTAATCTCAAGCAGAAATCTTGCCCTCAAACCTTCTCATTAATTAAACTATCATGGAATTAAAACATGATAGTGACAGGCCTTAGTGGTTCACACTATAATCCCAGCTAATTGAGAGGCTGAGATCGGGAGGATCATTGTTTGAGACCAGTCTGGGCAAACAGTTCAAGAGACCCCCCCCCCCGCCCATCTCCAAATTAACCAGAGCAAAATGAAATGGAGATGTGGTTAAAGTGGTGGAGCACCTGCTTTGCAAGCGTTAAGCCCTAAGTTCAAACTCCAGTCCCACCAAAAACAAAACAAAATATGATAGTGCTCAACATTTAAAACCAAAGATTAATGAGAAAAGCCTAACTTGAGGTAGGCTCGTGCCTATAATCCCATCTACTAGGAAAGTGGAGATTCAGAGGATGGTGGCTCACGACTAGCCCAGACAAAAACTTAGCAAGAACACCACCCCCCAATCTCAACCAATAAGCTAAGCATGGTGATATACATTTGTCATTCTAGTCATATGAGAGGCATAAGTAGGATTGTGGTCCTGCCAAAAACACAAGCCCCTATTCAAAAACCAAAGCATAAAGGGCTGAGATGGGCTCAAGTGGTAGAGTGCGTGCCTGGCTAAATCATGGGCCTGAGTTCAAACCCCAGTATTAATTTAATAATAATAATTAAATTCAGTTTGAGTATCCCTTATCCAAAATACCTGGGACCAGGACTTTTTAAGATTTTGGAATATTTGCATATACATTTTCGGGGGCTGGGATTCAAATCTAAATATAAAATTCATTTGTTCCATACATAGCTTATACACAGACTCTGAAAGTAATTCGATACATGGGGGGGTGGAACTGGGCTTTGAACTCAGGGCTTCATACCTGCAAATCAGGTGCTCTATCACTTGAGTCACACCTCCAGTCCGTTTTACTCTGATTAATTTGTAGATGGGGGAGGGGAGGTCTTGCAAACTACTTGCTAAGGGTGGCCTTGAACCACAGCCCTCCCAATCTCAGCATTCCAAGTAGCTATCAGTGCGCCACCAGTGCTCAGCTTTTATACAATATTTTTAATAATTTTGTTCTTGAAAAAAAAATTTTGTGGTCTTGATTTTCTACTTCGAGTGCCATGTGGGCACTCAGAAAGTTTTGGATTTTGGAGCATTTTGGATTTGGGATTAGGAATGCTTGATCTGTACTGCTTTTGCTCTCCCCTCTTCTTTTGAATATATAAACTACAGTGAGAAGACATTCTCACTATAATCTGTATCTGTACGGTATCTGTCAGCTGTCAATTATAGCAGTCAAAAAGAAAACTACATCTTAATAAATGCTATTGTTTTAGACAACTCTAGAAGAGGAAGAAATGGATGATTTTTTAAAAGTTAATAATTTTTATAGTCCTATGAGACACAGTAAAAGAGTAAGATCTGATCATCATTCAGAAGATAGACTTCTATAGAAAACAAAGAACTAAAATAAATTTACCTAGACAGAAAAGAAAGATCTGGGTGATTTAGAGGCAGTACTGCCCAGATAACTCAGTGCTTGCAGTAAGTAGTGTCAGCTTTTCTGATACATAAAATATCACCATGTATTAACTCATCTCCAGTGAGCAAAGAGAAGTGACCTAGTAGCACAAACATAAATTATCCACATAAGGAACTTTCTGATAACCTCTTGGCTGTCCAGGCTGGTAGAAGGACCATCTAGAAAGTAAGGACTGTGAGTTCCAGCCTGGCTCTTACCCACATTAGCCCTCTGACCCTGGAACTGGATCTTCTCTGGGTCTGTCTCACCACTGGTGAGATGAGCAGGATGTCTCAGGCAGGCCTGCCCACCATGAAGAATTTACAAATATGGGTTGTTTTTATTTGGTCTTCAAACTCACTTTCTGCTTCCTGAGAAGCAGCAGCCCCATTTTAAAGGTGACAGAAATTACATACAGAATCCTAGGAATGGCATTGGCTCCACCTTACAACAGACAAAAACAGAGGTAGATCACTAAGTTGGCCCCAAGAGAACTTTAGCTCTGGGCTCTGGATTATTTCTCTAAACCAGTGTTCTCAACTAGGGTGGCTTTGCCCCCTAGAGGCCTTATAGCAATATGGGGAGACATTTTTTGGTTGTCACAACTTGGGGGCCAGGAGACACACACAATTGGCATCTGGAGGGTAGAGGCCAAGGATTTTGCTAAGCATCCTACAACATACAGCACAGTTATCAACAAAGAATTATTTGGCCCAAAATATTAATAGTTTTCAGGCTGAGAAATCCGCAGGCTTCTTGTCCTGAAGACCATGACACCAAGATTAGAGCTACCTGAAACTACTAGAAATTATATATATGCATATTTTTAAATATAAGAAAAGCACCAGTTTTTATTTTGTAGGGACCTAACAAAAGTCTGGGTCCTTTCCCCCTTAAAATAATTTTAAAACCACTGTATATACAAAATTATCCTATGTGGGTTTTTTATGGTGGTATATGCTTACCCTGGTATACCACCCAGCAATGAAAAAGATCAACAACACAGATAAATTTCAGACATAATGGGGAACTAAAGAAGCCACATACAAAAAAAGGACATATTTATTCCACTTAAATGGATCTTAAAAACAGGAAAAACTAATCTATGGTGTTAGAAATCAGAATGGTTATCCTAAGAGGTATGGGAAAGCACTGATTAGGAGGGACCACAACATAACTTTCAGGGTTATATGGACTGAATTGGGTTTCCTTAAAATTCTTTTGATGCTCTAACACCTAATGGGATGGTATTTAGAGATGGGGATGATCAAGGAAAGGCTATGTGAGCAAAATGAACAGCAAGATGGCAGAAAGCAGAAGTCAGCCCTCATCAGAACCCACCTATGCTTGGATCTCCAGCTTCCAAAACTATGAGACAATAAATTTCTGTTGCATAAGCCACCCAATCTTTGGCACTTTGTTATGGTAGCAAAGATGCCTTTCCATTAGCAAAGGATAATGGAAATGTTCTGTATCTCAACATACATAATGATCACATGAGTAAATAAATATGTAAAAATTCATTAAGCCATATACTTAAAGTTTGTTAACAGTTTTTAGAAGGAATAGCAAGAAACATTACATTAACATAACAAGAGACAATTTAGTATTTCCTATACAAAGCTGAGAGTGAAATTTTTGCTTTTCATTTTATACTCATGAGTCTGCATTCTGTTCCATGAGTATATGTGATTTTATATAACCTTTAATAATTTGTTCTTTTTTAAACTGCTCTAAATTCCCTACCTAAAGTATGTGCCCTCCCAGTGCCCCTGAATCCTCAATGGCATTAACTCAAATCCATACATGCCCCCTTGCACTCAAACTCCAAACTGGAGTTTCCATGCATATTCTGTACATTTTCTCTCAAACATGTCACTGTCAAAACTACCATATCTCAAAGTGTAGTTGTCCAACATCACCACCAACTTCCCACTCCTCCATGGCTGCCTCCTGGCTTCTCTCAGGTTCTAACTCACCCTTCTCTTTTGCATCTACATGACCTCAGATTGGGACTTACAAGCTTCCCTCTCTCCAGACTCAGAAACCAAACACATGTAGATACTTTTTTTTTTTTTTGGAATATGCAGGTAGGAAAATTTCTCATAATCCAAATTATCAACACTCCTAACAAAAACTCTGAAACCAAATTCTATAGAATCAGAGAAAACATTCTTCACTCTCCAAACTTACTAGCCAAACCCTTACTAAAATAACCTGAACAAGCAGGGCATAGATGATGGCTCACAACTGTTAATTCTAGCTACTTGGGAGGCTGAGATTGGGAGGATCATAGTTTGAGGCCAGCCTGGAGGAAATAGTTTGAGAGACTCCCATCTCCAAAATAATATAAAATGGACTACAAGTGTGGCTCAAGCAGTAGAGTGCCTGCAGAAGCCCTGAGTTCAAAAGCCCAGTCCCACAATAATAATAATAGCTAAACAGACTTAGAAACAAGGGATACTTAGATTCTTGCAATGCCCATAATTGTTGCTTCCATCATTCTCACTGTCACCCAAGACCAGATCTCTTATTTCTTTAAGCCCAAGACCTTGTGTAATGCTACAGCATAGCCTATACCTTCTTCTAGTCTCTTCTATTCCACAACATTCTGCTCTCTTTGGCCTCAATCTTTCTGACATCATTTTCCTTAATGATGTGCTTGCTCAAAACCCTCCTTAGCTCTCCCTCACAAGGATTCAGATGAGATACTGCTTTTGACTTTCTACATCCCAAATAAAACCAATCACCTGACTTACTGCTAATGACATCCTATATATGCCCTGTATTATTCCCTTGTTTGTGGCATTTTTCCCAAACAGAAAGACCCAACCAACTTTTTACTGCACCCAAGCTCCACCCAGCTCCTCCCCCAATGTAAAGACGTTAACAGTTGATAGGACCTTTAAGAGGTAGTCTAATGGGAAGTCCCTCCCTACTCTCCTGTCTTGCTTTGTGATGTTTCCTTCTTTCAGAATTTCCACCATTATGCCATCTGCCAAGATTCCTCACCACAGACTGAATCATGCGGCTGCCCGAGCTTGGACTGTCAGCCTCCAAAACTTAGAACTAAATAAATGTCTTTTTCTTTATAAACTAAACAACCTCAGGTAATAACAGAAAACCAAATGGTTTGCCTCAATATCCATTTTACAAAAACACCCCCCCAAATTCCTTTCAATTCCATTTATTTGGAAAAGTACGTATCAAAGACAATGGGAACAACTCAATCCTGAGCTCTGGCTGTGTGCCAGTGCCTGCCATGAGTTTTATTTGTATAATTTAATGCCATTCTTATGGCAGCCTTCTGGTATCCAAAACTGCTTTTTTCCTTGTCTTCCTACCTCAAGTCTAGAACCTAGGCATTGCCCTTGACTTTTTTTTCTTCTCATCCTCTACATTAGCAATTCATATCTACACTAAACTTATTCTTAAACTAGATTCATGAGTCCAACCCACTCATGGTCTCTTCATCCTGCTCCAAGCCACTCACATATATATATAGGTGACACAGTAGCCTCCTGACTGGTTTCCCTGATCCTATCTTGTCCAGTCTCTCACCTCAGTATGTTCTCTGCCCAGCAGTAGGAATGAGCCTTTGAAAAGGCCCACCAATAGCTGGGGATGTAGTAGTTCAGTAAAACACTTACCTAGCATGCACAAGGCCCTGGTTCAGTTCTAAGCACCACAAAAAAATATAAATATTTAAAAGGCTCAATAGCTCCCATCACGAATAAACTAAAATTCAGCACGGCATAGCGGTTGCTGCCTATAATCCCAGCTACTCAGGATGCTGACATAAGAGGACCATTAAATTCCAGGACAGCTTAGGCAACTGAGCAAGCCCAGTCTCAAAATTTAAAAAGGGCTGAAGATGTAGCTTAATAGACAGAGTGCTTAACTAGCATGTGTGAGACTCTGGGTCACTCTCCAGCACCAAAAAAAAAGTCCCAAGTCCTTCCTTGTGCTGTGAAGCCTACAAGATCTGTCCTGTGCACCAACTCTTCTGATACCACTCTTCCCCATGATTATGTGTGTCAGCCACAGCCTCCGGTCGCTTCTTCAAATATATACAGCTGCTTCGAGGCTTTTGCATTGGCTGTTTCCTCAGCATCTGCAGTCCCCTAAATATCTATGTGACTCAGCCCTTATTTCATTCAGGTCTGTTTACACATCTCCTTTTTAATGAAGCTTCTCAGAACATATCGGCTAAAGCAGTCCCACCATTCACTTTACATTTCCCTGTTTCATCCCCTTCAAAGCACGTATCAATAGCAGAAATCATATGTCTTATTTATTTATTCATCTATTGTTTGTCTCTAACAAACAGATACAAGCTCCTTGAGTCTGGAAACTTGGTCTGGCTTGTCCACAGCACCAACTCCTAGTGCAATGAACAAATAGTGCTTAGCATACCATAGATGTTCCATAAATATCGTTAGAAGGAAAAAAGAAGGCAGGAAGGGAGGAAGGTGGGGGAGGGAGGAAGGGAGAAAAGGAAGAAGGGAGGTAGGGAGGGAGTGAAGAAAGCTATACCTTCAGTAGACCTTAGGAGTTTAGGAAATAAGGAGTCATTAGACATTTTTTGGCAGGGGCTGAGAAAAGTTATTCTGGTAGCAACCATGTAGTTACGGATTTCGAGCTTTAGCTATTTCGGGAAGAATGGATAGAGTTATTAATAGGTATTAATTAATACCTAAAATGAATGAGCTAGGAGGACTCTAAGCCATCAAAATAAATGCAACTCTCATATCTCTATGTCTAGCCCAACACTCTCCCTGAACCAATCATTTCTAATTGTCCACCTGACTGATCTCCTCCACTCCATTTCCTTCTCCACTCTCTTTTGTTAAAAAAAAGTCAATTCAGCCAGAAGCCACTTGGAGTCACCTGGCTCCCTTTTCACCTCCTTTTGCAAAGTCAAACTCCCATCTCTTTTCTCCTGATCCCCTCATTAGTCTAAGCATTCTCATTTTTCCACCCCATTCTTCCTATGACCAGAGAGAGCTTTCTGAAATACCTCCCTGCCTTAAGCTCATCAGAGATGCTTTCCACTCCCTACAGGAAGAAGTGCTCATGCTTTGACACAGCTATACAGGGTGTCCTCCATAGAACAGACACTATCACATACCATCCTCATTCATCTCTTACCACCTTACCCAATTCTCTATTCCTTGGGGTGCCTCATACGACTTCCTCCCTTCACACCCCATGTGTATACTCTGCTGTAACACATACTCATCCCCACCTGGACATATGGGGAGCTCCTATGTATGCTGCAGAGTACACCTTCCCCAAACCCCTCCCTCACTCACTATTCTGAACCATCTATACAATTCTTCCCTAAGGGAGTAATTGTGATCATTTCTTCCCAAGCATGTCTTTGTCTATATGGCAAATTCCTGTAGGATAAGATCCAATGATGTGCCACTCCAGAATCCTCAGCAGCTAAGTTTGGCATATAATAGGTACCAAATATTGGATTGCTGAATTAAAGTACCTACTCCTTGAACATACCTTGAACTCGCTCACTTCCAGATTTTTTTTACTCCTTGGCACCTATCTTTCCCTCTACCTTATTTTCTATTTCAGTCCATGAAGAACCAGGTTTAGGCACTTAGGAAGCTGAGGCAGGAGGAGAGCAAGTTGGAGGCCAAGCTGGGTTACACAGCAATACCCTGTCTCAAAAACAAACAACAAGCAGGTCCAATCACACAAGCTCACCACATTCCCATCCCCCTTGCCAGGAATTTTTCTCAACTATTCCCATGACTTACTCTCTCATTTCCTTAAAGTCTCTGCCAAATACCCCTGTCCTTTAAAAACAGCCCAGACACCACACTTTATACTCGTGTGTTTATTGCTATGGCATCTTCCATAGGAGTAACCGTTAAGTGGGAACAAGCCTGTCTCATTCACCACCGTGTCCTCAACCTGTAACAGTACAACCAACATTCATCTACTTCATATTTATTGAACACCTACTGAGTGTCAGGCCTAGCTGCAAAAAAAAAAAAAACCATGAAAAATCCACACACATTCTACCAGGGAAAACAAACAATATTCAAGACAAGTAAGTAAAACATAAGTGCTAAGGACAACTAAAGCTGTGAAGGAAGACAGGAGTTGAGGAAAGCCTCACTCACTAGGTGATCCCCAAGTGAACATCTGAAAGCAGAGAGCCAGTCACATGGATATGGAACTGCAAGCACGGAGACCCTAAGGCTCTGAGAGTGAGAAATTAGCGGGTCAGGTCATGCAAAGCCTTGTACTTCGCTGTAAGGAGTTTGTCTACTATTGTTAATAAGAGGGGGACCCACCATTTGGGGATTTTCCTGTTCGTTTGCTTGCTTTGCTTTGTTTTTTCTTCTTGAGACAAGGTCTCACTTTCTAGCTGGGACTGGCCTCAAATGTGATCCTCTTGTCTCAGCCTCCTAAGCACTGGGATTACAAGCAGGCACTGCCACTCCAGGCTTTTCAAAAGAGGGGATAATGAACTAATGATCCCTTTAGCTGCTATGCTAAAAACAGGGACCGGGGAAAAAAGCAAGGTAACTAGATGGAAGCTATTTTGATATTCCACGTGAGACATGGTGATGACTTGGCCCAGGGCAGTAAGCACTGAATGTGGCAAGGACGACTCAAGGATAAGTGACCAGACCCTTTTACATTGAGATCAAAAAGAAATGGCATGAGTAGCTTGGGTAAAGAAATGGAGGCGAGCTTGCTAGCTCTATGTTCAGTTTGAGTTAAGAAGGTAGCTAAATAAGGTCAGGGAGAGAGGTCTAAATCATAGATACAAAAATGGCATGTTAACCTAATAAAAAGGTCTTTAAAACTGAGTAAGACCAAGATGAAGATGCCCAAACCACAAATGCACATCGAATCTGCTTCAAATTCAGCTTCAACACCCGAGGGTAAATATGAACTAGATAAATGTTCTTGGCACTGTTACAGGCTTGGGGGTACAGTACCCCTCCAGAGAGAACACAAAAGGTGACCTCTGCTTGTACTGAAAGATATCTCGTGGGGAGGAGGTGTAACTTCCACTCGAAGAGGGGCAAACTGGCAGCAGAGAGCATCCAAACCTTGACCAAGGACCCGTCGGCCCGGTACTTTTTTTTTTAAAAAGTATCCTTGGGCATCGCTATTACAGAGAGCAAGCTGCAGTGAGCCCAGAGAAAGGTGAACCACCCCGGGTTTCATCACTAGTGTCCCTGCGGGATGCTAGTACAGGGGACAGGGTCGCGGGTCCCTCCCTTCTTCCCGAAGACCCCTTCCCTCCGGGTGGGGGACAGCGAGGGGCATGCGAGCTGACAGGGCGCGCTCCGGGGGGTCATGAGGCCCTTTCACTGAGGACGCGAGCCAGGTGGGCTCGTGGGAGGGGCGTGGCGCGGCACGGGGCTCGCGTGGGGAAGCAGGAGTCGGGAGGCCCAGGCCGCGCATTCGGAAAGGACAGACACAGGCACTCCCGGGCACAGCCCGACGCTACAATGCGGGGCGGTTCGACAGGCGTTGGGTGGCCGGCGTCAGGCGTGCCCGGCTGCCATGAGAACGAAGGTGTGAGCGACATGGCTCGGAGCGTAGGGACGGGGCTTCTCCCAGCCCCGGGGTCCCAGGTCGAAGGACGGCCCCGGGTAGGAGAGACATGCCGGCCACCAGAAACAGCCCTTACCTGGCACTGCAGCGATCCCAGGCGCCCCAGTTCCGGCTTGAGAACGCGTCTGCTGCTTCTCGCGCCGCTCGCCCGCGCTTCCTGATTGGCCTGAAACGGGCGGCTCCCAGAAGGCCCCGCGCGGCGCGCCGTCAAATGAACTTTACGGAGACCCGTGAGGGAGGACAAGGACATAGGGGAGGTTGGGGGCGGGGTCTGAACCTGAGCTGTCACTCAGGGAACAACCCGGGCCACCGCCCTCACCCCTGCCACATGGTTAGAGAAAGCGATTCCAAATTTCCTGCGCCAGACGGGAATGGATTAGTGCCTTTATGTAAGAGGTAGTGGATAGCTCTCCTTCCCCTTCCGCCATGTGACATAGTGGCGGTACTGGGATTTGAACTCAGTGCCTGCTAAGTAGGTGTTCTACACTCAGGTCACGCCCCCAGCTCTTTTTGCTTCAGTTATTTTCTACATAGTCTTCCATTGAGGCTGCGATCCTCCTACCTGTTCCATGTAGCTGGAATCACAGGCGTGCACAACATGTCCAGCTTGTTGATTGAGATGAAATGTCACTAACTTTTCCCCCAGGCTGGTCTGGAACCCCCGTTCTCCCAATCTTCTGCTTCCGAGTAGCTGGGATTACAGATGCACACCACTGCGCCCAGCCAGAGAGATTTCTTACCCTTATAGAGAGCCTTTCCAATGCTGTAAAAATGTTGAAGACATGGTGGCATCCACAACAGACAAGATCCCAGCCCTTGTAGAGCTCTCAGGCTGGCAAAGGAAACAAAATATAATAAACAATAACTGCATTTTGTTGGGAGAACTATGAAGAAAAAAACAGAGTAATGCTTGGATGAGCAGGGAAGGCCTCCCTGAGGAGGAGATGTCCAGGTTGAAACATGATGAGGAAAAGGGACTGGGTTTGCAAAGTCCTGGCTGCTGAGATTCTAAGCAGAGAGAACAAGATGGAAGGCAAAGGGGAAACAATCTTGGTGTTCCAAAAATACAAAGGAGCTAGTGAGGGAGGCCGAATGGGGTTAACACACAGTGGGCAGAACCTTTAGGCCATAACAAGAAGGCTGAAGTTATTCTTTAGGCAAATGGGAAGACTTAAGGGTCCAAGCAGAAAGGGGCACTTTAACTGAGCCATAAGGATGAGTAGGACTTAGGCTGTCCAAAGACTGAGGGGAGATTTTTCCTGGTCTAGGGAATGGAGTGAGTGGTGACAGAGAGGAGAGAAGCAATTCTTTCCTCATGCTCACAGCTCTGCTTCTCTCACCTCTGATACAAATTCTTTCCTTGCCAAACTCTAGGCAGATTCTTCTCATCCCCCTTCTAACTAGGTCTCAGCCTAGGTGTCTTTGATAAAGAACAAAACACTAACACGGTTTCTAACAGCTCAAGGCCACATTCCCTAGGGTGACCCTGTCCCTTTTAATACTCCTGCTGAAGAAAACTCAAGGTTGCCAAAGAAACTCAGTTTGTTCCAGCTGAGATCCGAAGATAGGGCTGCTATCTCTCAGCCTCTGCGGATGGCAGGAGGTTAACTTCAATAAGCACCACCTGGCTGTTTCACACACACCATCTTCCTGCTTTCTGTAATTGACTTTCCTGACTCTTACTGACCCCCACACACACCGCTTCCAGTCTCTTATTCTCTCGTTAAAATGCCTATCCAATTCTGTGCAAATCAAAATTCAGTTGTCCTGGAATCTTTTTCCCACTATAATAGTACCTTGCCACTGTCATTGCCACTTTAACAGTGTCTTTGTGTTTGAGCTGCTATAACTAACTATCATAAGCTTGGTACAGCACTATATGTCTGTAGTCCCAGTGCTGAGAAGACTGAAGCAGGAGAATCTTTTTTTTTTAATTTTTATTGTTTTATTATTCATATGTGCATACAATGCTTGGGTCATTTCTCCCCCCTGCCCCCACCCTCTCCCTTACCACCCCCTCCGCCCCCCTTCCTTTCCCCCCCACCCCCTCGCTACCAGGCAGAAACTATTTTGCCCTTATCTCTAATTTTGTTGTAGAGAGAGTATAAGCAATAATAGGAAGGACCAAGGGTTTTTGCTAGTTGAGATAAGGATAGCTATATAGGGAGTTGACTCGCATTGATTTCCTGTGCATGTGTGTTACCTTCTAGGTTAATTCTTTTTGATCTAACCTTTTCTCTAGTTCCTGGTCCTCTTCTCCTATTGGCTTCAGTTGAAGCAGGAGAATCTTGACTTCCAGGCCAGCCTGGGCTACGTAGCAAGACTCTATCTCAAAACAAAACAAAAAACTGCCATCAACTGGACTGCTTATACACACGGAAATTTATCTCTCATAGTTCTAGAGCCTAAAAAGTCTAGATGAAAGCACTGGTAGGTTTAGTGTCTATTGAGAGTCCACTTCCTGGTTTGTAGAAACCCACCTTCTCACTATGTCACGTGGCAGGAGGGGTGAGGGAGTTGTCCACTATCTTTTTCATAAGGGCACTCATTCAATTCATGGGACCTCCAATCTCACCACCTACCAAAGACTACACCCACAATATGATCACCCTAGGGTTAGGATTTCAACATACTAACCTTAGGGAGACACAGCATTCGGTCTACAGCAACCAGTGTACAGTTTTGTTTATTCTATTTTTAGCAAGTGCTAGAGATTGAATCAGGGCTCTGTGCATCCTAAACATGCATACTGCCACTGAGCTACATCCCTAGCCTGAAGCTTTGTTTATTTCTAACACATCACACCATCATTTGTGGGTTCTCTATAGAGATCAGTTCTGATTAACAATATGTGTGGAGGTAGCCTTGTCTTCAAACTCCTAAATATGTATCCAGATTCTGTTGTTGTACACCAAGATAATAGCATTTTACTTCTGAATCATGTTTTATATTTTTACCTTGCTTTTTTCCTTTATGTAAAGAAGAATTTCTAGGGCTGGAGGGGTGGCTGAAGTGGTAGTGTGCCTGCCTAGCAAGTACAAAGCCCTGAGTTCAAACCCCAGGACCACAAAAAAAAAAAAAAAGAATTCCTAATGTCATTGATTAAAAAAAAAAAAGGAATATTGCCAAATGAAAAATCAGAATATCTACCTTATAAAGCTGAATTTTTAAATATTGCAAAATCCAACAATTTCACTCCAAATACACACTCAAGAGAAACTTATATATGTGTATTAACCCAAAGTGGAAACATTCAAAAATCCATTACCAGAAGGAGGGATAAATAAATTATGTTGTGGTCATATAACAAAAGTCCTACAGCCACAAACAGCAACATGAATGGATCTCACAGACAATGATAAGCCAAAGAAGCCAGAGACAAAAGGGTGATTCCATTCATACGCAGTTCAAATCAAGCAAAGAGAATTGCTAATGTGTGGATGTGTGGTGAAAGGTGTCAGGATAGTGGTTATTCTGAAGTGGGAAGTTGTTCACTGAGAAGAGGAATGAATCTTCTGAGATCTGATACTGTTCTGTTCCTTAACCTGGCTGCTGAGTGCATGGGTGTGTGTGTTCACTTTTTAAAAATTCATTGAGTTGCACACTTAAGATTTGTGCACTTTGCCACACATATATTATTCATTGCACTACAATAAAAAGTAAAAAAAAATATTGCTTTTACCATGGAATATGAAATACTTTTGTCTTCAGAAATGATATCTCTTCCCCTCCACCAAGTTGGCAATCTGGAACATTGCTTCACTGCTTTGGTGTTCCCTACAACAGACCATATGTGGTTCATGAGAAGAAAGCAAGAAATATTTTTTAAACAACAAACAAAATCCAGTGCTACTGGTTGCCCCCTATCTTGAGTTGCTGCTGCCAGAGATGATTTCTTGGTGGGTGGCAGCAAATTACATAAAGCTTTGTGATCTATGGCTGAGCGATCAGCCTCTTACTTTGCCCTTCAGAGGATTTAATTTCAGCTGCACAAAAGGTATCTTGACATTATCAAGGATGGCAAACAGGCTTTTGCTAGAACATCAGCCTCTGGTGATCAGTTGGGTCTGTCAGTCCGAAGCCAGAGTTAAGGATGCTGAGAGCAAGTCCAGGCTCCAGAGGACGCTGGGAGCACTTAGTGCATGGTCAGGATGTTTGAGTTGCAAATAACCAATCTAAGCAATAAGGAAACAGGAAACACTCGCTCACCTAATTAGAACCAGAAGTCCAGCAGTAAGTGAGTATCATGTTGGTTCTTACAGAAGCTCACCAAAACTTAAGTCTTTCCATTTCTCTGCTCTACCATCCTGGATGTGGGCCCCGCCTTGGGGAAGTAAAGATGTTTCTGATCAAAGAAGGTAGACATTCCTACTCTGAAAACAGATCAGAATCCCTGGGCTGTGCCAGGGCTCTGACAGAGATGAGATATTTCTCTCCAGCGGGGACTGTTAAAGAGCAGACCTCCTACCCCTCAAAAAAAATACACAAGACCCCTGCAATCATTAACTGAGCACTAACTGTGTGCAATGCCCTGGGCTATGGGATCTACGGCATTTTCCTCATTCGACCCTCAAAAGCACTCTTTGAGAGAGCTGCTGTTGACATCTCCATTTTACAGATGCAGGAAATGAGACTAGAGGAATTAACTCGCTTACTCAAGGTCATATGTTGAGCTCAGTGCAGAAGAATGAATCAAACAAGACTCAGGCCCCATGGTCTGTATTAATCCCCACACAGTCTTTTCCCTAAGAGTAACAATAATACCTCCTACACAGTAGAGGGCGCCACAGTTTAAAGGTGACATGCCTAGCGAAGATGTAGAGGGACTAGAGTTCTCACGCCTTTCTGGAAAGAACAAAAAACAACACAACCACTTTGGGAAACTAGCAATTTCTTTTTGTGGGTGAGGAGGGGTGAGACAGAGGCTAGCCTAGATCTCACAATCCTCCTGCCTCTGCCACCCAAGTGCTGGCATTACACGTGTGCACCACCATGTTCTGTAAACACTAGCAATTTCTAAGAAAGTTAAATACACACCTACCCTATGACCTAGCCATTCTACACTAGGTATTTACCCAAGAGACATGAAAACACATTTACACAAAAATGCTGATACAAAAATGTTCATAGTGGCCTTTTCATAATAATTCAAAACTGGAAACAACTCAGGTGTCCACAGGAGAGAAATGGATGAGTGAACTGTGGCACAACCACTCAATGGAATACTACACAGCAATAAAAGGGAAGGACCTTTTATTACTGATTACTGCATCAGTGTAAATGGACCTCATAAACCTCTATTTCTGTCACCAGAAAGCCAGACAGAAAAGGATATGTACTATTAGATTTTTTTTATATTAAGGTCAAGAACAGCCAAAGCTAATCTATGGTGAAAAAGGCAAGAATAATTTTTCCTTGGAAGTGTTGACCAGGAAAGGACACAGGGAACTTTTGGGGGTGCCAGAAATATTATGTCTTAAAATGAATGTCAACACAAGAGTAATACATAACAAAAATTTATTGAGCCCTATGCTTAGGATTTGTGCATTTGGTTGTATGAAATTATTTGTCAGTAAAATATCAATAAACTTAAAATTGGGCTGGGGGTGCAGTTCAGTGGTAGAGCACTTGCCTAGCATGTCCGAGATGCTAGGCTCAATCAGTCCACAGAACCATATTCAAAAAACAGCAAGCAATTTAAAGAAAAAATGATTCACATTTTTTATTCCACTTAAAACCTTGCAACCACCTTGGCTGAGGGTAAAGCAGGGTTCACTGTATCCTGTGGGGAACCAGTACTTGCACTAAAGTCTTCTGCTATTGAGGCCAATGCTGTGTACTCCAAGAAAGCCTAATAGGTGACTTTAGGATGCATTGTGAACTCTTACAAGGATCTATTTAGGAAGTCCTCAAATTGAATTTGCTGCCATCTTTCTTTCGTTTTTGGTAGCACTGGGTTTTGAACTCAGGGCCTCGTGGTGCTAGATAAGAACTTGAGCTACAATCTTGCTTCCATTTTTCTGATGGAATTTGGAATGGATCCCAAACTGCCATTAATCATCAGCAGCTGACTGTCAGATGACATTGTGAAAGTGGTAGGCTTTCTCAAACATCTGGTTGTTTTATTTGTTATTAAACATATTGACTAAAAAGTAAAAATGCCATCCTACACATCTCTTCATTGCTGCTGTGTAAAAACAGCTTTGCCCACATTTATCAACTTTGTTTATGTCAAATTGGGCAATTTGTCACTGATGCTGAATTTTCCAAAAGAAGACTGAATTTGATTGACAAGGCCCCAGGGCTTCTCTCTCTTGCTTTTCAACATTCCAGATGTTTAAAAAAGTTGAATCTGCCCTCAGCCAGTCTCATCTGTGGGTGATACGGTTTCAGTTTTTGTAGAAACTTTGCCTCCAAGAGACCCCCATCTTCTTGATTGGTTCAAATTACCCTCCATTTTCAATTGCTGCTTTTCAATGGAGCCATCTGCTTCAAGGCCCATCTGTCAAGGGCTCTGTTCTGGTTGATTATTAAATGTATTTGCAGCTGGAGTTTCAAGAAAGAAGAAAAAAAGCTTAAAAGACAAAAGAAAAGCATCCCCACAAGTGAAAGTAGAAAACAGAAACAGACTTGTAAGCCATTGTCACACTTAGAAATCAGAGAACCTCACATGGCCACAGTCCTCCTGCAGCAGTATTGGAAAGGGGGTGGATTCGTTTAATCTTGGTATTGAAGGCTCAGCATGACTTGAGGCTTTTGTATAAGGTCCCTGAAGACCATCATAGGAAAACCGATAAAACACATCATAGTAGTTCAAAATGTTTTAAATAGAAATCAGAGGACTTGATTATTCTATGCAAACCCAGGAGAAGACTGCTGTCAACAAACAAGAAGAGAGAACATGGGAGGGTCTGGAGCCTCCGCCATTCATTGTCTTTTTTGGTGACTATACCCAAGAACACTGTCTGCTTACTTCAGGGAGAATTACCTCTTTCACATTGTAGGTATTCTTTTGGAATAATACTAACCTACTATAAAGGGTGCTAAAAGGATTTAATTAGTTAATATGTGTTAAAGAGTGTATATCAGTGGTAGAACTCTTGCCTAGCATGTTCAAGACCCTGAATTCTGTTGTCAGCACTACAGAAAGAAAAAGAAAGGGAGGGAGAGAGGGAGGAAGGAAAGGAAGGAGGGAAGGAGGAAGGGAGAGAAGGAGGGAGACTTACAGCAGTCTTGTGTATAATGCTCAATAAGTGTTAATTTTTTTCTGGCAAAGTCTGTTGCATAAACTCTAGAATGGAGTAGAGGTGTCCCTATTTAACCACGACAAAACTCAAACATTCTACACACCTCAGACACTGCAATGATCCACAAATGT
Source organism: Castor canadensis (assembly GCF_047511655.1). Classification (NCBI taxonomy): domain Eukaryota; kingdom Metazoa; phylum Chordata; class Mammalia; order Rodentia; family Castoridae; genus Castor; species Castor canadensis. The sequence goes on from NC_133400.1 coordinate 28,814,507, forward strand.
CGCTAGACTGGAAGCCTTGAAGGCAGTTGCATGGCACATTCAACTTTGTGTCCATCAGGGGGCGCTCAGGGACTGTTGAGAAAAGTCCTGAATGACCCATGGAAGGGATGTCAGAATGTTGATGCCAACCTCCCAAGTTACCGAATTGCGTAAAGACAGGGTCTGGGCTAACCCACGGAATGGGCAGCTCCAGTGTTTGCGCCAAATGGGCTAAGAGAGGCCTGTATGACCCAGCAGAACAGGACCAGCCCTTCTGCGTGGCATCTTGGTGGTCAGCCCGCTGAGCCGTGAGCGTGGGAAACCCCTCCCGAACCTTACTGGCCTGGGGAGATGAATGTGCGAAACGCCGGCCACGGGCAGATTCAGAGTTCTGTGCGCCAGTGCCAGTCGACCCTTCTGAAGACCTTGGCACTGCAGCCCCTGGCTGACAGCTGTCTTAGATGTCCCAGTGTTTTTTAGAGGAGATAATAAAAAACAATACTAAGTGGGCATGGTGTGCACGACTGGGATGCCCCCCTCCAAGCCTCCTCCCCAACCCTCCCTCAGGCAAAGACAGGAGAATTGTGAGTTCGAGGCCAGCCTGGGCTACATGACCCTGTCTCAAAACAATAACAACAACAACAAAATAACAACAGATTTTTTTTTAAGTCAGGAAAGAGCAAAGGTACTTAAGTAAAAACCGATTTTCTTTATCCATGTGGTTGACAATGTTGTCATTTTTAAAATGGAAAAGTACATTTATTTGCTTTTTAAATCTTTAAGTGACTTTATAGCATTTACTTTTTGAAATGCGTTTGATTTTCTATTATGAGAAGACTGATCTTTAGTTTCCAATATGGTCTCAGCTTTTAAAATGATCAATTTCTCTGGCTTTTTAAAAAGTCTTTCCTGATTTTATGCAGTCATGAAGAAGAATGAAATGTTATCATTCGCTGGTAAATGGATGGAATTGGAGAACATCATTCTGAGTGAGGTTAGCCTGGCTCAAAAAACCAAAAATCGTATGTTCTCCCTCATATGTGGACATTAGATCAAGGGCAAACACAACAAGGGGATTGGACTTTGAGCACATGATAAAAGCGAGAGCACACTAGGGAGGGGTGAGGATAGGTAAGACACCTAAAAAACTAGATAGCATTTGTTGCCCTTAACGCAGAGAAACTAAAGCAGATACCTTAAAGCTACTGAGGCCAATAGGAAAAGGGGAACAGGTACTAGAGAAAAGGTTAGATCAAAAAGAATTAACCTAGAAGGTAACACCCACGCACAGGAAATCAATGTGAGTCAATGCCCTGTATAGCTATCCTTATCTCAACCAGCAAAAACCCTTGTTCCTTCCTATTATTGCTTATACTCTCTCTACAACAAAGTTAGAAATAAGGGCAAAATAGTTTCTGCTGGGTATTGGGGGGGGGAGAGGGAGGGGGCGGAGTGAGTGGTAAGGGAGGGTGTGGGGGCAGGGGTGAGAAATGACCCAAGCCTTGTATGCACATATGAATAATAAAAGAAAAAAAATAAAAAGTATTTCCTGGAAAGTATAAACATTTGCATTTTGTTTTCCTGAAATTAATCACTATAAATAAAATTAAAATGTGTTTTTTTCAAGCAAAGCCTTGTATACAAGAAGCACTTACCAAGTGCTTCCAAAGAAGGACTAAAACATAATTGCCTGAGACAAACAGCAATAACTTCTGTGCTGTGGGTTTAAGTAGGTGCTAGCCTATTGATTCATTACACCTGCCAACAATGACAATGGCATTTGCAGAAGATGTATTGCAACATATTTCAGCAAAGAGGGCTCTTTGCTCCCTGCCTTCCATTTATCAAGTCGAGAACAAAGGAATTTCAGTCCCCAAAATTGCTCCTTACCAGACAGCAGGGGTGGAATTCCTTTACCTCCATCTAGCAGGTAATCTTAGCACCTCACCTCACACCCAGAAGGGCACAATTAGCATATATTGAATTAATATCTTTCCTTGCTTCTTTAGCAATCAACACTGCAGAATCCTATTATAATAAAGAGAAAGTTAAGGAGAAAGGAATTCTGTAAGCCAGACACTTTCTTGATGCTATTTAATTTAGTCCTTCCAACAACCTTTCACAGCAACCCCACTTTTCAGAGGAAGAAGAGAGACTGAGCTGAGGAAGTTGCCCAAAGTCATGCAGCTAAGTCAAAAAAAAGGATTTGAACCCAGGCTGTTCAAATGCTGCAGTCCACAGCCTTGCTGCTTTATCATTACCTAACCGGAATTAATATTGGGAGGCAGAGGGCATAGCTCAGTGGTGCATGCATGAGGTGTTGGGTTCAGTCTTCTACACTGAAAGGGGAGGGGGGGAGAGAGAGAGAGATCTAACTAATATTGGGGAGTGTGCTGCTGTTTAGAGGGTTGAGGGGCACACTCATAGCAGGACATGGGGGAGCAGAGAGGCACTGAGAGTCTAACACTGTGGCAATGCCCACTCTTGGAGCTGCACAAGTGCTCCTTGAGGGCAGTACTGGCTTAAGAGTTGGGTCCTAGGCAACTCACTTGCCTTACCCTATGTCCAGCCCAGCTGCACCCCACCATGACTAGGGACCAGGACTTCACCTTCACCCTCTGAGGTGGTCCCCAGGCATTCCCTGATACTCCAGGCAAGAGGTCAAGGATCCTCAGCTGTCAGTGACCCATGGGCAGGTCATTTGCTTCTGACTCAGCTCCATTCCATGGGGGTGGAGCCCGAAATGAATGTTCAAGCCACATGGCAGGTTGCCATGAGTGTCCCTGGGGAGAATTGCACGGCAGTGCTTTGAAACTCCGTGGGACTGTAGGAAGGTCCCAAATTCCTAAGCTCTCCAGATAAAGTACGACAGAGGGAGGTTCTCAGAGATGATTGACGTCAGGTTTTGGGATTTGTTTGGTGCTTTTCTAGTCAGTATCTGCTATGGTTTTAGTGTTTGTGTCCCCTCCAAAATTTATGTTGAAACTTAATTCCCAGTTTAATCCTGATGGGATGGTACTAAAGGGTGTGACTCTGAGGTGATTAGTCCGTGAGAGCTCTGCTCTCATCAAAGGCCTGGAAGGAACTTTTGGCCCCCTGTGCCTCCATGCCATGTGAGGATGCAGTGTTCAAGGCATTGTCTTGGAGCAGAGCAGGGGTCCTTAACCAGACACTGGGCCTCCAGCACCTTGATCTTGGACTTCCCAGCCTCCTGAACCATGAGAAATAAATTCTCTTCATTTATAAATTACCCAATTTGTAAAATTTTATTATAGCATCACAAATGAACCAAGATAGAACCCATTCATCAAAGATAGAAAGTTAATTCTCTCCATCCCCTCATAGGAAAAGTGGCCTGGTGTAGTAATTAGAATCCAATTCAACAAAAAACAATACTGATAACACCACCAACACCTGGTGGCTTGAAGAAGATAAAACATTATTTCTATCACAGGAGAAGAGCCATCTAGATCAGGTGATGGCTCCTCTGTCATCAAGGACCCAGGCTCCAAAACTGCTGCCCCAACCATCCTTAGCATCCCACCTCACTGCCCAAAGATGGTTGCTAACACTCCAGTCATTCTGCCCACATTCCAACTAGGAGAAAGAAGGATAGGTACTTGAAGGCGTTTTCCCTCCCTTTTAAGGATATATCCCTAAAGTTCTATATCCACTTCCATTTAGCCAAGCATTGGACAGAACTTAATCACACGGTTACTCTTGACTTCAAGGTAACTGGGATTCATAGTCTTAGCTGGATGTCTGTGTTGAGCTCTTATCACTAAGAGGAGGGAGGGATAGACAGACAGAAGACATGATCCACCAAGTCTTGGTTCCACATAGCAGATGTGTGCGAGTGTGTACGTGCACACATGCACACATGCGTATTGTGGGAAGTGGTGCAGGGGGAGGCGTGGTTATTGACTGGCCAGGGGAAAGAGGAAACTTTCTAGCCCGGTGGATGACTAGGAGTGTATGTTTATCAAAACTCACCAAATTAAAGGTTTGTGCATCTTACACTACTGAAGTGAATGTAAGTGAATGTAATTTTACTTCAAAAACTGTCTGCTGAGAGTATATGTATGTTTGTGTTTGAGTGTTGCTAACCCTGACCTCAGAGATACTGATGCATGTGATCCAGGGAATTGACATTTGGGAGCATTTTTTGGCCTAGAACTTGGCATTTCTCACCACCCACACCCCAGGATACAGGCAGGTGACAAGATGTGTTATGACTGCCTGACCACACTGGGGAGGGGTGAAGGAGGCCATGTGTTTCCCAAGAGAGTGGTTCCCTGAGGCCCAGAGGACTACAAGGTGGGATAGGTTTGGTGGAGGTGGAGAGACATGCTGGGGCCCTGCATTGTGTCCTGGAGGAAGTCCTTGGGGAGGGGTGGTTCAAGAACATCCAAGGAGATGGGTACCATACTGGGGCTCTAGGAAGTAGACAGGATTCATCATGGAGGCCTGTGGTCAGTGGTGAGGATGGATGGGAGAACATAATTTGCAGACTACCCAGCACAACTGTAGCCCATGGCCAGTGGGAGGGCTTTGTGCATCAGGAGGCTGGTGACACTGGTGTCCAGGACAAGCAATCACAATGACAGCTGTTTCTGAGCACATCATAGATGTGCTGCATTTTGCATGAATTGGTTCATTTTAATATCACTACTTATGAATGAGAAAACAGAGCCCCTGGGGGATTAAGCCATTGCCAAGCTCATGACAGATAATAGTAAAGCCAGCATCTAAACCCTGACCATCTCATTCCAGGGCTTACTGCCCTGGTCTTCCCTCTTCCATGCCCCTAACTTTCCTGTTGGACCAACTGCTATAGTTAGAGGCAGAGGTGGAGCTCAGAACTGGGGGTGTAACTCAGTGATATAGCACTTACCTAGCATGTATGAGGCCCTGGGTTCAATCCCCAACATCACAAAAACAAAAAGGGAAAAAGTACCTCTGCACTAATTCAAAAATAAAGTAAAATGATTTTTTAACAGGGAAAGAAAAAGCCTTACAACTCATTTATTACTTAATGACAGACCAAATGCTTTCCCCTTAAGATCTCAGACTTCAACATTGTATTGGAGGTCCCAGTTGGTGCAATAAGGCAAGAAAAAGAAATCAAAGGCATATGGATTAAAAGAAAGAAGAGAATGGAACTCAAAAGATGACTGAGGGAGAGGGGGAGAGAGAGAGAGGTGATTGAAATCGAGGAAAGCCACAACCCCCTCCAGGTCAGTCCGATTTTGTAAACGAATGAAGCAGGAGGTGTGATGCATTAGGAAATGGGGGGGACCATGGCATGGCCACTTTACATCTGTTTCTGAGATGGTCCAGGGCAGTGGTGGGGAGGGTGGGATGGGGAGCAATGTGGAAACATTGATTCTTGGAAACCAGATTTTTTTAAGATTTGGATTCTTATAGCGAACATTCTAATCAAATTATAGCAGGTATTTAGAAACTGCCTTTGCTAAAACAAACAAACAACAACAAAAAACACTGAGTCCTTAGTTGGGCCTACAAATGTCTGAAAGGTAACTATAGCAGGAGATAAGTTTAGCATCCCTGTCTCCATTTTGTACCTGTTTCCTTTGCTCTGAGCCATCTATCTGCAATCACTTTGTGACCACCTTGGAGTCCAGAAAGGACAGGATTGATAGATAGACATCCTGTGACAGGAAATGAAGCTACCCCCACCCCACCCCTAGCAGGCAACTTATTGTAACATGGCTGGCCTGACCAATTCTGCAATAATGAGCAACCAAGTCCACTCCTGTGACCAACTGTGACCACCAGACCACACCTGTGACCACCTCTGACCACCAGACCACTCCTATGACCAACTGTGACCACTGCACCACACCTGTGACCAGGGCTGTTCAGTAATTGAACAGGCCTGCCCCAGGCCCCAATTCTTCCTCTATTTAAAACTAACGCTTATGTCTATACTCTGAAGATGGACGGAAGTTCTTGCTTTGCCTCTTCCCGTGGCATACCCAGGCCGCTTTCTCTGCCCTTCACCATGACTCATCTCTCTATTTGGTTTATTGGGACGTGTGACTGGACCTGACACGTGGAACCCCTGAGTTGGGTCTGTGACCTGGAACTCCATTGTGATGCAGTCAGGGTGCGAATTACAACGTCTGCACTCCTCTCCTTCCTGGGTGCCAGGGATCTGCAGGATGTCTAGGATGAGGACATTTCATCCTGTCAGAACCCACCCTCTCTTGCACCTTGAACCTGACCCTCCTATGGCTGCCCTCCTGCCTGTGCACCTGTCCTTCCTGACCAACAGAAGCCCAGACTCCAACTGTCCTCTCCTCTGCATCCCTTTGGCTTTTTCCAACATCTGCCAACCTTGGCATTGTCTCCCCCATCCCCTTGTCTCCTGCTGCCTTTCTGTTGACTGATTTTGTGTGTGTGTTTCTTTTTAAAGTTTCATTAGGGTCATTGTGCAGCTTGATCTTTTATCTTATTCCATATCTAACTGCAGCCCGAGCTTGGGCATTTGCAGGCTTTGCAGCAAGACAGGAAAAGAAAAGAGATTCATTACTGCCTCCTGCCTCCCCAACCTCAAACCTTCCAGTTTAATCCAAGAGCTCTGATGATTGGATTTGCCTGCACCCCACAAACGCGGCTCAGGAAACCTTGCTCACCAGTAACTATCACCAAACAGGACATGGAGGGGGGATAGCGTTCCAGATCTCCTCACAGGCTGTAACTGTCCCTGAGATGTTGGGAGGGCTGCGAACATCACCTGACCCATGACTCAGATGCCTGGCAGATCACAGCATGGCCCTGGGGCAACCAGCCCTCCCCATCTTACAGAGAGCCAATCCCATAACAGTTTGCTCCAGACTACCTGGGAGATCAGATAGAAGCTAATGGCTCTGTTTTTCCCTTTTGTATCCTGCTTTCCTCAGGCCTCCAATAAGACATGTGTCCCTCTACAGCTGAGAAATCTGGAGTTCAGACAACTCCCTACAACATGGAAGTGGAAGAGGGGTGTGCATGTGGGCTAAGTGGGGAGTAGAGAAAGACTACAAAAAGAATGGTAAAAAAAAAAAAAAACCCAAAACAAACAAACAAAAAACTCGTGTAACTAATGGCAAGACACTTAAATCCTATTGCTGTCATGACAAAACAAACAATATTTATTTTCCAACCGTAAGGAACAGGTTTAATAAATTAAGGCACATCCAGTGCCTCTCATATCCTCATTAATGGTGTTGTATGAAGTATGGGTAAGTGCCAATACTTACTGAGGTTGAAGGATGGAACCCTGGGGGTTTGTTATACTAGTCTCTCTACTTTTGTGTATGTTTGAGATTTTGCATAAAAAGTGCTGATGAAAAGAAAGAAGGCATAGCCAGGTATGGTGACCACATGCCTGCGATCCCAGCTACTCTAGAGGTGGAGACAGGAGGATCGTGAGTTCAAAGCCAGCCCAGGTAAAGATAGTAAGACCCTATCTCGGAAAAAAAAAAAAAAAAAAAAACAAAGACAAAAGGGCTGGCTGTGGGTCAAGAGGTAGAGTGTGTGCCAAGTACAAGGTCCTGCATGAACTACCTGGGCACCTGTAGTCACAGCTACTCAGAGGCTGGGGCAGGAGGATCACTTGAGTCCAAGTGCTCAGGGCCAGTCTGGGCAGCATAGTGAGACTGTCTTAAAAAACCAAAATGGATGAAGAATAAGCAGCAGAGTATTCAATGATACTTAAAAATTACTTCACTATGTAGTTAGCTGAAACTGCTAACCCAAGTACAGAAAATTGCAGATCAATGTTAGAATATTGAATATTCAAAATATTGAGAAACTGGGGCTGGGATGGAGTGCCTCCCTAACGAGCAGGAAGCCCTGAATTCAAGTCCCAGTACGGCAAAAAAAGAGAAAAAAATTGAAATACACATTCCCTTCAAAATTGAAATACACATTCCCTTCGACTCAGCAGTTCCACTTCTAGGTAGAGAAACTTGCCCGAGGAAAGAAATGAGTAAAGAGCCTAAGTGTCTATTAGTAGGAAAAGTCTCGACTGTTTTATATTCATTCTTTGAGATATTATGCAGCGGATAAAAAAGAAATTGTTAGCTACTAATTAGGTTCAGGAAATTTCCCAAATACTTTCAACTCATTCACATAATTCTCTCTCTATAAAAAAGGTAGTTTGTTCACTTTATAGATAAAGAATAGAGATGCTGCCTGGAGGCATGGCTCAAGTGGTAGAAGACTTGCCCAGCAAGTTCAAGGCCCTGAGTTCAAATTTCAGTACCACACACACAAAAATAGAAATGCTAAGAAACTTGTCCATATCATGGAACCAGTGGGGTCCTGGCGTTTGAGCCAGATCAATTGATCTTTCTATAGTCTGTGTTCTTAGCTAAATGTATTTCCCCATTCAACAAAGAGAGAGTCCTATCAATGGCAACAAAAGCATCAGGCCTAACGTTTATTTGTAGCATTCCACAAGGCAGGCACCGTTTCCTTTTTCTTTTTGAGACAGAGTCCTGCTGTGCGAGACAGGCTGGGCTTGAATTCTCTGTGTCGTGCCTCCACCTCCGGAGTGCTGGGATTCCGTCACCATGCCCAGCCAGGCAGTTTTTAATAGTTGACAAATATTATCTCATTTTGTTCTCATGGCAACTCTTGAGAAATGAAAACACTAACTGTTGAAAGCTCTCTTTAAAAAGAAAACAATTGAAGCACAGAGATATTAAGTAACCTGCCCAGGTCACACAGCTGCCGACTGGTAGGGACAGAATTCAAATCTCTGAAGCTGGGCCCCAAAGCCTGTAATTCTCAACCCCTTGGCCCTAAGTCAATATATCACAAGTTAGAGAGCTGTATAAGCAATAGATCTCAAAGAGTCACAAAGTAACATATTTAATATAGGTCCCTATGTAAGCAAACAGAAAAGTACTCATGTGAGGTGAAAAAAATGCAACCATAAACTGAAATTGCAGTGTAATTTTAATTAATGGAAAAAGTTGGGCTGGGAATGTAGCTTAGTGGTAGAGTGCTTGTCTAGTAGGCACAAGGCAGTGGGCTTGATACCCAGCAACCCCCCCGCCACAAAAAAATGAGCCGGGCACTGTGACTCATACCTGTAATCTAAGCTACTCAAGAGGTAGACATCAGGTGGTTCAAGGCCAGCCCTGTCTAAAACTTCCGCAGAGCCCATCTCAATAGAGCTGGGCATAGTGGCAAATACTTGTGGTTCCAGAGGCGTAAATAGGATGATTGAGGTTTAGGCTGAGGTCTGGGCATAAAAGTGAGAGCCTATTTGAAAAATAATGAAAGCAAAATGGTGTGCCTAGCGAGCAGGAGGCCCTGAGTTCAGTTCCCAGCACCACACGTCAAAACATTATCTACATCTTTATGTACATAGAGAAGTGCCTGGACTGATACTGCCCCAGGGAAGAGGTCCTGTGGGAGGGGAGGACTGGAAAGAGAAGCCAGGAGTGAGGCTGGCTGCCTAAGAGGAGGTGAGACCTATCTGGAACGTTTTAATTTTTTACAAGAAGAGTATAATCATGTATTCCACATAATTAAAAATTAATAATGCCAAAAATAAGCTACATGAATTTACACTAAAATGTTAGTGAGGATTATCTCCGGGTGGTGAGGTCTACTTAGTTCTCTTCTATAATTTATGCTACCACTGAGCATTTATGATTGCAGCTGTCAGGCTTGGGGGAGGAAGGAAGGCAGCAGAAAGAGGAAAGAAACTAAAATATCATTATTATCCCAAGATATGCCCGCCCACCCTCCTGGTTGCATCCAGTTCATTCTCCCTGGTCCCATGCAAGGTCTCCTGGTCCCCACCCCTTGCTCCCCAGGGCAAGCACTGGCTGCTCCCTTCTCTGAGCTCAGGGAGGTCCACGTGGCACCCTTGCCCTGGACTTGGCAGTGAACTTCCTCAGGGCAGGACTTCCTCAGTGCACTATCCTCCCAGCAGCTCCCCCCCTCCAACTCCACTTTGGCCCTCTGAGCACCAAGAATCATTGATGGAATTTATGTTGTCGGAGTCTTTAGAAAGAGAAGAGGGGTCCTTCAAGTACATCCTTCACTCTCCTGAGTCCCAGGGGACTTCTGATCGCTCACCCACCTGGGGCCCCCAAGCGTTCATCCACAATGCAGCCTTCTTCTCATGTATCCCTTTTACTGGGAACCTACTGTGTGCCAGGCCCTGTTCTGGGCACTGAGTTGGAACAAAACAAATGATCGGTCCTCAGGGGCATGCCCAGTAAGTGGTAGAGACAGGTCTGGACCCCAGGACTTCAGAGGCCACTTTGACACTGAGGATTAATCCCTGGAACCCCTGGGGATTAAATCCTTGCTTCATTAGAGTCACAGCAATGAGCACGCTCAGTTTTATGCACCTACTCTCCAGAACCGATGTTCTGAAGTCCAGGCCAATTATTTACCAGCTGCCACTGCTGATCTTGTTTCTTCCTTGATGGAAGAAAATTCCTAAGGTAGAGAGCAGGGAGAACATAGGTCAGATTGTGTCTGACCCCAGGAAACCAAGGAGGACAATTATAATGTGCTAGATCAAAAAATGAACATTTTTAACATAATTATGAAGCATCTTTTCCAATAACTATATAATGACTTTTAAATTATTTCCTTCAAATGATATCCCTATTTCCAAAGAGAAAGAGATCATTAATTTGTAAGTTTGCACAGTCCGGTTTATTTCTTGTGTCTATATCTTACCATTTAATATCTGCAGAAAGAATTTTTCCATTAAAAAATTCCTCCGTACACCTGCAGACCCATGTTTATTGCGGCACTTTTCACAATAGCCAGGTTATGGAAACAGCCAAGATGCCCCACTACTGACGAATGGATTAAGAAAATGTGGTATTTATACACAATGGAATTTTATGCAGCCATGAAGAAGAACGCTGGTAAATGGATGGAATTGGAGAACATCATTCTGAGTGAGGTTAGCCTGGCCCAAAAGACCAAAAATCGTATGTTCTCCCTCATATGTGGACATTAGATCAAGGGCAAACACAACAAAGGGATTGGACTTTGATCACATGACAAAGCAAGAGCACACAAGGGAGGTATGAGGATAGGTAAGACACCTAAAAAACTAGATAGCATTTGTTGCCCTCAAAGCAGAGAAACTAAAGCAGATACCTTAAAGCAACTGAAGCCAATGGGGGCCAGGGAACAGGAACTAGAGAAAAGGTTAGTTCGAGGGGAATTGACTTGGAGGGTAACACACATGCACAGGAAATTAATGTGAGTCAACTCCCTGTATAGCTATCTTTGTCTCAACTAGCAAAGGCCCTTGGTCCTTCCTATTATTGCTTGTGCTCTCTCTTCAACAAAATTAGAGACAGAGGCAGGGTAGTTTCTGCCGGATAGCAAGGGGGTAGGAGGGGAGAGGGAGGGGGCGGGGGGGTGAGGAGGGGGTAAGAGAAGGGGGAGAAATGACCCAAACATTGTATGCACATATGAATAAAACAAAAATTAAAAAAAAAAATCAGCAAAAAAAAAAATTTCTTCCTTAAAGGAGTACGAATTCTAATTAGGTGAGGTAAACAAAGTATCAAATAAGAATATAGAAAGTTAGGCTGGCTGTGGTGGTATACATCTATAATCCCAGCACTCAGGAGGCTGGGGCAGAAGGATAGAGTTCAAGGTCAACCTGGGCTACAGAGTTGAGATCCTGTCTCAAAAAATAAATAAATAAATAAAGCTAACAGGGCAATGAAGAAGTTTCCAAGGGAAAGCAGGAGGGGGCTGAGTGAAGACTTGAGGGAGGTGAAGGAGGAAGCCAGTCTGATAAACTTCCCCAGGCAGGGGATAGGAGGCACAAAGGCCCTGAGGCAGGACCTTCTCGGTAGAAGAAAGTCATATGAGGACCACATAAGGACTTTAGCTTCCACTTCAAGGGAAATGGTAAACCATCGAAGAGTGAAAGAGGAGAGACATGTGCTAAGAGGAGTCCAGCTGCTGTGTTGAAAGCAGACCCAAATTCTGGCTGCCTTCACCTGGATTATCTCCACATCTCTTGAAACTTTGTTATCAATACTAAGTATCTTTTTTGTTTTTATTGCACTGGTGTTTGAACTCAGTGTCTCAGCACTCTAGGCAAGTGCTCTTCCACTTGAGTGATACCCTTCAGTCTTTTTGCTTTTCAGTTTGCTTTCAATAGGATCTTGTGCTTCTGCCCTGGCTAGCTTCAGACCTGGATCCTCCTACCTCCACTTCTTGAGTAGCTGTGATTACAGATGGGAACCACCAGACTCCAAGTGTAACTTGTTTTAATAACAGCTGTTGAACATGGCTTCTTCCCAAGCTGGAGCCCTGAATAAACATTTATCTGAACCTGGATAGACTGGGAGTTTGCATGTCTGGAAACTAAGCCTCAAGAAAACTCATCATCCTTGAAGTTATCTAGCACCCATCACCATAGCAACAGCTCTGCCACCTGGAACAGAATTTCCCAGACAGGCTTGCTTCTAACAGTCTGCTGGAGGTTCCCACCTTAGGCCACGATCAGACAAATCTGGAAAACACTGCTTTAATTCAAGATGCTCCCAGCTTATGACCTCCTGATTATGTCTAACCATCTCCAAGTGCACTATGAAATTCTCAAAACTATTTCCACAAAACGAGTTCACATGCACTTGATCATAAATTATTAATGTATTTCAAATAGGACCTTTATCAGTAGGAAAGTTGGAAAAGGTGGGGGAATCATGGTTATCCTAAAAATTCAAACTGAGATAGGTCCTTGGAAAATTGACAGGTCACTACTTATACCAGCTTATAACTGCAAAGTACTGTCTATACACCTGTCACACCAGCAAGCTGGAAGCCCCAGAACTGCTTTCTAGCTCTGAGGAAAGCAAGTCTGTTTTAACCTTGGGGTGAAGAGAAATAACCACCAGGTGGCAGCAAACATCCAGTAAGCAAAGTCGATCCCACTCAGAATTCAAGATGCCCAGGCTTGCAGATTTAAATACAAGAGCTGGGATCTGCTACCTGGAAGGGGGAGAACTTAGAATTCTGAGTAACCACAGTTAAATTATGCAGCTGATTTTTTTTCTTACATATCCAGATTTCAACCTGCCCTACCTAGAGTCATCTCTTTTTTGTTGTTGTTGTACTAGGATTTGAACTCGGAGCCTACACCTTGAGCCACTCCACCAGCCCTTGTGTGTGTGTGTGTGTGTGTGTGTGTGTGTGTGTGTGTGTGTGTGTGTGTGATGGTCTTTTTTCGAGATAGGGTCTGTGGAACTGTTTGCCCAGGCTGGCTTCGAACCTCGATCCTCCTGATCTCTGCCTCCTGAGTAGCTAGGATTACAGGTGTGAGCCACTGGTGCCCAGCTTGGAATCATCTCTTTAAAGTCAGGATGAGACAATGAAGCCAGCTCCTTCTTTTTTTTTTTTTTTTTTAAAGCCAGCTCCTTCTTCTGTTCCACATTCCAGTGGAGGTCTTAGCCAGTGGGATGAAAACAGAGAGATTATAAACATAAGGATTGGAAAGAAGAAAGTAAAATGGTATTATTTGCAGGCAATGTATTTATTTACTTTGAAATACAAAAGAATCTATAATTAAATTGTTAGAAATAATATGAGAGTTTAATAAAGTGACTATGTACAAAAGTTGGTTGTATTTCTATATATTAGGAGCAGACAATAAAAACACGCAGTTAAGAGTTAGACACCACCTACAAACTTACCAGAAAATAGTAAGTACCCAAGAATAAATCTAACAAATAATACTCAAAATCGTCACTGGGAAAATCATAAAACTTTATTAAGAGACATTAAACAATTTCTAAACAAATGAAAAGATAAACAGTGGTTTCTAGTGGCTCATGAGCATCAGTTGTTAAATTTTCAGGAAATTTGCAAGCCTGTTTTAAATCCAGTCATTAAAAATTACACAAACCTAGCCAGGTATGGTGGGGCCAGCCTGTATAAACTTCTAATTTCTGCCAGAAAAGTAAGTTTTCCCAGGCTCGAGAGTAGCCAGCCCCAAGGACAGGAAACACCTATGTGCCCAGAGAGATCCGTGGGTGTGTATAACAGGCCCAGGCAAGACAGCATAGCCGGGATGGGAAGCTTTGTTCTGCCCTGACTGTTGAGCCCTGGGGGTGGTAAGACCAAGCTCAGTCACAGTGAGTGGTCCTGCAACGCCAGGAAGGAAGCTCCTTACCCTGGTGATGTCTGCCCCCTCCTCAACCCCCCCACCACCGCACCCCCTGCCAAGGGATGTCTGTCCAGACTCTTTAGTTGCGATAAAATTAAGCTACAGCTCATTTGCTGGAAAGGTAAATGGCGGGGGGAAGGAAGTCAGAAGGCAGAACCAGGGAACTGCCCTAGGGTTGGGAGGCGGGGTCCACAGGTCTGGCCTGGGGCCCAAAGAATCTGGCTGGGCTATGTATCTGTGATGAGTGTCCTTTGAGATTTATTCTGCCCTGCATCTCAGTCCCCAGCGTGGGTATCCAACTGACCAAGGGTCTCAGGAGAAATGAGTGTGGCCCTCCAGCTTCTTTTTGGCTAGTACTGGAATTTGTATTGAGCTACGCCCCCAACCCTTTCTTGCTTTAGTTATTTGTCAGATAGGTCTTGGGTTTTTGCCCGTGCTGTGATCCTACCTATGCCTCCTGTGTAGCCAGGACCATAGGCCCAAGCCACCATGCCCAGCCCTTGCCCTCCAGATTTTATAGTTTGGGCCAGACCCTAGGCTCTTCCCTTCCACCCACACTGCACACAATGGGGCAGAGGGAATTCCCCTAGATGAAAATGGTGGTGGTGGGGACGGGGTAGGTGCCCAACAGGTGAACTTGATAAATGCCCAACACAGCCTAACTCCACTCATAGGACCAAATGTCTGGGTGAGGCCTTGCCCCCTTTCTCTGAATGGCCATCTAGGCTAGCTTCCAGGCTGGCTGACCCAAAATTCCTGACCTACTGTTGTAGGCTCTGGCTTAGCTTTGCTCAGGTTTGGAGGTGGCTACCCCACCCCAGGGATGGAAATGATGCTTTGGGCAAGTCAGGATGACTGGGGTGGGACCCAGATCTCAACCCCAGCTTTGCAAGGCAACCTCCAGTGCCCCAGTGGGCTGATCCAGAGTCCTCTGCCTTGCCAAGCCTCCAACAACCCCAACTTCCTGGCCTCACCCCACCTTCCTCCCAAGAGGACTCCAGAATCACCGAGTCTGTCTAGGAAAAGGCCTAGGGGAAGGCTCTCTGGCCCTGAGAAGGCAAGAGAACAGCCAACTTTTACTGCAGACCTGGCTGACCCTCTCTGCTGAACAGCCTGATGTCTGCAGGGGAAGAAAGGCCACCAGAAGGAGAGAGGGGCCAGAAAGGAACTAGGGGTGGCACTGAGGTCTGAGGGGAGCCTGAGATAGCTTTATTTACTTTATGGCTTTGCCCAGGGCAGGGGGGCGTAGGGAATGTGAGTCTTCAGCCAGTGGTACCAAATGAGTGATTCACAGGGACACAGTTGTGTGATTCAGATTCTCTCCCCCATGCCTGTTTCCCCATGGAACTCTGAGTAGCCTTGCTGGGCCACACCTGCAGACAGGCATCAAGAGGCCTCAGATGCCTGTGCTACCTTGTTCCTGACCCTCCATCAACCCTGGTCCCTCCTCCCCCCCCATCATCCCTGGCCCCTTCCCTCCCCGCCGCCAGCTTGGTCCTGGCAGAGAACAAGGAAGAGACACATTCTTTGTCAACAAGGACACAAGCCTATTTTCAAGGTGGGCAGAGTATATTTTAGGGCTGCTCCCTATCCCCTCCCTACAGCTGGGGACTGGGTGGGAGCCTCGGGGACAGCAGCTGGGTGGATTTAGCCAACGAGTGTGCCAGCAAGAGAAGGGAGAGGTAGGACAGGTCACGCTGTATTCCCTGGCCACACCTTGCCAGGTTGAGTGGCAGTGTCACAGCTCCTGCTGCATCACCTCCTGTAGCAGCTTCCCACATTCCTAGGATGCTAGCCCTGGGTCTGGTAATCACCTCCCTCTCCCCCTCTCCCCCACACTATTGCAGGCCTGGGAGCCTCCGGTCTCTTGTTCATTTTTCTTAAGCCTTCCTAACCTTTATAAACAGTCATTATTGAGTTTTCCCCAATTACTCACTGATTTTCTGCCAGGACTCTCTCTGGAGTAGGAAAAAAACTATAGGGTAAGTCTCAGGGTATGCAAGGCCTACTTGCCTAGGAAATCTGAAGGTGGCCAGATGTCCTTCCTTCTCATTGCCAACCTGCTGGACTTCCTGAGTCTTTGCATCTTAAGAGAGGGGAGAAGAACTGAATGGCCACTTTAGAATTCACTTACTGGAGCAGTGGTCACACAGCAACTTTTGCAGAAAAGCAGGAATGAAGTTTTGTTTAATGGTCCAGGTGAGCAAGCCATGCATCAGTGGCTCACATCTGTAATCCTAGTGGCAGATATCAAGAAGATCATGGTTCAAGGCCAGCCCAGGCAAAAATCAAGACCCTATCTCAAAAATACCCAACACCCCTCCCATCCCCCCCCACACACCACAAAAGGGCTGGTGGAATGGCGCAAGTGGTAGAGTGCCTTCCTACCAAGCCCTGGGTTCAACCTTAGTACCTCCAAGTAAATAAATAATGATCCAGGTGGCTAGCTACTATTTAGGTGGGTTCTTTACTGTGCTTATGAGGTTGCTCCAGTTCCACAGGAGCTCAGGTGGCCTTTTATCCCACCTGCACCTTGAATGACACTTCTCAGAAGAGTCTCTGATTGCCTCAGCCTCAGCTTGCCTTCATCCATTATTGATCCTTTACATTGGATAGGGTATCATGAGAACTATCTGGAAGAGTTAGCATCCCACTTCTCCAGTGCACCTGCTGACACTCTGTCTGCTGGGGCCAAGATGTGGCTGTGTGAGTGAGTATGAGTGAATGAATGGATGAGTGAATGAGATTTTCTTCAGGCCTCCGTGTAACAAGATGTGAGTCACACTTGTCTCCAAAGACTTCCAAATCTCAGTCTTAGCTTGTCTCACAGCCTATCCCACAGTCAGTGTGTAATGGATCCTACTCCTCAAGGTGGAAATGTTCAGAAGCTATGTAACTCTCTACCCTCGCTCAGCAGTTACATCATGACATCCATAAATAATTTCTCCCTGAATTCAATAGTGTATGGATACAGCTTGACATGACCGTAGTCATCTTAAGTCACAGCCACTGTGACTCAGAGAAGCCCTAGCTGGGTTTTCCGGCCTAGTTTCTCAGTAAACTATAATAAAGTCTTTAGAGTCATATGTGGGGCTTTACAATAAGATCCTGGCTCCCAGATGCACCTGACTCTGATATTATCATAAGATAAACGAGGTGCATTCCAGTCAGGATGAGGTCACTTTTGTCTTAAATCACAAATACACTACTCCTTCTGACCCAAATTGTGGGGATACAACTGGTCTTGCTGCTGCCCAAGACCACGCTTCCATCAGTAAGCATAATTCTAGATCTGTCTGCCTCTCTGTGGTCTCAAAGCACCTTGGATGGGCCCTCATACACTAGCACACGCTGTTCTGGAATAAACAGGAACTTGAACAAAATCTCCAGCAAAGGGTTGGCATCATATTTATATATGAACCTCCCCGTTCCCAAGACGATGATTTACATACAGAAGAGGGTCCAATAAGTAGGATTAAGTAGGGAGCGAGCGTTTATGGATCACCTGATTGTCAGACATCGTGCCTGACCAGGAGGGAAAGTAGCACTTACTTCCCCTGGATCTGTCCTAGACACATTCAACCCCACAACATTCCCATGGAGTAGGCATGATTACTGGCCCCAGTTTACAAATGAGACATGTGAGG
Source organism: Castor canadensis (assembly GCF_047511655.1). NCBI lineage: Eukaryota > Metazoa > Chordata > Mammalia > Rodentia > Castoridae > Castor > Castor canadensis. The sequence goes on from NC_133400.1 coordinate 28,832,315, forward strand.
CACAAAAGGACTAAGTAGTAGAGCTGGGGTTCCAGCCAGGCAGTCTGGCTCCAAGCCAAAACCCCTAATTACTTTACCAGGTTGTTTCATGATGGTGAATTTGGCACTAAAATTTCTGGAATTAAGCAAGGCATTCCATTTTTTTTTTTTTTTGTCTGTTTCTCTCTCCAACATGTCATACTCTGCCTATCACCAGGAGAGACAGGGCTCAGGGATGGGATGAGGATGCTGCTTTACATGACTTGGAAACTGAAAAGCTGCAAGTTGAATGACTGTGTTCTCATGCCTGACGAAGACGCTGTGTACCCACACCAACAGGTTTTGGCAGCTGTACTCCAAAAGAGCAATGGCTGAATACATTTGTGACTTGGCTCCCAGGCTCCAGACCAACTGAAATAAACACATACACCACTGGCATGCCCCATAAGGCCCACACAGACTCTCTTGGCAGGAACTGACAGCTTGGACACCAGCCCACCCACTCTGGGGAGGCATGTGAGCACCCACAGAGGCTTAGATCTGCCTAGTTTGGTCTCCGCAAGGACTTTTTTTTGACAATGAGGACTTTCACACCTTGCATGACAAGGTCTGCTTACCTCTCCTGCCATGCCAGATAGGAGCTGGGTATTTCCCAGGTTCCTCCAGGGAACCTCCAGGTTCCCTCAGCCATGTGCACCCTCCAGGTACTGGCAACCATGCGCTGGGGGAGTGGTTCCAAATACCAAATGGGATAGAAATATTGTCTGGACTTGAGAACAGAGAGGAAATGACAGAACTCATTTTATTTCACGAAATGAATCTGTATGACAGCCTCTGCAGGCCACAACCTTAGATATTTGTTAGAAATACAAGTTCCCAGGTCTACCTTAGACCTAAGATATCAGAATTGGGGAGTGGGTGCGGAGTGGATGCTGCCTTGAGCACTTATTTTTTTTTTGCACTACTGGGTTTTGAACTCAGGGTCTATACCTTGAGCCACTCACCGGCCCTTTTTCGTGATGTGTTTTTTTGAGATAGTGTCTTGCAACTATTTGCCTCGGCTGGCTTTGAACCTCAGTCCTTCTGATCTCTGCCTCCTGAACAGCTAGGATTACAAGCATGAGCCACTGGTACCCAGCAAGCATTTTTTTTTTTTTAAGTCTCTCTGATGAAGCAGTTGTGCATCCAGGCTGGGAGTCATTCAGATGAGTGAGGCACCTGGTCTCGGTCCCCCTCCCTCAGAGAAGCAAGGGCTACTCCCCTGTGTCACAGACTCACTCTCTGCTTCCTGAATACACCAGAACTCTTTATTCAAGCTGTGCTCTCTAGCAGGAATACTGTCCATAGGTGTCTGTGCAAATGGGTCTTTGTTCAGGTTCACCCATGTGCATTCGCAATCAGAGCCATTGCCTCTTTACAAGACTTCCTCTTCTATAATTCACTGGTCTCCAGCAGTCTGTAAGGTCCATGCTCCCCTCATCAGTGAGAGCCCATGCCTAACTGTGGATGTGGTAGGTACACAATAAGTGGCTGTTGAGTATAGGCTGTGATACAGATATACCTAAAGGGCAGTGAGTACAAGTTGACTGTTTCTCCATGATAAAGCAAACCCTTTGCCATAACTCACAAAGGAGAGCCAAGGCCAAAAAAGATTGCACGGTGCCTTGACCTGGACCCATTTGTCCTTTCCTGCTTTTCCTCCCTTAATGTGGGTCCCCTACAACCTGACCAGAACCAAGACCAATATCCCATTTACCATGAGGCACCTGGAACCAAAATAGTCTGCAAGAGTTTGTCAGGTGGGCACTGGTGGCTCACACCTGTAATGCTAGTTACTTAAGAAGCTGAGATCGGGAGGGTGGTGTGGTTCGAGGACAACTCAGGCAAATAGTTTGTGAGACCCCCCCCATCTCCAAAATAATCAGAACAAAATGGTCTGGAGGTGTGGCTCAAGTGGTAGAGTGCCTGCTTTTCAAGCGTGGAGTCTTGAGTTCAAACCCTGGTCTCACCAAAAAAAAGTTTATTGTCATTCATCTATGTCACAGAAAAAGGAACATAACAAATGGCCAGGGGTGTATGAAAACTCCAGTTTTGGATATAGGAGCAGATCTAGTTACATAAAGGGTTGGGACTGTTACCAATCAGGTGCGGCAAGTACGCTTGTCAAATGCTCCTTTGCAGACACAGCCCTGGGTACACCTGGTACAGCCCATAGGGCAACAGGGGCAGCAGTCTGGAGAAGGAAGGGGAGAATGAGAGGGCAGTGCAGACTAACCAGCACCTCCTGCCACAACAGCTGGCCTGTCTGGAGACCCACCTCCTGCTCACAAGATCCTTAGTTCCTATGGCATAATGGGTCAGGAGACACCTGGGAGATCTCTGAAGTCACGTTCTTACTAGAAAAAAGCTGGTCAGCCCCACCTGAGTCCAGAATAGAGCAGAAAGACTGGAGAGTCAGTGACAGAACCAATTGTGATAAGTAAAGGCCAGGGTCCTACAACTAAGCACTTAAAAACTCTTCAAGTATCAGATCTGTGCTTGACAACCAGGTGCACTCTCTGGGCCTCAGTTTCCCATTACAGGATGAAGGTTGGTAATCGACCATCTCTGAGGTTCTTCTTGCTCCAAGAATGAATCAGATCTGGGGGAAAAGGATGCGGGGAAGGTGGGTTGGCTTGTTCCTGACTGCTGGGCTTGGGACTCTTCCTGCCTCCTATCCATCCTCACTTTCCCAGGCAGGCTCTACTCACTCTCCCTCTAAGAGGCACATTCACACTCTGCAGCTGCAGGAGTCAGGGCAAGTGCAGGAGCCACCTATGAGGAGGAAAAGCCAGCAGTGAGCTGGAGAGAGGTGCAGGTGACACAGCAGGGGGCATTAGTTCCCAGATCCCCTCCTTTGAGCAGGCCAGCCCTGAGTGCTCCTTCTCCACTCAGAGATGAGGAAGAGACATGTGGTATTTCTGTCACTCATCTGGGAAGGGCAAATGCCATCCTGTTTCACTCCATAAGGATATTCCTATACTCAGGACCAGTCTCAATGACTGCAACAGGAGGTCAGGACCTCATGTCCTCATCTCCCAAGAGCAAGCTCCCTCCTCTGCTTCTATCCGCCCTGCCTACTCCAAGGCTACAGGGTCCTGAGCTCTTTCTGCAATCCTTGAACCTGAATAATGACAGGCAGGAAGGACAGTCTTGAGCTTCAGGATCCTGAATTCTGACATGGAGAGACAGGGAAGGCGTAAACGCTGTTAGAAAGACAGCATGAGACAAACTGAGTCCACTCAGCTCAGAACCCAAAATATGACTGCCTCAAACCCAGGGACACTGTGTGCTCTGGCTGGGAATTCTGTGTCCTAAGGTTTAGAATCAGACATCCCTTACCAGTGGCACAGGAGAAGCCGGGGTCCATTATCAGAGCAAGTGAGTCCAAGGAAAGAAAGATGCAGGTGACTTTGCTGGAAGGCGTGTTAGAACTAGGTGATGACCTGATGGTGTTATAGCCAAGGAAAGGGGCTTGTACGCATCTAGGCTAAGCCTGCACGTTGACCCTGGCCGGGCCTAGTGTACCCTGTGGGCAGAGGGCAGATGCTGCAGGGCCAATTCTGATGCTCGCTTTCTTGGGTAGAAGACGCTCTGCACCAGGCCCCACGCGACATTCTGCACCCTGCTGCCCTGCAGCCCTTACCAGTTCTGGCAAGTTTGCCAGTCACCATTGCCTCAGAGCATTCTTGGAGCCAAGTCGTGGCCAGGCCCACATCTTAGCCAGAGCCCATATGCCTACAGCGCTGAGATCAAGACAAAAATGAGGGCGGTATGTGCAGAAGACTGGCCACTGGCATTACCTGTGTTTGTTCCCACTTTAGTCTTTGGCCCTCTTTCCTTGTTCACAAGTTGGTGCCTACAGGGCTCTGCCCCATTCCTCTTTCTTCCATTTTCCACAATGGAATGGGTAGGCGTGTCCTGGTCCTTGCTCTAGAACTCACCTAGCACTCCCCATAGCCTAGTTGGCCACCCCATTCCAGGGCACTGTGGACATGAAGTTCTTCATCTAAAGGCAATGACCACAGGCATGTCATGTTGCCAAGAAAATGCAGGCCAGCTGGGCGCTGGTGGCTCATGCCTATAATCCCAGCTACTTGGGAGGCTTGCGGTTTGAGGCCAGGCCAGGCAAAAAGTTATTGAGACCTCATCTTCAAAATAACAAGATGAAAATGGACTGGAGGTGTGGCTCAAGCCATACAGTACCTACTTTGCAAGTGCAAAGACCTGAGTTCAAACTCCAGTCACACATACATACACACACACACACAAGCCAGGAGAGGCAGTGACAGGTCCCACAGAACACAAGGAAGGCCACATCCACAGAACTGCACACAAAAGGGAAGAAAGCCCTCAAGTACCAGGTCTGTCCTTGGCAGCCTAGTGCACAATCTGGACCTCAGTTTCCCTGTTCTAAGAAGAAAGAATCAACCATCTCTAAAGTTTTTTCTGCTCTGATCCTGAATCAAGTGCTGATCAGAGAATGGAAAAGGAAGTCACTGGTCTGCTGATGCCCACAACCCAGGTATAGGTGTCTAGCTAGAGGGAGAACACAGCAGTGAGCTGGAGACAGATGAAGAAGACACAGCAGGAGAGCATTAGCTCCCCAGAGCCCCTCCTCTGAGCAGGGCTAACCCTGAATGCTTCTTCTCCAGTGCAGGAGGGAGAGACATCTGACATTCTGTTACCTCATCTAGGAAGGGCAAGTGCCATCCTTTTTACTCCACAAGGAAGTTCCTATACTCAGGACCCAGCCCTGGATGAAGGCAACAAGAGGCCGGGACTTCAGGTCCTCAACAACAAAGAAGCAACCTCCTCTGACTCTGTCCGCCCAAATACTCTAGGACTGCACAGAGCCCTGGACACACCCTGTGATCCCCTGGTCCTGGGCAGAACAGCCTTGATATTCTGCCATGCGGGGGCAGAGAAGGTGGAAATGCTGTCAGGAGCTCAACCAGAAAGAAAGCATTAGAGAAACTGAGTCCGCTCAGCTCAGAACTCAATGTGACCCTCCCAAACCCAGGGGCACTCTGTGCTGAGGCCCATAATTGGGCTTCTGCAGCCCCAGAGCTAGGTAATCCTTAAACAGCTGGAGTCCATTTGGAGCCTAGATGAAGCCGGAAGCCCAAAGTAAAATGTGTAGAGGCCAGTGTGATGATGGAAACCTATTCCCAACCTTGAGCCAGCCCTCCGGCTTCAAAGCCAGGAAAGGGGCTGGGGCGCAAAGGACCCACTCAAGGCTTTTTGCCCTTCCTGACCCCTGTGCCCACCCCACTGAGGCACCTAATCCTCCCGCCAGACTGATGGCAACTTGCTGGCCACGTGCAGATCTCTCTTAAGAGTAGGGTCATGTGGTTTTGGTGAAAGCGGGGCTGTGTGCCCAGCCTATGCTGTCTCCCTTCCTCCTGGTGCCTAGCTGCTGTTTTCCAGTTCCAGCAAGGTTTCTGGTCACTGCCCCCACTCTTGCCCACACGCATTCCAGAAACTCAGCTATGGCCATCCTCCAACCCCAGTCCCGCACTGTCGTTTTAGCCTTGCCTGAGGACATGTTCTGAAATCAATGAAATCTGGATTAGCATGAAGGAGCTGTGTGTAGAGAACTGGCCCCTGATGTCACCTTTGCCTCCCGACCAGTACCTGTGCTTGTCCCCACTTTAATCCTTTGACCTTTTTCCCCTTGTATGAAGCAGGTGGGTGCAAGCAGCGCTCTGTGCACCTTTCTTACATTGTCTACACAATGGTGCCCTGGTCACTGGCCTAGAACTCTCCTTGGGCTCCCAATAGCCCACTCGGTCACCCTACTCCAGAACACTTGGACATGAAGTGCTTCATCTGTAGCACTGTTATATTGTTATATTGTCAAGCAAGTGCTGGTCACAGTGCTGATTTCAAATAGCCCAGGGCTGGAATTTCAAATTCCAGCAAAGTCATCCTGACTTTAAACTGTCTCTCCCACCACCCCCCCTTTTTTTTTTTTTAAGACAGACTCTCCCTATGTAGCCCAGCCAGCCTTGAACTCCTCATCTTCCTGCCTCAGCTACCTGAGTGCTGGTATTAGAGGTATGGGCTCCTTTTGACTTTGGAAGGAACTCAGAAGAAAGATACAGACTCAAGTCACAACAGGGAGCTCTCAAGAGCCAGCAAGTGTCCTGGCAGTGACCCTGGTCACTGATGGCTCTTATGGAGATGTCTGGGACTGTGCTGCTCAAGATGTAGGGTCCACAGACTGGTGACAGTGTGCACTAATTTTTCTGATGTACAGCGAACATCATTGATGTATATTTGTATGGACTGTCTAAATCTTTTACAATTTATTTTTATTTTTATTTTTTTGTAGTGCTGGGGTTTGAACTCAGGGCCTCATGCTTGGTAGGCAAGTGCTCTACCACTTGAGCCACTCCACCAGCTCCTTTTTTTGTGTGTGTTGGATATTTTCGACATAGGGTCTTGTGACCTTCTCCTAACCTTCCCCACCCCCACCCTGGGCTGGCTTCAAACCAAGATCCTTCTGATCTCTGCCTCCTGAGTAGCTAGAATTACAGGCATGAGCCACTAGCACAAGCATATTTTTAAATTTTTGGCTTTTATTGAGACAGGGTCTTCCTCCATAGCCCAGGCTAGCTTTGAAATGGAGATCATCCTGCACGGCCCCCACTTTTACCAAAAGTTCAGTCCCCTAGCCTGGCAATGCCAATTCACCAAAACTTAGAACAGATTTTTGAGGAAAAGAAAATGAGTCTGATTATTATTCACCAAACAAAAGAGAGAGTGAGACTCAATCCCCAAACTGTTTTACATCTGAGAGAAAATGCTCTGTTTTTAAGGAGACACTCAGAAGTTTTGTTCTGGGATTATGATAGAATACAGGTCTTAGAGCAGATGGCAGCCTTGGTTTTTATATACTGGTTAACAGGTGCCACATCTCCAAAGTTACATGTCTTGTTAGACAGAGGTGTATTCCATCGGTGGTCAGACACAGATAAGGGGGGAGAGGATTGCCTGGGCTAGTAAAAGAAACCAATAAACAAATGAATAAACAATAAATAAATAGTGGTAACCCTGGGCTTCCTGTCATATGGAGGAAGAGAGGGAGAAGAAGGGGGCAGGGGAGGGGGGGATGTCAGTTTGAACTCCAGAATAATAAGCACAGCAGTCAAGCAGGTAGAGTGGCTCAAGCAATTCAGCACCTGCCTAGCAAGCGTAAATTCAAAATCCAGAGCCATCAAAAACAGAGAGAGAGAGAGAGAGAGAGAGAGAGAGAGAGAGAGGGAGAGAGAAGCCCAGCAATCTGCCCAGGAGCACAAGTCTTCTTAGTCCAGGTAACACAAGTGCTGGATGACAGGTGGGGGCCACCATGCCCAGCTCGAAATCTTAGTTTCCTTATTTCATCATGTATTTAGTGATGTTTTCCTATTACATATAAAATAATGGGTTTGTGTTCCTTGACGGCATTTTCTCTACAGTTCATATCATTTACCAAGGCTTAGTTGTGAGATGGATAGAAAATAAAAGTCGTTTCTTCCCTATGGGGACCGAGATACCCTGGGAAGGATTCCAGCATTTGGGAAATGGGATATCCCACACTTAGAAGGAGCTGAAGTTACACCAGGAAATCAGGGTAGCAAAGGAAGAATTGAGAAGTTTCTGTGGCATCGATATTTCCCATGGGGACTTAGGGGACCATACATTTCCTTCACTCCCCACCCAAAGATCCTGCTCAAAGCTCTTTGATTTTAGAGAATAAGAAGGTCAGCAGTGAGGTAGCTGGCTTGCCTGGAGTCACTGCTTTCCAGGAGCTCACATTTGAATCCCAGCCCCAGGTCCCTGCATATCAATCAGTCCCTATCCCAGTCCCTTACTCTCAAGTCACACAAAGAAAACAGAGTCAGAATCAAGTCATCTTTTTTTTCTTTTATCAGTCACATACTTTGTAGAAAAACGAATGTAGCAAATGGGTCAGAGTTGTATGAAAAAGGAATCCATGTCACCCTACTCACCTGTGGGAGCACAGCTGTCTCTACACCAGGCACAGTAGCTCCACTTGTCAGATGCCCCTTTGCCTACACAGCCCTGGGCACACCTGCCACAGCCCACGGGGCAGCAGGAGAAACAGCCTGGGAAAGGACGGGAAGAGTGAGGGGGCACAGCTGACTTTCTACAACAGCAGGCCTGGCATGAGCTCTGCCCAGCCTGCTGTCAGGAGACACTGAGGGATCATTGAGGTGAGTCATGCTGTAGAATCCCCACATGAGCCCAGGACAGGTAGAAAGCCAGGGGAGGCAGTGACAATTCCAGTGAGGACAAAAGGAAGGCCATATGGAGAGGAAAGTCCTC